>NC_044907.1:34220396-34820396 GCF_001633185.2 Quercus lobata | reverse complement strand
TTTTTCCCACCAATTGTCCAAGCCTATATTCGTCTCCTCGACCTTGACAACGTGATCCGCATACTCAAGGTCTTCTCTTTTATCTTATGCAGTGCTTTGTGTGAATTCTTTTTCTTCTTTTTTTTTTGTAATTATATTTAGTTCGTGTTTCAACTTCTATTTGGATGATGAGAAAGTAGAGTGAAAGGGGAGCAACATAAAGATTTCATCCTGGATTTTGTGTTTCACTTTTGTTTTATAGTATCTGAATTTCTCCACTTATCCCAACTGTGATTGTTAAATTACAAACGTTCTTTTCTCTTACACTGTGTTTGGTTGGGTGGAATTTAGGAATGATGGAAAACATAGGAAAGAAAATTGGGGGTATAACAGTGTTTAATGCTATTCTTTTTCTCTACACCACCATCATCGTCTTTTCTCAATCTCTACATGGTAGTGTACACTACCATCATCATCTTTTCAACAGCCACTGACAATCTGTCTATTGATGAGAATTTTGCGATTTGCAGTTGGTTTTTGTTAAACTTGAGTAGGTTACTTTTACTATTCGTTTCTAATACCAAGTTCAAAACATTAAACGTGTCATATCATGTTATCATGTTTTGATATTTATTCTCTGTTTAGGACTCTGGTATTTTGATGCCATAAACTTATTTTTGAGATGCATCTTGAATTTCCTCTTTCAATTTGCTTGTAGTCTTACATTTTTTATGATTGTTGCGTTGATTGATGTTGATGATTGGATCTCTGGGCTTCATGTGGACAGGTTTTTTGTGCTGGAAAATAGGCAAAAGAGGCTAGGAGTCACCGTGAGGGCAGAGTGCTAATCAAGATACAAGTGCCCAGGTTTTTTTTTTGTCTTGGTTGCCTGTATTAGTATTACATTGTTTTTATTTTTTATTTTTTAAAAGAAAGTAAAAGCTTTTTAATCAAACACAAACTGTGCAATACATTTTGTTGGATTGTAATTCTATGTTGGATTCATTAATTGAAATTTGAAACTCCAACTATCCTACAGTTTAGCTTCATTTTTCTCAATCCCATTTCTTCCATGTGAAATTAATTATTCCTAGCAATTGTTGTGGCTATTACTACAACTCTTTTCTTTTCTTTTCTTTTCTTTTTAAGAAAATACATTTTTTAAATTAAATGATATTATTGGTGATTAATAGTACCTGCTAATGTTGAGAGCCTTTCTTATATTTTTTCTCTTTTAAAAGAAAGTAAAAGCTTTTTAATCAAACACAAACTGTACAACACCAACGTCGCCTGCCATTTAATGTTTGTTTCTCTTATATTTAATATGTGCTCTCTTTTTTTGTTTGTCTTTTTTAGGGTCATATATCAACAATTTTGTTGGATTGTAATTCTATGTTGGATTCATTAATTGAAATTTTGTTGGATTGTAATTCTAAGTTGGATTCATTAATTTTGCTGGAGAATGCATGCAACGATGACAAGTGTTCCTTTTTTAAAACAAAGTATGATAACATGTGACAACTTCATGCATTTAGTTAGTATTACATGGACAAACAAAGCCATGTATCAAACAATTATTTGTACATCTCAATATTTTTGCCATGTGTCAATAATAAATAGAACATGACACCAACGCCATGTGTCAAATAATTTTTTGTATATGTCAATATGTTTGCCATGTGCCAATAATATATAGAATATGTTTGTCATGTATCAATAATAAATAGAAGGGTAAATTGTAAATTACACCCCAAAAGTTTGGGGGTGATTGGATTTTACATCTTAATATATGTTTGGATTCAGAGTCCACGTTTTACGTTTTGCGTTTTGCACTTTTTTTTTTTTTAACTAGTGCCTCTTGCACTGTTCATGGGATATAAACAGCGCATTAAGGCAAATGAACAGTGTTTTGTGAGTGTGAACAGTAACCGAAAATTATTTTTTTATTGTTTTCAGTTTTCAGCAAAATAAGCGGAATCCAAACGCATTCTTAAAGTTTCAGAATTTGGATTTTACTCCCTGTAGTTTGGGGTGTTTGGATTTTAAATCGTAACATTTCAAAATTTGGATTTTACCCCCTTAAAGTTTAGGGTTGTTTAGATTTTACACCTCCAAATTCTGAAATTTTAGGATATAAAATTCAAACACCTCAAAACTTTAGAGAGCAAAATCCAAACACTTCTAAAATATAGGGGGTAAAATCTAAATTCTGAAATATCATGGTATAAAATCTAGACATTACCAAACTTTAGGGAGTAAAATCCAAATTTTGAAACTTCAGGATGTAAAATCCAATTACCCCCAAACTTTAGGGGTTAATTTGCAATTTACCCTAAATAGAAATAAAAACTATGCTCTTTATATATATATATATATATATATATATATATGAGATAGAATTCTACTCTAACTTAATCTAATTGTATATTTGTGTTAAGCTTCCTCTTGAAGATTTCAATCTCAACCCTTGTGGAGTGACCATCACGCCAAGAGTAGTAAAAAATATGCTCTTAAATGTTCACTATTAATTCCACCAATATTTAAATTAGGACAATTATATATGACACTTAAATATCTCCTTTTTTTTGGGGAAAAAAACTCAATTAAATGAGATATTTAAGTCTTTCTTTCTTTAATATCTCATTTAATTGATTTTTTTTCCCACTTTTTTAACACATCTAATTTAAATTTATATATCTATTGCAAAAATGGGTGTATGATATTATTTTTTATATTTTTATTTTAGGTACATAATTAAATGTATAATAATTAGGACAAAACCCGAAAGTCTACAACTATACGTTTATAGCTTGCAAATGTATATGGAAATTCCATAATGTTTATCTTTTTACATTTCTTTATATTTTTTTTATGGAATTAGTGAGACTTTTGTTTTTGGTAAAAAGGAGGTATTAGTGAGATTTATTTTTATTTATACTATCTATAAGAGGATTTCACTCTTTGAATAGGATTGTTATGTGGTTCAAAAATACCCTCATTAATGAAGGGTGACCTCTCTTAAAAATAGAGTCATAAATGTTAAATAACAAATTTCATTTTGAATTCAAAATGAGAACTCTTAAATTTTAGGATTTTTTTTTCCCTTCACGTTCATCTTTTTATTCTCTAAAATTTAGCATTTTTGATTCCTTTTTCATCCAAATAAAAGTAAAACACCCCAATTTAAAAAATATAAAAATAAAATAAAATAAAGAACACTTCTGAAATTTAGCCTTCTTTCCCCTCATGTTCATCTTATTTTACAGTTACTACTTAATACTTATCTCCAAAGTTTATCATTTTTTTTTGTTTGAAAAATAAAAATATATATATTTCCAAATTATAATAAATGCAAAGTATTAACTTTTACCCAAATTCCAAAAAAATAGAAGACTCTTCAAAAAAAAAAAAAAAAAAAATAGAAGAGCCTACACGCAGTCTGTGCAGAGACTAGTAATTATATAATATCATTATTTTGGCAATTACAATTACATTCGATTCCTTGAACATACAATGTCTCCTCCTCTTCCCCAACCTTTTCAACTTCCTGACCGCCTTATTGGTAATACATTTTATCTCTTCTACATATTTTCATATTTAAATATGTTCTTTTTTTGTCTCTCTTATAGCAGCTAACTTAAAAATTGTGTTGGGTTAAATTTGTTCCAACTTTGCATTTCTGTTTTTAATCTACACTATCAAAGCTCTCTCTCTCTCTCTCTCTCTCTCTCTCTCTCTCTCTCTCTCTCTCGTTTTTTCTTCCAGTGCATTTTGTTTGTATATAGAATTTACACCAACTATTGATTTTTTTAATTGCTTACAAATGATTGTTAGTATTATTTTGAGATTAATGCCAATGTTTTGTATTTTTGCGTTTGGATTGGCGTACTCCAGGTTAATGTGTCATCATCAATTTTGAAATGAGCATATAAATAATCAAAGTTTCAAAAAAAAAAAACATTTTTTAGTTGAAGTAATATTATATATATTCAATTTACCATGCCTTTATATGATATCAACAAAAATTTATATCACTATGGTTTTTGAGTAAAGTTTGGGGTGTGTCTCTTGTTAGAACCCATTTCTCTCTCCCCTTGTGTGTGTGTGTTTGTTTCAAAAAAAAAAAAAATTTAAGTCTTTCTTCTCAAAAACAAAAAACAAAAATTTATGGCTTTATATCAATTAAATGCAAAAATGTCTCACCAACATTCCTTATACGTTAAATGTGCACAATTGACCCTTAATTTGCTCTAATAAATTTGTTTACCATTAATTATTTCCATTTACTCTGAATTTTTTTTTTTTTTTACCCTTGATCTCAGATGCTTGGTTCAATTTTCTTAAATCATCAGCCTTCAAACTTCTTGTATGTGTCACAAATGATGCTTAAATTGCTCTAATAATTTTTTTTTTATCAATTATTTCTGTTTAACCCTTGATCACAATCCACGGATGCTTGGGTCAATTGTTCTAATAAATTGCTCTAGTGTCCACTATTTATAACCCCAGTTTACAACTACAAAAATTAGGTCCTACAACTACAAATGTTAGGCCCTTTTGTAGTTGTACTCTGGTTATATAATGTATTATAAACCCAGTTTAAAACACTAGTATTATTATTTTCGTGTGTGTTCTAATAAATATTACTGTTTATTCAAAAAAAATTTACCTTCAAACTTCTTATAGGTGTCACAAATGACATTGTTTCAACTTTCAATGTTATATATGTAGATATTCTCACTCTTTAAAAAATACTCTCTCTCTCTCTCTCTCTAGATTTTAGCTCGCTTACTTCTTGATTTCTTTTGATTATATCAATCAATTGGCAAAGGAGTTTTCATCATGGAAAAACTGAGGTTTTAGATAAATAATTAATTTTCTATTCAAAACTAAGAACTAAACAAGAAATGAAAATTCCACATCAAATTTTTCATCATGGAGTTTTCATCGCTTTTGTTCTACTCTTTCACTCTCCAAGAAATGAAAATTCCACATCAAATTGTTTTCTTCTTCTCTATTTTTTTTCCTTATAATTTTTCTTTCAATTTTAATTGAAAGCGCTTTTTTTTTTTTTATCATCTTTATTGTAGTCCAAGATTTGCCAACATATTTCCAATGTCTTCCATTAGCACTCAAAAGGCCTCCCCTTCGTCATCTTCAACACCACAGTGGAAATATGATGTCTTTCTTAGTTTTAGAGGTGAGGACACCCGCAATAATTTTACGGACCATTTATATGTTGCTTTGAGACAAAAGGGCATAATCACCTTTAGAGATGAGGAAAAACTTGAGATAGGAAAATCTATTTCACCAGAACTCTTGAAAGCAATAGAAGAATCAAGATTTGCGATTGTTATTCTCTCCAAAAACTATGCAACTTCAACATGGTGTTTAGATGAACTTGTAAAGATCATTGAATGCATGAAAGAGATGAAAACAACGGTATTTCCAATATTTTATGATGTGGATCCATCTAATGTACGAAAACAAACAGGCTCTTTTGCCCAAGCCTTTTCTAAACATGAAGAATGTTTCAAGAACTTTATAGAGAATGTGAATACATGGAGAGCAGCTTTAAGGGAAGTGGCAAATCTCAAAGGGTGGCACCTACATGATAGGTAATCCAATTTTACATACTAGTTACTTTGAAAATGTTCAAGTAAATACTCTTATTTTCTTAAGCCTTATTTTAAACTTTAAAGTAAAGTGACATAGATGTTCACACTTTTTTTTATATTTTGACTTGATCTAATTAATTTACGTTTTTTTTCAATTTTTTGCACCATTTACATTTTCTTGTTCTAGCCAACAAAATAGAACATTGGCTGTCTACTTTCTTTTTTGGTCCTATTTATAGGTGGTGCTTACTAGATATCATTCTCTCTTCATTGCAGGTCTGAGGCACAACTTATCCAAAATATTGTGGGAGAGTTATGGCATAGATTGAGTTATCCATTCTTGGAAGATATTGAAGACCTTGTAGGAATAAAATCTAGAGTGAAGGAATTGGAGTCATGTTTAGCTACAGGGTTTAATGATGTTCGCATTATAGGGGTTTGGGGGATGGGGGGTATAGGTAAAACAACTCTTGCTAGAGTTGTTTTTGATATGGTTTCGAAGAAGTTTGAAGGTTGTTGCTTTCTCCATAATGTTAGAGAGGTTTGTGAAAAAGATGGTTTAATTCCATTGCAACAACTACTAATTAGAAAAATATTAAATGAATGTATGAGAATACAAGATGTTGAGGAAGGACTTTTCGTGATCAAGAATAGATTACGTCATAAAAGAATTTTTCTCATTCTTGATGATGTAAATCATTTAGACCAGTTGAAAAAGTTAGTTGGGAAGGGTAATTGGTTTGGTTCTGGTAGTAGAGTTATCATAACAACAAGGGATAAGCATTTACTTCGCCTACTTAAAGTAGATGTAATATACGAAGCTAAAGGATTGAATGATGATGAAGCTCTTCATCTTTTAAGTTTGAAAGCTTTTACTAATGACCATCCTCCCAAAGATTATCTAGAGCTGTGTAAAGACGTTATACAATATACTAAAGGTCTTCCTTTGGCTATTGAGATTTTGGGTTCCTTTTTGTTTAGTAGAGATATTCATCAATGGAAAAGTACATTAAATAGGCTTAAAGAATTTCCTAAAAGTGAAATTCTCCAAGTACTTAAAATAAGTTTTGATGGACTAGATGAAGTAGAGAAGGAAATATTTCTACATATTGCATGTTTCTTTAATAATGGGATCAAAAATGATATAGTAGAAAAACTAGATTATCTCGGCCTTTACCCTAATGTTGGTTTAGGGGTTCTTGTAGATAAATCTCTTGTGAAAATGGATGAAACTAAATTATGGATGCATGATTTACTACAAGAAATGGGTAGGAACATAGTTTATCAAGAGTGCCCTAAAGAGCCTGGAAAACGTAGCAAACTGTGGTTGCTTGAGGATGTTGATGATGTACTTACAAAAAATATGGTAAGTGGTTATTTAGAAAACTTAGGCATGTACCCTATTATTTTATTCAAAAGAGTTTAATTTACAGTAGTTTAGGTAATATTGTAATAGTACATTCGCATGCCACTAATCCATTTTGTTCATGATTATTAGGAAACAGAAGCAATTCAAGGCATTGTTCTAAAGTTGTCTACACCAAAAGAGACACATTGGAATCCTGAATCATTCTCAAAGATGCAACATCTTAAATTACTCATAATCAATAATGTTTACCTTTTGCATGATCCCAAACATCTTCCTAATAGCTTGAGAATTCTTGACTGGGACAAGTACCCTTCAAAATATTTTCCATCAAGTTTCCAATCAAAGGTAATTTAGGTACTTGTATGTAACCTTTATTTTATTTTTTATTTTTTTAGGTTTCATTAAAATATAAGGTTTTGCAGAAGCTAATTTTTTTTTTTGGCTTTAATAGTCATTTCAGAGGTTAAAATCGATCCGAATAAGCAAGCCTCTGAAACTTATTGAAACCCCTATCTTCACCGAAGTCCCATTCCTTGAGAAATTGGTTCTTGAAGATTGTTTAAATTTATCCAGGGTGCACCCATCCATTGTAGTTCTTAAAAAGCTAACTTTTCTTAGCCTAAAAGGCTGCAAAAACCTAAAATCTCTTCCAAACAAGTTTGAAATGGAGTCTCTTGAAACTCTTATTCTTTCCGGCTGCTCAAAAATTAAAAAAATTCCAGAATTTGGAGAAAACATGCAACGTGTATTGAAGCTTTACTTGGATGAAACTGCTATAGAAGAGATTCCTTCTTCCATTGGTCTCTTAAAGAATCTTAAAGTGCTATCTTTTGATGGATGTAAGGGGTTATCATCATTTAAATCTACATCTTGGTATGATCTCCTCCCTTTTTATTCAATGCCAAAAAGTCCAGACATCGTTGGATTGTCCTCTCTATTGGGTTTGTGTTCTTTGACCCTATTGAATCTAAGAGACTGCAATCTCAAGGCAATCCCTGATGATATTGGTTGCTTATTCTCTTTAAGAGAAATAGATTTAAGTGAAAATAGTTTTGTTTGTCTTCCTGACAACCTCGATCATCTATGTAATTTGAGAACAATGAATTTGGAGGATTGCAAGAGTCTTCGATCATTGCCAAAGCTTCCATTAAGTATTGCAGCTATCTGGGGATATGGCTGTACCTCACTAGAAATGATACCAGATCTACTGAAACCTAATTCTATATGTGAGGCAGAGCTTTATTTTTCAAATTGCAGTAAACTGACTGACAATCAAAGTGTCATTGACATGTTTTTTACGGTGATAAGAAAGCACCTTCAGGTCTCTCTCTCTCTCTCTCTCTCTCTCTCTCTCTCTCTCTCTCTCTCTCTTTGTTATAAACAACTTGCTTTGTATGTTTCAGGGACTCTCTCTTAAAGATAGATATTGCCTCTCTCTCTCTCTCTCTCTCTCTCTCTCTCTCTGTTATAAACAACTTGCTTTGTATGTTTCAGGGACTCTCTCTTAAAGATAGATATTGCCAAGATGATAGTAGTTATCACATTATTATTCCTGGAAGTGTAATTCCAAAATGGTTTAGCCATCAAAGTATAGGGGTTGAAGTGAATATAAAAGTGGAAACTTCTTCTCATTTGTGTGATGAGTGGATGGGCATTGCTGTTTGCATTGTATTTTCTTGTGTTCAAGATCACTACATCGATATGTGCTTTGATTGTGACCTCACCTGTCAATTGATAGTCAATGGAGAAGAAATGAATGCTACAGTAGGCCCTTTAAGCATAGTCGCTTTATCAGATCATATGTGGCTATTTTATTTGCTTCCTCAATACTTTGTCGAGGAGGACATAAAATTACTGAAGGAATTTGAAGAAAATGAATTTAATCAGATTGGCATTAAAATTAAACCCCGCGGTCTAAGCATGATGGTGAAGAAATGTGGGTTCCGTATGGTATACAAGAAAGACATTGAAGATCTTAACCAAATTGTGGCTCAGAGTAGCAACACCAGCATTATTCCTTATGAGGACTTGGGTGTTCTCCATCATAATTCAGTGGTGGAAGCAGAAGGTAACAAAGCAAAGCAAACCCATGACGAATATGATGGGGCTGGACCTAGTGAACTACCACACCCACAAAGGAATGAAAGATTCATAGAATTTATGGCCTATGGTGACTCTGATTGTGAGGAGTACTTGGAATGCAGTGAGGAGCTCAGTGATTGGCAGAAATCTAGTGAAAGTGACTTGGAAGGTTGATGGAATTTAGAAAATCGGTTCAAATACTCTCTAAGTCATTGGATTTTTTTTTTTTTTAATTGTTGATGGAATTTGAAAAATGGGTTCAAATACTCTAAAAGTCAATGAATTCAAATATATTCCTTTGTTTTGTTGGTTGCACTGCATTATCTTTTTCTCCTTTTCCTTTGGACGCTTTTACTTAATTAATTTGAACTTCAAAATTTAATTTTGCTAGCTGTGCTTTAGTTTACGCTTTTACTTAATTAATTTGAACTTCAAAATTTAATTTTGCTAGCTGTGCTTTAGTTTCATTATTGGTACTTATTCCAACTCTCATCTGGTTTATTTCCTTGGTCAAATAACACATATTTGTACACCTAGTTAATTTAATGTGCGTGTTGTTCTGGGCCAATCTGCATTCTGTGCATATTCAAGCAGGCAAGCAACTGTGCAGACAAGGTTGAAAAATAGAGAAGGTATCCTGCTTTAATCGGTAAGCCCCACTCTAGTTGTTACCGTTGTTTCAATGCATTACATCCAGAATTTAAGTTTTCTCATATTTTTCCGCTTGGTTTTGTTGTATTATATTTCATAGTGGAAAGAAAGATCCTACAATTTTATTTTGATGTGTTATGTCCAGAATTTAAGTTTAGTCATATTTCATAGTGGAAAGATCCTACACTTTTATTAAAACATTCAACTTTTTGTTTATCTGTACCAGTCTTTTTCAATAACACAAAATATATATTTTAGGAATCCCTTAACGAAGTCGAAATAAGCTACAACCCTTAACGAAGTTAAGCTACAACTGTTAACATTTATTTAACCTTATCTTTACACTTTTACATGAAAACAGGATCTGATTAGAGAGCTGTACTCCAGAAGTGGCTGATTAAATTTTAGCTATCCCTCTCTCAAGCTGTGGAATTACTGAAAATATGACATGGCCTCATACAACACAAACATAGTGAGTGAAACCAAGTGTCTTTTTTCATTAAGGAAGAGAAGTTGGATCATTTATTCTCGTAGCGCATTCTTGCTTGGGCTGTATGGTTTTGGTCAGATTAGACACTTAGAACTGAGGTCATTTACCCTTGCTCTTTGAAGCAGTAATTTACTCAGTAAATGGAGGATCTAGATTTTCATAAGCAGGAATATGTGATGTTCTCTAGATTATCTTATCATAACTAACATGTGGGACTTGTTGTATAACCTCAACACAGTGATGTTTGAGGGTGCAAAACAGTGTACTTATGATGTGCTAATGCTCAGTAAAGCTTTGTACTGTAGGTATGCACAAGCCCATGATGCACAACATGTGGATCAGAATAACTGCAGCAGAGTACTAAGGCGGGTGTGTCCAGTTGCAGAGGGATTGCCAGTATTGCTGACATTTGAGGGGCACTGGCAGAGAAGCTGCAAATGAGGCTGTTTTGCCTATGTAGCTAAATCATGTGCTGGGAAGAAAATTTTTGCAGGCTGTTGCAGTTCTGTCATATGCAACTGAATGGCGGCTAGATGCCTTGCTGTTTTAGAAGCATTAACTAAGGCTCTAGAGCTTGGTTTTTACAGATTTGTTCTGGTTAGTAGAAGAATGGAGGAATTCTATTTGGGAAAGAAGAAGGTTCCTTGGCAACTTGCTGCCCTGATTGATGGCCAAAAGTGCAAGGAAGTTGGAGAGCACCAATGGTGTACATATATGCTGTGCATAGGAGTCACTGCAGAGGCTAGGGCCCTGGCTACTCTTGCTTCAAACTCTTTTAACATTTTTTGGGTTTGTAACTCTATTACTAGATAGCTCTTATGCATGCAATCACTAACAATTTAAGACATTGGGGAAAGATTTGTGTGTGTGTAAAAATTCCTGTATAGTTCTCCTGTTTCCATCTCTATAATTATGTTCAATTACCATTTCCATTTTATATGTTTTGTGTTGATTATCTCATTATCATATGAATTATTTTTTTCCTTTTCAAATGTATTTTTTAGTGCATTGAGCTATATAATTTGTTATTTTCAAGTTTAAAGATGTGATAACTCTAGAAATTTAACCAATTATGTGTAATGTAGCTTAAAAGTTTTACGAAGAAATAAGGAGCATTTATTAACTCCAGAACAAGATATGGGCAATCTGGACAGTAAACCTGATCTCACTCTTTGCTGATGATGGGCTGCTATGTCAACATACACTTACAAGCATTTGATCTAGAGTCACCTATTTGACGCAGATTAGTATTGACCTCTGAAAGCACAAATATGGCCACTACACTGAAAAAGACAGCAAAGGTCTATGAGTTGATTTTAGCACTCAGATGATAGAACCAGTTTGTCCCAATAGCAGGACTAATGGTCTCTTTTAAGGCCAAATTCTGTAAGTGATCTCTATCTTGTGGACATAGAGACAAAAGCATTGTGTTTTGACATGGGTATTGGACACAGCAACTCCCAATCAAATACTGTGACATACCATAATTCATAATTTTTCTTTAGATGAACAAGTGATTATATTAAAGAGGAAAAAAAAATGCTTACAATCATATACAAGCAGCTACTGAGCAGACTTCACTAATCACTACAAAACAGTTAGCCTTGGCTTTGACTTAACTACCTTCCAGCCACAATATACTATCAAATACAAGGTAATGATATAAAGCTCTTTCGATCATATTTTTCTTTTTAACTAGAGGAAGGTTAATTCCCATTGCATTTTTATTTTGCTATGGATGAAATTAAGTGATTGAAACAGCACGACATTTCTCATTTTCTTTTTCTTTTTCTTTTTTTTTCTTATTTTAAATTTTTTCAGTTTTGGCTTAGTGTACTAATACTAAGGTTTTAAGTTCCTAACCAGTACACAAGAATTCTCTCAATTTTTATTTTTTCTTTTTGTTTCCGAAAAAAAAAAAAACAAAACAAAACAAAACAAAATAAAATAGAGAATAGAGGCTCCAGAGCTCAGGCTACTTTGTGGCTTTGAGTTTCGCGGTAATCATTGCATGCTAAGAGTTACTACGGCGAGAACTTTTCGTCTTTACAACTCACCTGTGGCTTGAGTAAACTTTTTGTAACGCATTCTATCGCATAATAAGCATTAGAAAAAGAGTTTAATTGGTCAACTGTGGCCTTGATAACTTTCACTATTGCCCTAAAAATAAAATTGTATAATTACATTATCCTTCCTTTATTATTAGCAACAAAGTATTCTATATATTTAAAAGATTCTTTATACTATGATTAGTAAATAAAATAAGAATAAAAATACAAAGTCTATCAAGAACCAAAATTTATGCAATGACAAATCTTTTCACGACCAGTTAATAATAATAATAAATAAGTCATACTGAATATTTTATGATACACTATAATTTAAACAATTGATTTTAGAATTAAATTGTTCTTCCTTTATGGGAGTTCTTCTAAGACAGCAAGTCCTATATTATCGTCTTGTTTATTAGCATTGGTAAGAGTAACATTAATTTTTGGTATTTCAAGTAAAATTTAAGAGCATTTGTGTATACTTGTGTTTAATAGATAGGGTTTTTTAAACATTTTAAATCTAAAAGGATGGTAATTTTGGAAAACTGCTCTTACCCACAGGGAGGTTAATACACAACATTTTTAACATTAATTTAACAAAGTTTGGTCAAATATTTGGTGATGGGATATACTATTTGGGATCATAATTTTCTAAGATAGTATTTTTTTTTTTTTTTTTTGGGTGATTAAAGCTCAATGCTATCTAAATTTCGACTTATCTTATTGAAAAATGCAACAGTTTAAGTTGTGAAGATGTAACTTTGAGATGTTCAAATTTGAGTTAGTTTAAAGTGTATGCCATAAGAATTGGTGCACAATCCTTGTTTGAATTTTGGTTAAATGATTAATAAACGTGATATCAGAATAGGAGATCCCAAGTTCGATCTTTACCTCCCATGTAAAAAGTGTTAAAAATGCCACATATTAGATCTTATTTAGTAAGACTGTAAGAGGGATTTTGGATCCACACATAAGAAGAAGTGTTAATATATGATTAAATAATTAAATTCATCTGTGCCTAATAGCTCAAACTTTTGAAAAATTTGATATCTTGTAGACAGAATCTTATGCATGGTCATCAGAAATGAAAAAAAATTGATATCTTCTTAACCAAATCTTATACCTGGTCATCAGGATTTACTTTGCATCCTATTGTCTTCTTTCATGAACCCAGAAAGTAGGTCACGACTCACGCTACTCTCGAGCCAAATTCCTTGACAACCAGGGATGGAACCACCCTTGGACTGGGGGGGACAATGGCCCCCCCAGATTTTTAAAAAAAAATATTATTATATATATGTATACTAATTTTAGCAATTTTTTTCTATAAAATTACATTTTGTTTTTCTTTAACAATATCATTGATTCTTTTAAGAGTAATGCTATACTTACAAAATTTTTTATAACATTTTTACAAATTTTTTTGGTAGCAAATTTTTATTAGTTCGCATATAGGCACACCACTCGTGTCTTTTTTTACTTACCAGTAACCACTTATCACATTAGTAATTTATAAAAAAAAACTGGCAGTTTTAACATTTTCCTCATTTTAGTGACCATAAAAGAATTTATAAATCTAAAATCTAAAACACAATATACAAGCAAAAAAAAAAACATAGCTCAACAACAAAAATTAGCAATAAAACTAAAAACAAAATTAAGCTTAATTAACTAATTTTATTCAAAATAAATAACCCTTCTCTTTAAAAATTTCGAAACAAAAATAATTTTGTTCTTACCCAAAAAAAAAAAAAAAACTCAACGGCTAAATAGTAGAATCAAAGGTTGAAACTGCCACACACAACCAACAGTGAAACTGCTCCCCCTAACTCAAAGTTTTGGCTCCGTCACTGTTGACAACTAAGTTAAGTTTGACTAAAAAAAATATATGGTAAATTACACAAACTTCCCTTTAACTTCTTCACGTGCATTTTTACTCAAATCCTCTCATAGTAACAACAACAACAACAACAACAATAATAATAATAAATAAATAACATAGTTTTAAGAAATTTTATGAAGCTCATTCCCTTTCTATGAAAAATTGGAATTATAATGTATAGTTTATCACACTAAGGTTAATCTGTATTAGTGTGTCCTATTTTCCTTTTTTCAAAAGTGTGAAAAGTAAGACGTTCTTAAGAGAAACATTATGTTCACAATATTTTCACTTTCACAATAGAACCTAAGTGAAGGATTATTATTAGCTGTTATTAATAGAAAAGAAAAATTAATTTTAGTGGTGGGTTCAAATATAAACCAATAATAACTTACTTCTATAATTTGTTGTGAAAAAGTTGTGGATGTAAGACTTCTCCATAGTTAAGAGAAATGTTATATCCACAACATTTTCACATCAATTTCACAACAACTCTAAGTAGCAGGTTGCTACTTGCTATTGTTGGTAGGTTAAAAATTAATTTCAGAGGTGAATTAACATTGAAGTCAAAAATAATGTAGAAAGTGGATTATATGTAAAAACTATTGGAAAAAATGCTATTAGTCAAGAATGAACGTAGAAGGCGAAAAGAATTTTCGGTGAAAGTTACTGCATGCATTATTGGTCATCCATTTCCTCTAAAAACAATCATGCAATCCAAACTCCACACTATAATGAATAAGGTTTCTCTCCAAACTAATTTGGAGAGAAACTTTTCAATTTCCTCCTATAACTTTTTATTGAATATAAAATTTAAAAATCTGACCGATGAATTGCACGTTCTTTATATTCTTAATACATGTCAAATTTCGTTCCAATCGTATGTTATTTACTATTCAATCAATAAACTTATTTTTTGTGCATAATTTTAGATCACAAAAACTTAAATTTTAAATATTTAATTGATGACATATCTACTGATCGTTGATCTTCTTGAAATTTTGCAAGTATTAAGGATATAATAATAACAAGCAATCCAGCGGTTAGATATTCCAAATTTACATCCAATAAAAAGATATATGACGAGTTTGAAAGAAACTTTTTTCCGTTATAATGATGTCTAAATTGATGAAAGCAATATCAACAAAACTCTAAGACAGAAGTTATGTCCTATTGTACTCTTTCCAAGAACGTGGAAAGCGGAAAGTGGATTAGGCTTCAAGGTATTGAGCAATCTATATGGCAAATATATGGATGGTGGTATTTAACCTAAAAAGAATTTAGATTGATTAATTTAACAAGTTGATTAATTTCATTATAAAATCAATCGGAGTCTAATTTCTTAGGATTCTCACTTCATCACGTGTTCACATAAAGCAATTTAAGCCAGCAACAAAAGAAGGAGCAATTTATTATTTTTGTATGAATACAAATATTCAAACTGTACATGTAAATGAAAGTCTATTCATTCAATTAAACTACAAATATTACTTTGTTACAATAGTTTCCACTCGCCTAAATGGGTCTGAGATTGTGAGCAAATGTATTTTTGACTCATTTAGAATTTTAGTTCATTTATCAAAAAAAAATTACTTGTCAGTGGCCCAAAATCCATGAAAGCCAAGAGGAAAATTCAGGTGCTTTGGGACTTCAAGCCTTGCAATAAGTGCATCATCTTCTCCCATCCTCTTAGGATCCAGAATTACAAGATTGCACCTTTGTATTGAAACGGCATACTACAATATAGACAAGAAAGAAAGAAAGAAAAAAAAAGTGCATTTAAGCGCAGTCAATATAAATCCACAATATAGTCACCACCACCAAGACCTATCAATCTCTTATGATAGACTTTTGACAGTAAAGAAGAATGTTACCACAAAGTTGGTTTAATTATGATATAGTCCCTTTATGAACCAATTTTTCGAATTAAAAAAAAAAAAAAAAATGTCAAACTAAAAACAACTAAAATGGTTATATATTGGTTGACTTGGTTTTGTGGTTCACATAATACTTATTGAGCAATGATTATCTCATACTCTTAATATTCACACTTCATACACATTGGACAACCATTTATAAAATATGAACATAAAGTATCCACATTTCCAAATTGATGTTTGATCCACATGAAGTGTGGACATTGAGAGTATGAGACAACAATTTGCCTAATCAGAGAAGATAGATTCTATACTTCTTAGCTCCATTTGCTTCAACCGATATTTTCTATATATATGTGTATACTGTATCAAGTGAATATTCATTAGTTAAGCTTGCAAATTAGCTTACACTAAAATTATATAGTTTAGTTGATAAGATAAATGATCAAGACATTGCTCACCTCAACCACAAGAAGATATCCATCATCTTCTTCATCCCCTTTAGGAATAAAAATAGGCTCACCGATAAATCTCCGATGACCAACAGACCATGTATGGACAGATTGATTTAACACATTGAGCTTTACAACGGTATCAAATGGAAAATGTGGCAATGTTTGGCGAGACCCAGAAGAAGTTGCTGCATATATGTATTTGTTTTTGTTTCCGGAGAATGCTGGGTTAATTACAGGAAAATCTGTTGACCTTTTCCATTTATTAATCAAAGGCTCCACGCCACATTTTTGGCAGTTACCATCAGCATCTAATTGAATAGACACCTGCATATGTGACAGGATATTTAATAAGATATATGCTAATTGGAAATTATACAAAATCTTTCACATAGTTCATTGCTAACTCAGAATGTACTTCGATTTTTTGTTTTTTGGACGCAAGGAACTCAAACTAATCTATGTAAGCGTTACAAGCATTGGAATTGTTATATTAACACATAATACATACATTATGGATGTATAACCTAGAGAAAGAGCGAGTACCTGAACAAGACGAGGCAGCAACTCATGTTCACCTTCATTTACATTCATAATGGAAGGGTCTAGCTTATCACTCTGCCAATTATATCCTGTTCAATGCCAAAGTGTCCATACTTTCTGTTAAAAAGATGTGCAACATGGCTCATGGTAGCAATAATATGCTCCAAAGTGAAACTAAACAATGCTTAGGTGTGTACTAGAATATCATTTTATCATAGTTTCGGCCACGTTTAGTGTGCCGTATATTTTTTTCAAAAATTGAATTGACAAATTATTATTGATTCTTATCTAAACCTACAACTGATACATTTTTTTATCTAACAATAACAACTTGCTACCTCAATAGTTGTGAACTTTTTTATATGCCTTACTGCCTTTGGACTTTTTGCTTTATATTTGTATTAGACTGAATTGGTTTCTTTTAGTTTCTCAGTTTTGGGCTTAGAATGATCTGTCGCGTGGTAGTTTCTACATTGGTTTCTTAAGTCACTAAAAGGACAGAAATATTTATATTAACTATGTCACTCAAGAGCCGGGGTTTAATTCTCTGAGGAAACTTCATACACATATACACTTAGATTAAGGTAGAGTAGAATTTTTATCTTGTATAAAGAAATAAAAATAAAAATAAAAAGATCTTGATTCTTGACGGACCAAAAAAGATAAAAATTCAGAACTTGCCAAAGAAAATAACTAGACTTGAAAAACTACGCACCAAATACTTTTTGAAAGTTGAACCATTGGTATGAGCAAGTGGCAGCCTGTATTTTGATCTCTGAATTCCCATTGACATCCTTAATCTCAAAAGCATTGCCAACATGTAGCAACCAAAACTGTGAAGGAGCTTCGACAGGCACTCTCCAATCTCGAGCTTTACCAGATTTATCTGGAAATCGAGGGAGCAAATACATGGGAGATGTGGGCTTACTTGGGTTCACTGATAATGCTGATATCATTGGAGATATTCCACACACTGCTGCCATTGAACCTGCACTTTAATTAAACAGTTTATCTCACTTTATTGTTGTAACACTATCATTTTCTTCATCAAAATTTGCCACATTAAAAAGTTACAATTCAACATTTTCTTTTAATTTCCACAATTTCTTATTGCTTGAAGAAAATAGCTAGATTAATTCTTATCAAACTCAATTAAGTTTGCCAATTTTGAATATGATTATATAGGAGTAATACTATAGTCACAAATTATTTTATAATATTTTTATAAACTACTATTGTAGCCAATTATTATTAGTTCTCATCTAGATCCGCTACACTTTTTCACTTAACAATAACTACTTACCACATCAAAAATTTATAAAATAATTTATAACTCTTGCATTTTTCATGTAAAAATAGTACAGTTGGGAACAATTTAATTATAAGAATTTGAAAATAAAATGGCTTTTGTAAACCTCCCAAGTATTTTTCCTTTCTTTCCCATGACCAATTGACAATTCAAAAGGAAGTGCCATTAGCAGTGTACTTCATGGTAAACAAGTCATCTTTAGTAATTACCTAAATTTATGAACTAATAATGCTCTTGGACCAATTGAAATTATGTTTAAAGTGCACATAGATGTATATACATGCAATTAGAGAATAAATTAAAAAGATCAGAGAGCCACAAACAATGAAGTAAAAGTGATTTACTTGCATAACTATTTATGTGCATTTAATTACCAACAACATCAAGCTTGATTCGATTAGCGAATAATATGTAATGAGTATCTGTAAAAGCCCAATCATGGATCATTAAGTGATCGGGGATGTTGAACTCTTGCTTATTCATCAACTCGAAATTTGAATCATATTCTGCAAAAGATAATTATAAGATAAAAGTTATAAATTTGCTGTGAATTATACATTAAATGATAGTTAAGCATGGCTTATTCAATTTGTACCATAGAATGTAAAAGAACTGCGAGGCAGTAGCATATCCTCTGCATTGCATGATGTTGTAATAAGTCTATTCATGCTGGCATCAACCTTATAATGAGACAACAGCCGCTTTGGAGGCATTTTGAACACTCCTGTGAATGTTTAACCAAAAAGAAAAAGATAAATTAGGCATAAGACACATAAATGTCATCTATAATTTATAATTATATATTAATTGAAAGCATTAAGGACAAGATGGCAAAATATTCTATTATACTTCCTTCTTCTTTTAATTTATTTTTAAATTTAATTGTTACAATAGGGGTAAGAAAGATTTCAACCCTGAATATCTCTATTGAAAACATTAAAATGTGTCAACTAAATGATATGTGATGGCATTCCACCCTTAATGGTGACATGGGATTGTAGATTAATCCGATTTGGAGAAGGGTCCTAGATTGAATCAATGAACAGTGTTTTAGTACATATTTAGGGTCTGTTTGGGATCCATTTATTTTGCTAAAACTGAAAATTTTTTGTTGAATGTATTGTAGATAAAGGTAAAAGTTAGCTGAAATAGTACAATGGAACCCATAAATAGTACCAAAAAGTGCAATGAGACCCATAAATAGTAGCAAAAATAAACTGTATAGTAAAATAAGCTGGCTTTTTAAATGCCAAACGCACGCCTAGAAGAAAAATAAAAATGATAGCAAACTTCTACTGCTTGTTGAAAACTGTATCGGCAAAAGAACAAATACAGGAAATCTCAGATTTTTTTTTTTTTTTAATAAAGCTACATATGATGCTTTTATATATATATATGATCAGAGAATTGCAAAGATGATTGAAACTAGACCATCCAATGTGTCTAGTAGTATCAACTATAACCCCTAGTTGATTTTAATGAAAGATTATCATTAAACCATTTAGCCAGACCAGCTTGCTCATCCAAAAAAAGCTTGCTCATCCAAAGAGAATTAATGAAAAAAAAAGAATATTCTAAGGATTTTCCAAAAATAAATTGGCAACGGTTGCTCTTTTTTTGGAAAAGGTTTTTTTTTTCATTTTGGATAAACATTGTAAAAGGTATATGTTTCGCTCCTCCTAGTCATTCTTACAAGCTAATTAATATTATACTCCAATTTAAAATAACTCAAACAAACAATTGAAAAAAAAAAAAAACTTATAGATAATTTCACAAAAAATATATATTTAATAATAATGTGAAAAGTTTATTATCATTTATCAATACATGTACATGCATTTGGCAACATGAGAGTGGAGACCATCTCACATACCATTATGTATGAATTGTTTGTATAATATAATTATACTTCAAAAAAAATTTTTTTTTTTTTTTTTTTTGGAGAAGGTACTTTAAGTGTTGTCTATTGAAATAGATAAAGAATATTTTGTCTTTATAGACTATATTAAATGGCAATATATAGCACGCTACACAAGTAATCATCCATTAAAAAATAAATAAATAAATAAAACCTTCCACCATGCTAAGTTCAGTTTATCTCACATTGTCATATGGCTTCGATGACTAATAGGTGAAGGCTACAATCTAGTTAATATTGTATGATTGTTGATTTTATAAACTAGTAGTTGGTTTGAAAACCCAAATTGTATATTGCAATTTTGGTAGTCAGCTTTTTTCACTTTTTGTGTCTTAGGATCTGCTTAAGATTCGCTTATTTTGTTGAAATTAAAAACTTTTTTTACTGAAAGTACTGTAAATAAAGGTAAAAGATAGCTGAAATAGTACAGTGAGACCTATAAATAGTACGAAAAAGTATAGTGGGACCCATAAATAGTATCAAAAATAAACTGAATAGTAAAATAAGCTGGTAAAATTAATCATGTTAAAGGGGCACTTAGTGCGAGACAAAGATGGTTTCGTTTATATCAACGACCTCAAATAAAGATTATGATAGATACGATAAAAAGTAATTCGAAAAATTCATGAATTTATTTACTTAATACCATGATCGGTTGTCACTTTCCAAAATGAGTGCAACCTTTGACTTTAAATTAGCAAAAACTCTCTTCCTCAAATAAATAAAAAAGCAAAAACTCAAGCACCACGCTTTTGCCCATGCAATTTAACACAATTTAGAGACGCAATAAACGGTAATTGAATTACTTATTATTAAGTTTTAGTGGTGGACCTGCGTTTATTAAGTTTTAGTGGTGGACCTGCGTGTAACTGTATAAATAATGTAATCTAATCACACATTAACAAATTTGCAAATTGTATCAAAATACGTAAACAAGTGTGTTCATGAAAAATTGTATTTTACTACAACTCTCTTATATGACTAGCTGTGTGATAATCACAATTTGTTACATAAAATAATTGCCACAAAATGTATGGAATAGACCGTGGTTCTAGAATTATTGTAGCTGGAATACATACCATACAAAATAGGCTTCAAAAGGCCGGCGGCAACGTCCCATATATCACCACTATTCTTTCCCCCATCTACCGCGGAATCATCGCCGTCGATCAGATCGAACCTCCCAACCGTATCCAACGTCCCAGATTGAATCTCATACGGCTCCCCACCTTCCCACAAACACAACACCCTCTCACCCCACCTCACCACGCTAGTGTTAGCCACATTTTTCATCACCTTGGTGTTACCAACTTTGTGTCCACCTTTCAGCACAGAAAATGGGCCCCTGTGGGTGAACTGCCACGTGTCAGTCGTGGGGTCATGTTCCTCCACTTGTGCTTGAGTCTTCACGTACTTAGCCATGAACTTGACCTCCCTATCGACCCCATCAAACGTAAAGGCTCTAAGGTAGCCATGACCATCAAGTGGGTGCACAGTTGAGCCATGGTCATCGGAGAATAGCCCTGGTCCGGCCAAATAGTAAGTACCAGAAGGAAAGTCATGTGGTATCGAACCATCCACAACGTGAAGAGTGATGGGTTTGGTTGTTTCAGAGCGTTGTGACACAAACAAGAATTGGTAGTCCCAAAAGGCACAAACAGAATCATCAACTAGCGTATCGTCTAAGGTTGAAACATGGTTAGTTGAAGTGGGGTTAATGGATATAGCATTTGGTATTGTTTTTGGGGTTGTTTTGGCTTGTAATGATGGAACTTTGAGCGATACTAATGGAGGTAGGTTTATTGATGATGGGAATTTTGGTGGAACAATATGGTGGGTAGGTTTGGCTAGCATCTTTCAAAGGGAGAGAATTTTTAGGTTTGAGTGAGACTTTGTTTTGAATGAAGGTGGCACCTAGGTTATACACTTAGTTATACTATATATAAGAAGATTGGTAGGTTCTAGAGGATTGTATAAATTTATAAGAAAGAAAAGTTTGGCTACAAAGGGTGTAGCTAATGGCTTGTAATGATGGAACTTTGAGCAATACATATCATATTTTTTTTGTGCCTCTTAATGTTATTTATTATTCAATTTATAAACTTATTTTTTATACATAAATTTGAACTATAAGAACTTGAAATTTAAATATTTAATTGATGACATAACTATTTATTTTTTATCTTCTGAAAATTTTTGTAAGTATTGAAAATATAATACAATGATAGATTTGTCAAAATTTACATACAATAAAAAAATATCGAGTAGAATTGAAATTCGGTACAACCAACTTTGTCAAATTATGTTTGGTTTTAGTACAGATTTGCCATCCATCGTCATATTTACGTCTCATCAATCATGGAGGACAATGGACTTTGAAGAAATTAATTTACAAAATGAATGGCAGACATAATGCTCGAGTTTTATTCCATTTCGTCATTTAATCTTATGGACAGAGTATGTAACCCATTCAATAAAAAGCTCCATTCGCACAAGATATTTACAACTTTTGCGCTATTTTTTTTACTTTATTTTGAGTTTCTTGTTGACTTCTAGTGATTAGAGAAGAGCATCCTTTTATAAGTTCACATTTTATAGAAGTATTTTATTTGGAATTTGATTCTTGTCTATATCAAAAAAATCAGTTGGTGTCTTGTTCTGATAATAAAAGACAATTCATTAGGAGTAAACATTATTAGTTGAAAGTTAAAACTCTCTATAAAAAGAAAAACATTTTATAAAAGTATTGACTATAGGGTAAAATGTAAAAGATGTATTATTAAATTCAACCAATTTAAATTAATGACTAGAATCATAGCTTTTGAATGGAGTTGTGGTATGTTTTTGTGTTAGAATATCTTTCCTTCTTTCTCGTGTATGTGTTTATTTCTCAAAAAAAAAAATAATAATAATGACTAGAGGACTTTTTTTATTTTCTTATTATATGTAAAAACATGAATATGTTTACAATAAATTAACAATGTGCTATTTATAATAAAAATAACAGTTATTATAAATGACATTAATTACTGCAATGATTCTAATCTTGTCTCTAATTTACTTAGTCAAGAAAGGGGAGCGGGGAAGAATCGAGTTGAGAATTATTGGGCATTTTTTTTTTTTTACTTTCTTTAATTATTAATATTTTATCTAATCAATAAATTATGACAATGGAATGAGTAGAAAACTGAAGTTACCTTTCTAGCACTGCACTGAATTTTTAAGTTCTGATGCCCACAAGTGTCATTGCAACTGCCATATATCCTAAAGATTCATTGAGATTTTGGTACTTGGTAATTTAATTTATGAGATGATTATTTTATAATTTGATATTCAACTTCGCTTACCAAACTTGGTCTGACAAAAAAAACAGTAAAAACAATTAATTTTGTAGATATATAAATCTTTTTATGCCTCTTGTAAATTATGCTAAATTTTGAAGAATTTCAAATGATTTTTTTTTTTTTTTGGGGGGCTAAACTAATAGTCTAATACAACAAAGAAATTACCAATATTTTTCTTCCCAATATCTTTCAAATTAATAGTAGATAGTTTTTATTTTTTTTGATAGGAAAATGTTAGATAGTTGATTAGGATATTGGTGCTAATCTCAATCCCAAATGAGATAAACACAAAACATGATAGCATTTTAGCTATCTCATTTAAGTTGTAACTATTTTTTTATTAAAGAAAAAATGAAACAAATTAAAACAAAACTAAGCTACAAGACTTTTAACTTACAGTAATTTTTTTTTTTATTGCTGGCTTATATCACTCCTACTAACATGTAAATAGTAAAATATATTATTAAAATAAATAATCTATAAGGAAATTAGGTAGAAATCACCTTAAGGGTCTGTTTGGATATTACTTATTATTGAAAACTAAAACACTGTAACAAAATAATTTTTAAATGTATAAATAGTGCCGTAAGATCCAGTTTTAAAATAAAAAATGTGTTTTTCTATACTTGCGGTCCTGTGAATAGTGCACGGGACCCACATAAAAATGCCAGACGCGCACTAAAAACGCCAAACGTGCAATCCAAAAGGAGGCTAAAACCTCCCAACACTTCTCAATGGGTGTCACTTTGGTGATTCAACAATAAATCAAGTGAAATTCTCTTAGGTGAACTTAAAAAGTGTTAAAATTTAGGAAGGTGGGATTAAATTAAAAGAAGAAATTATGGGGGGCAATAACAAAATAATGATTATGAGTTTGATTCCCAAGTGCGTACTTGGCGTGATACTGCCGGAGTCGGTACAAGAAAGCATGGGCCCGCATTTCTTAGTTGGGCCGTCTATAGAGGAATCTGCGTAGCTCATCCCCACATCCCACCTAAAGCGCCATTTGTTAGTTTCCTAAATTAAAAAATTCATCAAAATGCATGGTTTTGTTATTGACCATAGCACACCCATTTTAATCAAGTTGTATTCTTGGTCGGAATGGTGGTGGGCTCATTTGTTGGATTCTGAATAGTGCACAATTTAAATTATATAGTTTTAATCGGGAGAAAGTTTGGTTACGAATTTAAATGTAATTTAAGATTATAACTCTTACTAAAAAAATTAGTATGATTACGTATTTTAAAAATATAATCATTGGGTTGTATGTTATTTTTGTTCTTAACACACATGTCAAATTTCCTATCAATCGGATGTTATTTACTATTTGATCCATAAACTTATTTTTTATGCATAATTTTAAATTGTAAAAACTTGAAATTTAAACATTTAATTGATAATATAGCTATTAATTATATATTTTATGAAAATTTTGCAAGTATGGAGTATATAAGAAGAAAATGTAATCTAATAGTGGATTTGTGAAAATTTATATCCAATAAAAAAAAGAATATTAAGTAAAGTTGTAGTCTTAGATTATAACCAAATTTCTTTCTATGTGACATTCATTTATGTTTGAAAATCAAAGAACACAACAAAAGAAATATGAATGCAAGCATGTAATGCGTGAGAATTTTTTATATATTATTATAATTTAAAGAAAACTATACTTGTGAAGTTTGCTATATATCTTGAAAAGAAAAACCCAAATGAACAAAATCTTAAAAGATTGCATTTGGATTTCATGATTTAGATTCAAGAGATTTGGAGAACAATTATTTTTATAAATTGCTTAATATATATTTAATTATAACAACACATGGTTATGATGTGAATTCTCTGGATCTTTTTACTCAAAACAAAAACACTTGTGATAGTATGTTATGGATTTCAAATGAGATCTTATACTTAGACATATCAAACCCACATATTAATAGAGTTCAAATTCCTCCATATTGCTTTATTTTTAGTTTCTTTTTCAGTATATATTATTTCTTTTTCTTTTTTGATAGGGTATATTATTTCTATAAGAAAAAGGTATGTTAATCATGTTATATTTTTTTATTGAAGGGATGCATCGCTCTTTTTATTTTTAGTTTACGTAACTTTTAAGATCTATATGTCAGTAAAATCATTTAAACTAGTACTATCGTGTGATGCACAAATTAATTAAAAAAAATGGCATAAAAACTAATACTATCTTGAATAATGTAATTGAAATTGAATAATAAAATTGATATTACAAATAAAATAACAACAATTCTTTGAATTTATATGGCAAAAAAAAAAAAATCATTTCGAAATACCAAATTTTTATTAAAACAAAAAATTATGGTACATTATTATTAAAATAAATAATAGAATTCTTTTTAAAAAGTTGGTTGTGAGCCCAATATGTAACTTTTCTTTGGCTTCCCATTACTACCCTCCCCAACTAGACCTATTTCAAATGGTGATGCGTCCATCACTAAAGTTTTTAAAGTTCATATGGGATCTCATCTTTAAAAAAAATAAAATAAAATGAAAAATTAAAAACATATTTAGCTCCATCACTTCATTAGTTGCACAATCCCCAATTCTCAAAATTCATTTATCTTGCTTTTATAATTTTCTTCATCAATCAAACAAAAACAATTCATTGTCCATATCTCCAATTTAATGATAAATGATAGTACCTAAGTTTAAGGGTTGGTCTTAACCTCCATTAGTTTAAAATTAGGGACCATTGCCACTGTACACTCTTGGTGCAGTGGTCATTCCACAAGTATAAATACTTGTAGGGTGCGAGGGTAAGGGTTGGGTTCAAGTCTTCAGAAGGGAACTACACACACATATACACTTAAATTAGGCTAGAGTAGAAATTCTATCTTGTAAATAAAAAAAAAAAAAAAACCAGGGACCATAACTCCACCACTGTCAACACTACCCTCTTTGTGTCTCTTCGACTCCTAACCACTCACCATGAATTAAGAAGTCTAGAATAATGTAAAAAGGAAACATAAGGAGTTTTATTAAAAAACTTGTGTATGCATATGATTAAGATTTTCATCAAAATAATATAGAAAAATTAGATGAAAAAATATTTATTTATTTATTTCTCCCAACTGATGCACCACTAAAGTTAGTAAAGTTCATATGAGAATCCATCTTTAAAATAAATAAATAAAATAAAAACATATTTAGGCTCCATCAATTCAATTGTTGCACAATCCTCAATTCACAAAATTCATTTATTTGCTTTTATAATTTTCTTTGTAAGGCCCTTGGGCCCTGAGGTTCATTATCTACCCGTATATTGGGCCTGTGGCCCAAGCCGAGGACAAGGACTTGCCCGAGGAGGAGAGGCCTTCGTTAGAAGAGACTGTGTCGAAAAATAGAAAGGTGGGATTTGGTCATTATAGCTCCAGAGAGTGTGTTGGGGATAAAAACGTCATCGGCCAGACTAGGCCGAGGTCCTGGAAGATGGTTTGATAGCAAGGATGATGACCCCGAAAATTCAGTTGGGGCGGGCAAGTATTGCAGAGATATCAGATAAAGAGGAGCTCCAAAATATATGGGAAGAAAGCTACTACCTCCGCATTAAATGCACTGTAGCTAACTCATTGGCCGCATTAATGTAGAAGTGATACCTAAACAGTCTATTTCAGCCTTACAGCTACTACATGAGGACTTATAGGAGGTGTTGATGGGACAAATATCAGTACTAACCATCTAGCATACAAGTGGAAGGTGGAGATAAAAAGGAAAGAGAATATAAAAGAAGAGGGAGGCAACGAGATTAAGAGATCAAAAAAAAGGAAAAAAAAAAACAATATAGCATTCCAAAACCAAACTTATAATAGGACTTGTGAGCAATATATAAGAATAGACCTCCTCGAACTTTGCCGAGGACGATTTTTCTTCAATACAACCCTTTTTCTTTTCATTCTCTTATCATCTGAATCCTTCCCAATGTTCGTTTGATCAACTAAAGCCCAATTTTCCAACCCACTCTCTACAAATTCATTGTTTTTGGGCCTAAATCCATCCACATAGTGGGCTAGGAACTCAAATCTGGTCCTTACATTCTTCATCAATCAAACAAAAACATCCCATTGTCCATATCTCCAATTTAATGATAATTGATAGTGCCTAAGTTTGAGAATTGGTCTTAACCTCCATTAGCATAAAACCAGGGATTGTTATTCTACCACAATCAACACTATCCTCCTTATGTTTCTTCATCTTAACCACTCACCATGAATTAAGAAGTCTAGAATAACGTAAGAAAGAAACATAAGGAGTTTTATTAAACAACTTGTGTATGCATGTGATTAAGATTTTCTATTACAATTTTTCATCAAAATAATATAGAAAAATTAGACCAAAAAAGATATTCATTTATTTATTTATTTCTCCCAACTAATGCACCACTAAAGTTAGTAAAGTTTATATGAGAATCCATCTTTAAAATAATTTTTTTTTTTTTAAATATATATATATATATATATATATTCAACTCCATCAATTCATTGGTCGCACAATCCTCAATTCACAAAATTGAATTATTTGCTTTTATAATTTTCTTCATCAATCAAACAAAAACATCCCATTGTCCATATCTCCAATTTAATGTTAAATGATAGTACCTAAGTTTGAGGATTGGTCTTAACCTCCATTAGCATAGAACTAGGGATCGTTACTCTACCACAGTCAACACTATCCTCCTTATGTTTCTTCATCCTAACCACTCACCGTGAATTAAGTAGTCTAGAATAACGTAAGAAAGAATTATAAGGAGTTTTATTAAACAACTTGTGTATGCATATGATTAAGATTTTCTATTACAATTTTTCATCAAAATAATATAGAAAAATTAGACAAAAAAAAATATTTATTTATTTCTCCCAACTGATGCACCACTAAAGTTAGTAAAGTTCATATGAGATTCCATCTTTAAAATAAATAAAAACATATTCAGGCTCATCAATTCATTGGTTGCACAAAATTCATTTATCTTGCTTTTATAATTTTCTTCATCAATCAAACAAAAACATCTCATTGTCCATATCTACAATTGAATGATAAATAGTAGTACCTAAGTTTGAGGATTGGTCCTAACCTCCATTAGCATAAAATTACTCTACCACCGTCAACACTAACCTCCTCATGTCTTTTTGTCCTAACCACTCACCATGAATTAAGAAGTCTAGAATAATGTAAGAAAATAACATAAGAAGTTTTATTAAACAACTTGTGTATGCATGTGATTAAGATTTTCTATTTACAATTTTTCCTCAAAATAGCATAGAAAAATTAGAAAAAAAAAATTATTTATTTATTTTGTAAACAAGGGTGTCCAAAGCTATTTAAGCATTTTACTATTATCCCAGTTTGTGTAGTTCTTTCGAACCCATGGATCTTATGAAATCCATGGGTTCAAGGATGTTAAGTAACTCCCTTTTGGAGTGCCTTTTTTTTTTTTTTTCAAAAGATCCCAATATATGGATAAATTACAACAGTAGGACACTGTGCATATTCCACTAGGCTACTTCTTTGCATTACTTCTCTCTTGGCCAGATCATCTGTGATATTGTTAGCTTCATGAAAGACGTGACGTGGTAGGACGGTCCACACCCTACTTAGTATGGCCCTACACTCACAAATTAATGGAGCCATAACCGGAGACATGGTCCCATTTGATGTTAACCAACATATCACAATTTCAGAATCAATTTGTAGGTATATAAATTTGAAACCAAGTTCCTAGGCAATTAATAAACCTTGTCTAGCTACCCATAGTTCCGCAGCATTATTTATAACAAAACCAATATGCATTGAAAAGCCATTAATCCAGTTCCCTAGGCTATCCCGAAGGACTCCCCTTCCCCCTACAAATCCTGGATTACCTTGTACACTACCATCAATATTCAAAGCTATAAAAGGATTTTGTTGGGGCTGCCATGAAATATGTGTGGTGGTTTTAGTTTTTGTAAGAACAGAGGAGTGTGCTAAATAGAAAAATTATGAGGCTAGTTGTTGTGTCCAGTAAATGCATTGATGGGGAGAAGCTGAAAGGGAATGAAAAATCTTATCATTACGAGCAAGCCAAAGATGCCAAAGACCATAAGCAAATATAATGTTCCGGGGTGTAAAAGAAGACTCTACAAGGTTTGTATTGGCAAGATTTGCTTTTAACCAAATAATAGCAGGAGAATAAAAAAATAAAAAAAATTCTCTTTGTCCTAGTAAATTCATCTAGAATTCTTTAGCCCAAGGACAATTTCTAATAACATGTGAGGTTGTTTCAACATGACTGCATTGAGGACAAGTAGGGTCAATATCAAGGTGGATATTGGCTAAAATGGATCTAATTGGGAGATGATTATGACAACATTTCCATATAAAAATTTGAATTTTGTGTGCACACAGAATTTTTCATATGCAATTCCAATCACTAGGGCCAACTGTTATATCACTAATTTCGTAGGCTAAAATGGCTAAATATCATTCTTGGCTGAAATATTTAGCAATCTACTACATTTTTAAAAACTCAAGTTCATGAAACTCAAGTTTGACATGTAACTCGAGTTTCAAAAACTCGAGTTCCATAAAAACTGCCATGGTGGCACTCGCTAACCTAGATTATTTTAATTAAAAAATGCCACATGAAACTCGAGTTTCTTGTAATGTGTTACTTGAGTTTATAAAACTTGAGTACCATAAAACTGCACTAAACAAAACTTTTACAACACCTTACTACTAGACACCTACACACTATGATTGTCCTGTGCTTTTTACACACTTCGCTCCATCTGTACTTCACTTCACAAGTCATGAAGCATAGGCATCATCCTTGCTTTCTTTACTACACTTCAATTGTCCGTCACTACACTTGCACACACCTGACTTGTGCTTTCTTTAGTCTAATCTTTTCTTCACTTCAACATGTCCCACACTTGTGCTTTCTTTAGTCTAATTATTTTCTTCTTTTCCTTCAGCTTTTCTTCACTTCAGCATGTCCCACGTGCATTAGGCCACATCAATTTTTAAAGGAACTCGAGCTTCAAGAGCTCGAGTTTCATATTACAGAAAATTTTAAAACTCAAGTTCCATATAGACTTTTAAATTATAGACTTCATGAATTCGAGTTTCAAAATAATTGTATATTGTTAAATATTTAATAAATAGTGGTAAATTGCTAAATATTTCATTAGTCATTTTAGCCTTAATAAATAGTAGTAAATTGCTAAATATTTCATTAGTCATTTTAGCCTTAATAAATAGTAGTAAATTGCTAATTTCTCATTCTTTACCCATAAATGTAGGAAATGTCATTTGGATTAAATGTCGTTTTCCATGTTGAATAGCTTTCCAAATGTGGGAAATATTTGTAGGAGATTCAAAAGATAGGTAAGATGAATTGGGAATGTTGAAATACGTGTGGAAATTGAGTAATGTTTTTTGAGTAATGTCGTTTATAGTTTTTTGAAATATGTATAGGTGAAAAAGTGTATAAAAAAGTATATATTGTGATATGGAAGAGCGCTCTCCTTCTCTCTCTAGGGAAGAACAAGAGGAACTAATACGTAGCAATAAGAAGGTAAAAGATGTTAATCATGCAGGGTATCATGAAGGCTGGGATTCTTTTCCGTCATCGTCGAGCCATGGTTACAGTCCATGGAATCGTGCAACATCCTTCAAGGATAAGTTGATTGGAGAGATTCCAGGAGCATTTACACAGGCCTTCAGTTTCGGAGAACTCATGGAAGATGACGTGGAGTCGGATGATGAGGTAGAGGATCTCCGACAATGATTGGTGGCGGTTAAGTTCTCAAAGAGCTTTAAGCAGCAGATTAGAAAGCCGTGGACAAAAGCGCTTATCGTTAAGGTGTATGGTCGTTCGTTTGGTTTTAACTATATTCAGAATAGATTGTTATCTTTATGAAAGCCTGCTGGGAGGTTAGATTGTGTAGATTTGGAGTATGGATTCTATCTCACTCAGTTCTCATTGCGAGAGGATTATGAAGCTATTCTGAAGAAGGGACCCTGGTTCATTGGGGAACACTTCTTATCAATCAGACCCTGGGAGCCAGACTTCCGGCCAGAGACGGCAAGCATTTCCTCCATTGCTGTCTGGATAAGATTGAACAATCTTCCTATAGAGTATTACAATGCAGAAGCTCTACATCACATTGGTAAGTCGATTGGAAATGTCCTAAGGGTGGATACGCACACCGCTTCTGAAATGAGAGGGAGGTTTGCCAGACTTTGTGTTCAAATAGACGTGAATAAGCCTCTGGTAACAGCCATTTTGATCGGTAAGTTCGAACAACCTGTTTGTTACGAGGGCATTCAAAAACTATGTTTCGGCTATGGAAGAATGGGACATAAACAAGAAATTTGTCCGTACATTGTCCGTCACGATCTGCCACGGCGAACAACGGAAAATTCTGTTGAAGGTGAGTTGGCTGAGCGGGCTGAGCAGTCATGCGAAGAGTGTGTTACGGATAAAGACAAGGCAGGGGTGGGGACCACAGAGAGCGTGCCTGGCAGTGGACATGAGGATGCAATGGATAGGGGTTACGGTCCTTGGGTAGTGGTTACCAGAAAGAAGAATGGGACAAGAAATCTAAGGAGTGGTGGGCCTGTTGTTGCTCAGGAAAATGGTCACAGAAGTGGGAATGTGTCTAAGTCTTATGTGGCTCGTGGGCAAGATGGATCAAGCAGTGATTCTGTTAGAGAGGCTAAAAGGAAGTTGTCACCTATTAGAGGTGTAAATGGGCTATTACTCAATGAGGCTCTTCAGCGTATTGGAAAGGAGTACATCAATCGGGCCCAAAGTTAGCCAGAAGGTAGCCCAATATCACATGGTTCAGGTGCTGTAGGAACATGGGCTGGTGTTGAGGCAATTAAGTCTAAGACAAACCGTAAGGAGTCAATAAGGGGCAAAAAGGCTTTGGCTAGACTAAGGGCTACGCAGAATTTATCTTTGAGCGCCGTGGGAGAGACTGAGACAATTGTAGCACTGTTGCCTTCCAATCTTCACGGGCAAGCTGATCATTCCGATCAAGTTGAAGAGATGAATTGCAGACATTTTGGAGACCATCAACCGGGAGCGGCTGCTATGCTTCAGGTCACAGCCATGCCGTTACCAGAGATGGGCTTCCAATTTAAAGGAAGCTGTAGTAGAGATGCCGGAGGTAATTCTGGACAAAATCTGAGTGAATCCGATTCATGTATGAAGCTAATCCATGGGGACCAAACTCAGTATGAAACGGTTTCAAGTGCTACTCCCAACTATGTCCCTCAACCAGCTAGTGCTTTCACAGGAGATGGAGATGGGTATGCGCCAACCCATGTGGATAATATCGCTGGGATAAGGGTAGACGAGGGATATGTTGATACGGATTGGATGGAGCTTGAGGAAGGGGGCGAAGCCGCTGCCGCCTTTTGATGAGTGTTTCCCCATTCCTTATATTCCCCCATGAATGTTATAGTATGGAATTGCAGAGGCGCTCTTAAGCCCTCTTTCAAAAAGCATGTTCGTGAGCTGGTCCACAACCATAATCCAGCAATTTTTGTTGTAATGGAAACTCGTATTGGAGGGGAAAGAGCTAGGGAGATTACTGATCGGTTGCCTTTTGATGGGTTTATCCATACGAAGACGATTGGCTATACTGGTGGGCTCTGGACGCTCTGGAACTCGGAGAGAGTGGAGGTAACTCCGTTATCCAACACGGAGCAAGAAATTCATACACTAGTTAAGGTACGTAATTCTAATGCTAGCTGGATGTTTTCTGCTGTGTATGCTAGTCCTAGGACTGCGGAGAGAATTATTTTATGGAATAATTTAATTAAAGTGTCGGAATTGCATAACATGCCTTGGGTGTTAGCTAGGGATTTTAATGAACCCCTCTTGGGGGAAGATAAGTTTGGTGGAAGAGCGGTGAGTGTTAATAGGTCCTTGCTCTTTAAAGAGTGTTTGGACAAATGTAGTATGATAGATATTGGGTTCTCTGGTCCTAGGTTCACTTGGACAAACAAAAGAGATATTCAAGCTCTTATACAAGAGAGGATAGACCGGTTTTTTGTTAATCCCAGCTGGTGTCTTCTTTATCCGGAAGCAAGAGTGGTGCATCTCACAAGGTGCCATTCAGACCACTGCCCTGTCCTGATGGAAATGCAGCCAAGGAGGGGTAGTGGAAGGAATAGGCATTTTAAGTTCCAAACTTGCTGGCTCTCAGACCCATCGTTTCCCAACATTGTTAATCAAGCTTGGAGACATCCTGTGATGTTGGTGGATGCTATAAACAAATTCACAGAGGAAGCAACAAGGTGGAATAGAATGCAGTTCGGGAATGTGTTCAATAGGAAAAAGAATATCATGGCTAGATTGAATGGTGTTCAACGGGCCCTATCTAATAGGCCTTCCTCCTTTCTCATCAATCTTGAAAAGGAGTTGCTTAAAGATCTTGATGTCGTGCTTAATCAAGAGGAAGAGATTTAGGCTTTGAAATCCCGGGTTAATTGGATGGTGCAAGGAGATAGAAATACCAATTTTTATCATGTATCAACTTTGGTGCGAAGGAAAAGAAACCAGATTTTGGCTATTAAGGATGCAGTGGGGGAGTGGTTTTATGAGGAAAATGCTATAAAGGGGATCATTAGGAGCGGATTCATCGAGGTGTACACTTCTTCTCTCTCTAGTGTGTCTCGATCAGCCCCTTCCATTTTGCCTTGGCAGATCAATCTAGATGAAGAGGAGAGTCAGAGCATTGGTGGGGCTGTATCGATGGAGGAGATAAAGGCGGCTCTTTGGTCTCTTAAGGCCTTTAAAGCCTCGGGGCCGGATGGGCTTCATGCGGGATTTTTTCAGAGATTTTGGCTGGTTGTGGGTAGTTCTATGGTGAGCGTAGTGAAAAGGGCCTTTTCTGAGAAGAAAATCGCTGATTACCTAAATAGAACCCACATTGTCCTTATTCCTAAAATTCAAGGGCCTGAAACTTTAGCCAATTATAGACCGATTAGTCTTTGCAATACGATGTACAAGATTATAACTAAGATCATTGTTGCTAGATTGAGGCCTTTCTTGGATAAGCTTGTCTCTCCCCTCCAAATAGCGTTCATTCTGGGTAGAAAGGGAGTAGATAACGCTATCATAGTGCAAGAAATTATCCATACTCTAAGTAAGAAAAAAGGGAGGGTAGGATATATGGCGATAAAGATTGATCTAGAGAAGGCTTATGATAAATTGGAATGGAATTTCATAAGGGATACGCTCATTAGAGCTAACTTGCCGACTGATTTGATTGACATCATTATGAGCTACATCTCTTCAGTTTCCACTTCCATTTTGTTTAATGGAGAGGCTCTTGAGCCGATTTATCCTTCAAGAGGGATAAGGCAAGGTGATCCACTATCACCTTATATTTTTATCCTATGTATGGAGTATTTGGGCCAACTCATTGAAGGGAAATGCAATGCTCACCTTTGGCAGCCCGTAAAGGCCTCTAGGAGTGGTCCGGCCTTCTCTCACTTATTTTTTGCGGATGATTTGGTTTTATTTGCCAAAGCTGATGGCACTAATTGCTCCACCATTAGGTACGTCCTTGATGAATTTTGTAACCTATCGGGGCAAACGATAAGTGATACAAAATCGAGAGTTTATTTTTCGTCTAATGTGGATAGGGATACTAGGGAATCTTTAAGTGATATCCTTGGTTTTGCTTCTACTCCCTCACTTGGAAGATATCTTGGGTTTCCTATTAAACATCCAGGCTCATCTTCCCATGACTTTAATTTCATTTTGGAGAGAGTGAAACAAAAACTAGCGGGGTGGAAGGCTAACATGCTCTCTTTGGCTGGTCGGACTGTTCTTAATCAGGCTTCATCGGCTGCAATTCCATTTTATATTATGCAGTGTAATTACATTCCTCGGAGAATCTTGGATGGGATTGACCTGGTTAACCGGAATTTCCTATGGGGCTCTTCGGAAACTATAAGGAAAATGCATTGGGTTGGATGGCAAAAAGTAACAAAGTCGAAGGAAGAGGGGGGGCTAGGTTTGCAGACTGCAAGAGGCAGAAATACAGCCCTTCTTGCTAAGCTGAACTGGCGTCTTCATACAGAAAAGGAAGCGCTATGGTCCCAAGTATTATGGCAGAAATATTGTAACAATAGAAGAGCAAGAGCCTCTAATGTTGACAGGCTGCCTTGCTCTCAGATTTGGGTAGCAATGAAAAAGGGAAGAGATACTTTTCACAAAGGTAGCATGATGATGATAAGTAGAGATAGCAATATCAGTTTTTGGAGGGGCAACTGGATGAGTAAAGGGCCTCTTCGCCAGTTGATTCAAGGCCCCTTAACTCAAGAAGCAAATCTTTTGGAAATTAAGGATGTGTTATCAGACACGGGGTGGGCTTGGAACCGAATTCCTTTTGAGCTTCCTTCAGATGTTAGAGCAATGATTCAGGCCACTCCTATATCAATCACTAGCAGAGGAAGGGATAGGATTTCTTGGTTGGGAAACCCGAGAGGTACCTTTGACTTAAAGAGTGCCTATGGAATTGCTACGGATGAGGATTCTGAGGTGACTACTAGTAGTTTTGGTTGGATTTGGAAATTAAAGACACTGCCTCATATTAAAACCTTTTTGTGGATGTGTTTTCATGGCAGTATTGGGGTCAAAGAATGTCTTGTAAGGAGAAGAGTAATTGAGGAGGATTTGTGTCCCATGTGCCAAAGGGAGCCGGAATCAATTCTACATGCTTTGAGGGACTGTCGAAGAGTTAAGGATATTTGGAGACAGTTAGGAGTTAAGGAGACAGACCGGGGTTTTTGGGTGAGCAACTTACAGGATTGGTTGATTCTGAATGGAAAAGACAACAAAAGACATATCCAAGGGAAGCCTCCATGGAGTACTAGCTTTCTTTTTGCTGTTTGGAATGTGTGGAAGAGCAGAAACAATTTTGTTTTCAACAGAAAAGATCAAAACCCGAAGCTGTCTTTGGAGATTGAGAACCAAGCTATGGAGTTTCTTTGTTATTTTGCATCTCCAAGGAGTCCAATTCGTGGATTCTCGGATACGAAGATACCAAATGGGCTATATCAAACTGGCATGCCCAGTAACCCATGTGTGGTATTTGAAGCGTCTTCCTAGTTATATCGCGAATCTTTTAGATAAACCTCTTAAAGAATTAGAAGGACTGGTATACTGCGATGTGTGATTTGATCAAAACTCTGATTTTACAGATTCAGAATGAGAAACTGTCATACCATTCAAGTGAATTGGTATGCCCTGGATCTGACATGTCTCTTGGTAGGAAGAACATGAAGCTCAGAATTATGGGTGTATTCAATACTCCCAAATAAAAGGGGGAATTGGTCTACGGGCTCTTCAGTAACAAATAAATAGGAATTTATAGTTCTACCTCGTGAAAAAAAAAAAAAAAAGACTTCTTTTGTGGAATTAACCACTCCCTTTCTTTTACTTTATAAAGAAATGAAATTATGTTTATTAAAATAAGCAAATTCTGTCATGTCATGGTTGCAGGAGCCTATCCATCGCATAGAGGCTTTAAGGACATCGTGGCATAACCGTCGAGGCAAAGTAGGGACCTAAAAGATCGAATGTAATGATACATAGACAAGTAAATCCCTTATAAATTCCAAGGTACTTCTTTACTTTAATTGAATGAAATTAAGAATTAAGTAAAGGTATCTCTCATTCGAAGGGACGTAGACTACTCAAGAATTTTACATTTCATTGATTTTACGTCGTAATTTCTAATTGAATAAAAAATTCATAAAATAAAATCGAAATCTACAAAAAGAAAAAAAAAATGAATTAATGAAATGTTGCTTGGTCTAAATTGGAAACTTGAGTAAAGAGTAGATCTTTTCTTTTTCTTTTTTTTGGGGGGGGGGGGGTTCCGTTTTATAGATAAAGAAAATAAAGTGGAAACTCCTTTCTTTATCTTTAGTTGGTGTAACTACTTGAGCCGGATGAAAGGAAACTTTCACGTCCAATTTTGAAGGGGGATATCCTATAGGATCCTACCCAAATTTTTCTTTTGCTAGGCCCATAGCTAAAAAACCTACTTTCTTACGATTACGAGGTTCATTCGAATATGAAATCCAATCCTGGAAATACAGCATCCCACTTTTCTTTACTACCCAAGGCTTCGATGCATTTCGAAATCGAGAAATGTCTACTGGAGCAGGTGCTATACGAGAACAATTAGCCGATTTGGATTTGCGAATTATTATAGATTATTTGTTGGTAGAATGGAAAGAATTAAGGGAAGAAGGGCCCCCGGGTAATGAGTGGGAAAATAGAAAGGTTAGAAGAAGAAAGGATTTTTTGGTTAGACGCATCGAAATAGCTAAGCATTTTATTCGAACAAATATAGAACCAGAATGGATGGTTTTATGTCTATTACCAGTTCTTCCTCCCGAGTTGAGACCGATCATTCAGATAGACGGGGGTAAACTAATGAGCTCGGATATTAATGAACTTTATAGAAGAGTTATTTATCGGAACAATACTCTTATCGATTTATTAGCAACAAGTAGATCGACACCGGGGGAATTAGTAATGTGTCAGGAGAAATTGGTACAAGAAGCTGTGGATACACTTCTTGATAATGGAATTCGCGGACAACCAATGAGGGACGGTCATAATAAGGTTTACAAGTCGTTTTCGGATGTTATTGAAGGCAAAGAGGGAAGATTTCGTGAGACTCTGCTTGGCAAACGGGTGGATTATTCGGGTCGTTCTGTCATTGTCGTGGGTCCCTCCCTTTCATTACATCAATGTGGATTGCCTCGCGAAATAGCAATAGAATCAGATGGGAGAAGCCTTTAACTGGGTGGAAAAAATTAAATACGGATGGGTCTTGTGTAGGAAGAACGGGTAAGGCTGGATGTGGAGGTACTATAAGAGATGAAAACAGGGATTGGGTAGCAGGTTTTGCGAGACATATTGGGGTAACTAATAGCCTTGTTGCGGAGTTATGGGGATTGAGAGATGGTCTCATCCTTTGCTGTGATCTTAATATTCCTTGTGTCATTGTTGAGGTAGATGCTAAGGTGGAGGTGGATGTCTTAAAAAACTCAAGCTACGTAAATAATGTTGTTTCCCCTTTGCTGGATGACTGCAGGCAGCTTGTAGCCCGTCTCCATCAGGTGCAGATCAATCACTGCTATCGTCAAGTTAATCGGTGCGCTGACTTACTGGCAAAAATGGGCGTGGAGCAAGAGTTAGATTTTGTCCACTTCCATGGTCCGCCTATGGACATTTTGGAGTCTCTGCTTTTTGATAAGAATGGCTTGTATGTTAACAGGGCATGCCCTGTTATAGCTGGTTCTGGTTAGTTTTCTTGTTGTAATGCATCGTATTTCTACCCAAAAAAAGAAGGTATAAAAAAGTATATAATGTTATTTAAAAATTAAAAATGTGTTGTTTAGAGGCCTTATAGCTTTTAGAACTTCTGCCCAAACTGTATCAGGAATTTCTGTGCAATCAACGTGCTCAATGGTCTTCACTTCCCAGTTCCCACGTCTCCACGTCTACAACCAACATACATCCTTATGCGCCACGTGGAAAATCAAATCCCGATAATACACTAACCTTTCTAACACACACCACACCAGAAGAACAACGCGATTTACGGTAAATTGAGAACTCCTAAAAGGCCATTTTTGTCAACATAAAATCTCACTCACTCTCCCTCTCAAGCTCTTGATTTAAAAAGTCACAAACAGCCAAATCTCTCTCTCTCTCTCATCAGCGAATCACAGTTTCTTTTTCAACAGAAAGAGATGAATTATGAGCAGAGGCTCAAAGCCGCAGCGAGAGTTGTACTCGCCGATGACTCACGCGCCGGCGACGCGCCTGTGGAAGCCGCGAGCTTCGGAGTCACGGCGACGCTGAAACCTTACCAAGTCGAAGGAGTTTCGTGGCTCATTCGGCGGTACAATCTCGGCGTCAACGTTATTCTCGGTACGATTTCACTTTCTCAACTTTTTTCCGTGTTTGGTTGCTGAGAAATCTTGAGTAAAAGTAAATGAAAGTTTTGGAATTTGAGTTTATAGTTAGTGAAATTCAACTTAAACTGATAACGGTTAAAAATTTACTCCATAATTAGGGCTCATTCACAGTGATACAATTCAGATTAATTTTCATTTATATGCATATTTAATAATTGGAATGTACATTTAATTGATTGTATTTCCTTGTTGAATTTGCAGGAGATGAGGTACGATTTATTATACGTAGAGGAAGTTCAAAGTTTTGTTTAAATTCATCAAAATGCCTCAGATATGTTTCTAATTCTAAGAATGTTCATAAAATAGTTGAAGTAATTATGGAGATTGTTGATAATTTTTACCTACCAAGACCTTTTTCAGACCGCGCAAAAGTGAGAGATTTGTGCACTGGGTACAAAGTGTTTGATCCTTCGAATTAATTGCTCGAGAGATAACATTTTGGGGAGACTCCAATTGATATTTGAGATTGGGACACCGCCCTTATGCACAATTATTAGAAAAGCTTAAGTCTATGGCATTGTGGTCAATGATGTTAATTTTTTTTCCCATTCGTGACTTCCACTTGAATGTGTATACTTAACAATCTTCTTATCATGTTTGAGTTATTATCTTTATGTGAGTTTTGAGATCTCTTTGTAAGCCACGAATAAGAGTTACTAGCTCCTTTTTGCCGCTCGCCACAATTTGCTCTAATACCACTCGTTCGGGGAGATAACTTTGTGGGGAGGCTTTAAGTAAGGCCTAAATGTAATATTGGAGTACCACTTAACTTAAAAGTTTCAGTAAACCATATGAATAGAATATTTGAATAGAGTGTATGCACATTAAAGTGCCCGATATTTAATGTTCTTTACTAATTTTTAGACTAAGGCTTGGTTTATTTTTGTTGCTGTTGTTGTTGTACTTTAGTATCTTTTTTTTTAGGAAATGATATTTCTATTACCCTATTAGAAGGGACTTGGACCTTGATTTTTCCTTTTCCATGATCTTTCTTGAAGTAATTGAGTTTGCCATACTACGATTTGCACACGAACAATGATATGGACACAAATTTTTTCACAACTTGCTAAGGTGGTAAGTTGTGATTGGTGCAACATTTTTTTTACATGGACTCACCAGTTACACCACTTTAAGTGTGCATCAATCACAATATGCCATCTCAGCAATTGTGAAATATTTTATGCCACTAGACTTATTATTTGCATGCTTACCATGTTAGAGATTCTTGAATACAAATTGCTTTTCCAAAGAGTGAGAGCTTTTGATCTTTCCTGAATTTTTGGGCTTCTTGTAAACCGATGAATTCTTTCCAAGTTACATGTGAAATACTTTTCCCAAGGGACCCCTGTTTGTAGTCTATTTCTACAATGAACTAATTCTTGATAAACCTGAGAGCGCAAAATATTTCATGAAAATAGACATCCATAGCAGTTAAAAGTAACATACTATAGTTAGTTTATGTTAGTGCTTAGAATTTATGAAAAATAAGATGTAAAATGTACCATAAATTTAGAGTGCCAAATCTGTTTCCTTTAGTGCACCTTAGACATCTGTGTTTTTTCATCAGTAACTTGGGGAGAACCACAAAAATGTGAGATGTTTTGAAAGAATGACAACAAAGTCTCGAGTATTATATTCCTGTCACAGGTTCATGTGTGACTTTTCAGTGTCGATTGTAGTTGCTTATTTATGATGACAGATTTTACGTGGTAGGTTACTGTCAGAAAATTGCAGTTTAGCTGCTTATATGGGAAAACCTAACTGTGGTGTGCTTATTTTTTTTTAATCTTCTTTAACCTTACCTAGCCAAGCAGAAGTGAAAAGCAGGAAATTAATAACGCCTGTAAAGTGTAGAAATCAATGCATAATCTTGTTCAGTGTGCTTTGTATCTAATAAAGTCCTTGACAGATGGGACTAGGCAAGACTTTGCAAGCTATCTCTTTCTTGAGCTATTTGAAGGTTCACAAAAAGTCTCCTGGGCCATTTTGTAAGTTGAGGACATTTTTGTATGATTCTGAACATCATGAAGTATTTGTTTCTGGTCTTGGATTGGATTCATACTTTTTTTTTAGTTTCTTATTTTTATTTCAATTATTTGCAGTGGTGCTATGTCCTCTGAGTGTGACAGATGGTTGGGTTTCAGAGGTAGTTAAATTTGCTCCAAACTTAGAAGTTCTTCGATATGTAGGAGATAAAGAACACCGCCGCAGTCTACGCTGGAAAATGCATGAACATGTGAAAGAACAGTCCTCATCCTATAATGTAAGTTTATGTGGGTTTACTAATTGGAGTCAGGCTGTGGATGTAATCATTTTTAATTTTTTGGTTACTTTGGTATTATATGATATTAATTCATAACTTTCTAGAATTTTCCTTGGGTTGGGCGCTTGTTTGAAAAATAGGTTTTCCTGTTCAATCTATGTCTTGATGGTTTTCCAAGCTGGATCCATTGACAGGGCTCGTTGTTACCTTTTGACATTCTGTTGACAACGTATGACATTGCATTGATGGATCAAGATTTTCTGTCTCAAATATCGTGGCAGTATGCAGTAATTGATGAAGCTCAAAGACTTAAAAATCCTTCCAGTGTATGTTTATTGCTTAGGATAACTTGAAATATTAGTCTTTTTTTTTACTTATGAATTACATCATTAATCATATTGTGAACATTTTTATTAAGTTTCCTTCAAAAATTGAAGGGAGGACTTAGCACTCTTTATTTACTATTTCTACTGAAAACAATAAATTTTTGGATGCCAAACATGGAAAAATGACATACTGAAAGTTTTCTTCAAATAAATATTTGAAAGATTTGAATTATGCAACCATATTACTTGATACTTATGCCAATTTTAAGTAGATTAAAAACTCATTTTAGTTAAAGTGATTATTTATTTTCTTTTTTTGCCCTTTTCTTATTGCAGACCTAAATGCTTAAACCTTAACAGGTTCTTTACAGTCTCCTCAAAGATCGCTTTCTTATGCCCAGACGGTTGTTGATGACTGGAACACCTATTCAAAACAATCTCACTGAACTTTGGGCTTTGATGCATTTTTGTATGCCTTCCGTGTTTGGGACACTAGACCAATTCCTTTTCACATTCAAGGAAGCTGGAAATCCTTCATCAGGTTATCCTCTTACCAGCCATTAGTAAGTTGTGCAGTGATTTTAGCTCTTCCAAGACTATGAATTTATGTTTATATAATTTAAGTGTCTACTTCTGCTACAACTAATTATAGTATATTTTAATTCCAAATTTACCCAAATTATAAAAGAAGCCAGGTCATCAATTGAATGGTTATTTGGCCGAGCCAGTGGCCTGTGGTGCAATTATAATAAAAATTTTATGAATATGTTGAGAAATGATTTCATTGGTATAAACAGTTTGGAGTCAATTTAAGATTTATCAATCTATAAAGTTTTAATTAAGTATAATTGGGGTCACAACTTTTCATAACTATAATGTCAGCTGAGCTACTGAATATCAAAATACTCCTGGTTTAGAATTTCAAACATTGAGTGTCTGTAAACCTGTACATTGATTTGCTCATTTCGTCAATTACGCAGTTTTACAAGTTTGTTTTTTGAAATTGAAAAAAGCAATTAAATTATTACGATTATCTTTTCTTTCCATTTTTATGTACAAAATTTCTCAATCATGAGAAGTTTGTGTCAGGAACAGGACTTTTTTTTGATAATCATGATTGTTATTGATGCTACTTTTCTTGAATGCTCTTGCTTCCATAAGTTTTAGAGCTCCAACTCATGCACACAAACACACATGTAGATACATTCAGAATATATGTATTGCTAGTAGTGTGGGCTTGCTACCTTTAATGCGATAATAGCTTTTAGTTTGGAACTGTCACAATCTAATCACTTAACCTGGCTTTATTTTTTTTGGTGATGATAGCTTCCTTTCTTCATGGCTTTTGTGATTTATTAATGAGAAAGAGGTTTGGGGAAAATGTAACATGATTTCATTTATAGACGTTAAATTTGTTAATTATGATTAGGTCATGATACAGCCAAAGTAAAGGAGCAATTCCAAAGTTTAAAATGTATATTGGGAGCCTTCATGCTTCGACGAACAAAAGCAAAGCTCATTGAATGTGGAAATCTAGTGCTGCCCGCTCTTACAGAGATAACCGTGTATGCTTTCTATTTTATGTCACTAACTACTTCAACCAAAAGTTCTGTGTGCTTGTTTACATCATATGATTCTAAGATGCCTTATATTGACAGGATGGCACCGCTGCTCAGCCTGCAAAAGAAGGTGTACTTGTCAATATTGAGAAAGGAGCTTCCTAAACTACTTGCTTTATCTTCAAGAACATCAAATCATCAATCCTTACAGAATATTGTGCGTTAGTTTATCAACTTTTCACCTTTAGCACCTTTCTTCATTTTCATTCCAGTTATAAGTTGCAGTACAATAAATCCCTTTGTTCCTTAACTTTTACTAATCCACATTGGAAGAATTATTTTATTTCACCTAGCTTCTAGGTTGAGTTAATTGAGGAGGTGTCAGATGTTGGATAGAATAGAATGGTAGAGAAGAATACATATGGTCAGCCGTGATTAATCTGTTGGGGATGCATATCTAATCCCAAAGTTTTGGGACTTGGGCTTTGTTGTTATTGTCAGGTAGCTTCTAGGTTGACAACACTTTATTCAGATGACATAATCTCATTTTCCAAGTGTGGAAGAAGTTTGTATCAAGGATAGTATATTGATGAACCTTCTGACACTAGGGCTGCCAATGTTTTATGCTTTTTCTTAAATTTGTTGAAGTATAATGTGTGGATTGATGGAATCACTTGATAGATGATTCTCAGTATATTGGGCTTGGGAATTGATATCTGATGTTTCTGATCTGAGGATTATGTCAGGTTCATGGATCTCATGAATCACTCTGCCATTAATCATCCTCATATATGGAGCTTGTGCTCACCTAAAACTAATCATGTGTTTGGCTACTTATGCTCCTTGTAAGTCAAGAAAGGAAAAAGCTATGCAAAAGTTCACTCACTGCCAGCCTCATGGATTGAGTCCATTGGCTGAAGCATGCCACGTAAAGAAGGGGTAAGTGGAAATTGGTGGGTCCCTGTTGGCCTTCCACGGTTCCACCCCTAAAGCTATGTAATATTCTTGCCAAAGGACAAGAATGATATGATGATTTTTGAACCTTCTTAATTAATGTTAAATTACAGCCTGGTACTGAACTGGAGTGCTATGACTCATTCTGGACTGGATTAAGAGGCTAGCTGCCTTTATCAATATGATTTCCATAGCTTGAGAGGTGCAAACTAACTCCAAATTTGGTACAAAATCGAGGGAAACATAAATATATGGACTAGCAAGGCAGTACAATGACTTAAAATTTTCCTCAACAATTGACTGCCTCAAAAATCATAAAATCGTTCTTTACAAAATCTGCTTTGAAAACCATTTCTAGTTTAAAACATATTTAATTAGGAATGCTGAGGTATAGAATGTGAACTTTTAGTAGAAGTCTGTACTGTTATCTTAGTAGTCTAAGGCCCTTAATCATGTAATTTTTTATTTCTTGCTTTACAAATTCAAATGATTTGTTGATACTTAATTGCTTACTTTGATTGCAATTCATGTAGGCTGGATTACTTTTTATTATTTTTAATATTAACATGTTATTTTACATTAGCAAAAGGGAATTTTTGTAATCATTCCATAAACCCTAATATAAATATGTGCTAAGGTGAAGGACTGATCAACCAGCACTAAAAATTTTCTCAAAATCTCTTCTCCATTCTTCATTTACAACTCAACTCATGGTTTTTGTTTTTTATTTTTATATTATTATCACCTGTATGGTTGTATTGGATGTGTTTGTGTGTTTGTCTGTGTGTTTGTCTTTGTGTGTGTGTGTGCATGTGTGTCCATGTGTCACTCTAATGTTATAAAGCATTTGACCATTGATCTGCCATTTGTGTACAGGTGATACAGCTAAGAAAAGCAAGTAGCCATCCTTACCTTTTTCCTGGTATTGAGCCTGAACCATTTGAGGAGGGTGAACACCTAGTTCAGGTAGCCCTGCTTTCTTATGTTGATTTGATATAACTGTGGTGTAATTGATGTGGGGTGGGAACCAAAGTATTTGGTCTCAAAACTCTATAATCTCCTTAATAGTGAAGGGGAAAACAAAAGGCGGGAGAAAAAAAGAAAGAGGGATAATAAGGTTGCTTGCTTGTGCTATTTTAGCCCAAAATGGATAAACTATGTGCTTTATATCTGGATTGATATATATTAAATCTGTCTTTTCCTCACTCATGATGTTTCCTTTGAATGAAACCTGTATTCGTTTATGGCTTCTTGATCAGGCCAGTGGCAAACTTATGATATTGGACCAACTACTCCAGAAGCTACATGATTCTGGACACCGTGTCCTTCTCTTTGCTCAGATGACACATACACTTGACATTTTACAGGTTTCTTGTCCTTTTACAAAGAAAACTTTTATAATCTCTTCAGCTAAATTAGACAGTGTGCAGTTTGTTTTAAGAAGTGTCTCCATATTCAATGTAGGATTTTCTTGAGTTACGAAAATATTCCTATGAGCGTCTTGATGGATCAGTTCGGGCTGAGGAGCGCTTCTCTGCAATACGAAGCTTCAGTGGGCAATCAATTAAAGGGAGCTTGAATTCTGAATCTGACCAAAATGGTGCTTTTGTTTTTATGATCTCTACAAGAGCTGGAGGAGTTGGCTTGAATCTAGTGGCTGCTGATACCGTGAGCTTTATCAAACTCAACCAACCATGCCCTCATCATTTTTAATTGAGTTGAAGCAGGAACTTTGGACTTGTTTTGTGTTCATTCGAGTGGAATATGAACACATTAATATGTTTGTGTTGTTTGAAGGAAATGGTTCTTATCTGTCCAAATACAAATACTTCTTAGGTCCTTTTACCCAAAGCATAGTTTTACTTGTTTTAAATTTATTTCTTGAGATATATCATATATCATTGATTATGACATGGCATGAAAAATGTACAGTCTGGAGAAAGCTAACTCTTGAAATTGTGTGGAAACCCATCCCTGTAATTAATGAGGCTAAGGGCTGAGAAATGAGATATGCATTGATGCATTCTATGTGTTCTATGCTATAACTTCTAAACTTCCTGATTGCATGAATTCAAAGCTGGTCAGTTCACTACTATGATAAAGATAATTGACAGATTCTGGTATGGTTCTTATAGTCTTAGAAATCACCACGCTCTCTTACCTATTCCGTATGATGAGGAAATCATGATATGATGAATTTCTTCTTTGATCAATTTTGAGGGCGGATGTAGCTAGGCAGTCAAATTTTGAAATTGTTATTTACTTGTTGGGGAGAAGATTCAGATATCAGAATCTGGTGATTAATCAATCATCACATCTAAAGATAATTTGCCAGCGGACTTGCATTGGTGGCTGAAAATAGTTTTCTGGGGATGTTACAGACTACAGATATCAATAACAGACACAAGCTTGAAGGCTTTGATGATCTGAATAGTTCTTGTGGAAACAATCATGAGTAGATCTCTGATAACTCATAGTTGAGCTTAGAGGTGACAATGGTTGCCAATCTGGGTATCATGTAAGATGTAAGGTGGGAAATGGATTTGCACTAATGAGCTAGGAAGTACCTGCTTCAGAATACAAGAAAGAAATACTGTATAGTATTATTACCATAAATCTTTTTAACAATGTTCAAGAAATTAATTTGGCAAGGTGTTGTAACAATTTCATTCTGTTTCTATTTGTGTTGTCCTTCACAAAAAAATTTACTTGACAAGGCTAAATGAAACTACCTGAGGCAATTATAAGTCTTTATCTCTTCCTTTTTGAGGTTTTCAAATTTCAGTTGTTTGTCTAATCAACAATGTAGTAAAATATTTTTAATTTTTTTCCATTTATTTCAGCAAGTAAATAACTCTAATTACATATTTTGGATGTTATATTACCCAAAAATGAAGGTAATAGTAATCCTCATGTTCAAAAGGCTCTAAGGCAGGTTTTTACTTCTCTTGATGTTAATGACTTCGATAATGATATCACTAATGATATCACCTGTGGTTGAAAGTGTATCATGGTTAAGAAACCTTATTTCTGTGTAATGCAGAAGCCTACCTAGATCTTGTTCTTCCTTGAAGTTGCTTCAGAGCACATCTTTGTATCCTTGTGATATTATTTATGGTTTTTTCACAACTTGTTTTCAATCTACATTGTTAGGTTATATTCTATGAGCAAGATTGGAATCCTCAAGTGGACAAGCAGGCTCTGCAGCGGGCACACCGAATCGGTCAAATGAATCATGTTTTGTCCATAAACCTAGTTACCCGACATACTGTGGATGAGGTGAGATCTTACTAATCACTATCAGCCTGTGTTGTTGAAAACCGTAATATAGACTGTTGGTTTCATGTGTGTCAGTATAGGTTATTATGAGGAGAGCAGAGAGGAAGTTGCAGCTTAGCCATAATGTTGTTGGGGATGATGTTATGAACTGGGAAGGTAAAGAAACTGCAGGAGTTGAAACTGGTGATTTGCGTTCTATCATATTTGGGTTACACAGGTTTGATCCTACTGAGATCTCTACTGAGAAATTGGGTGAGACGCAGATGTCTGACCTGAATGCTATGGTTGAGAAGGTACTTGCAAAGCGCTATGAACAAACTGCGGAAAAGGATGATAGGAAATTTGAGGTTAACCCATTAGATTTGTCAAGTGGATCTGATATTGCTATTGGAGAAAGTTCTACCTCTGTCGGTTTAGATCCTGGTCTTGATGATGCTTCATATCTCTCCTGGGTTGAAAAATTGAAGGAGGCATCACAAACGGGCAGTAACCCAATTATGGAGTCAGGAACTAGAAGGCAAGCCCCTGAGGAAAAGCATCTAAAACATGAGGCTGCAAAGAAGAAGGCAGAAGAGAAGAAGTTGTCTAAGTGGGAAGCCCTTGGATACTGCTCATTGTCTGTAAAAGAACCTATTCCTCCTGAGGATAGTGATATGATGTCAGATTCAGGTTCTGTTCATTTTGTTTATGGAGATTGTACACAACCATCAAAAATTTGTCCATCTGAGCCCACAGTTATCTTCAGGTAAGTTCATTGTTCTGGAAGGGCCTTCAATTCTGAATTTGTAGAAGTTTATATAAAACGATCTATTTCATCTCCTGTTACATGACACTAATATCTCTACTCTTTATGTTTTGTAATGGTTCCATCTCATTGGAGGGTCGTCCATTTTTACTTGTAGTGTTGATTTTTATGTTGATTTTGCAGCTGTGTTGATGACTCTGGAAATTGGGGCTGTGGAGGAATGTTTGATGCACTGGCCAAACTTTCTGCAAGTATCCCTGATGCGTATCAACAAGCTTCTGAATTTGGGGACCTGCATGTTGGTGATCTGCATCTTATTAGAATTAATGGTCAGCTTCTGTGTTCTCTCTTCCTTATTTTAGATTGTTTAATAACCAAATATGCTTCGGATTGTTTAAAGACACTCAAGCACACTTCAGAAGTTGTTCAGGTACTGATGACAGGATACAATGTTCAATCCATGCAAACAATGTTCAAGACCCACTTGTTGTGTGTGTAACTTACTAAATGAAAAATTAAATCCTTAGATATTCTGTTTCCAGTTTCTACTCAATGACTAAATGAAGAAGATTATCACAAGTAGGTACTATTTATATGATTTCCCAATGTAAGAATGTGTTACCTCATTGTAGATAATCCATCTAATAATAAATCAAATGATTATGGACACCACACAGCATCAGTTAGATTAGGTTAATTTATGCAGATACCTGTAAGAAGGACCCACGGTTGTAACCTTTGAAGTATTATGGTGGGCTAGGATAGATTCATGAGGCATGTTCAGTATGTGGTAATAGATGGGAACAGGGTGTGGATTTGGTATGATGCATGGTGTGGACAACAACCTTTGGAAGATTTGTATATACAGAATTGCACACCATTGCAGTTCATAACAATGCTACAATTAGTTCTTGTTTGGAAACGCCGATTGATAGGAGGGCACGCTATTAGAATATTAGGTTTATTCGAGATGTTAATGACTGGGAACTGGAGTCGGTTGACACTTTGTTTGATATGTTATACTCAAATTTCCCATGTAGTGAGGGTTCTGCCAGACGGAAGTGGAGATTGACTAGTGATGGGCAATTCAATGTTAGCTCTAACTATGAAGCATTAAACAAGGGGGGCGACGTTTCATTGGAAATGTATTTGGAGCACAAGGGCTCCAAAAAACTTGAGGAAAGTTCCTAAGTGGTGACAATCTTATCAAGAGAGTGATAAGTCTGTTAAATTGATATTGCATGTGCAGAAACAGTGGTGACACTGTAGATCATCTGTTATTATATTGTGACATTGCTTATGAATTGTGGACATTTACCTTTACAATGTTTGAGACACAATGGGTATTACCCAAGAGTGTTATAGAACTACTTTTTGGATGGAGGAATTGATTGGATAAATATTCTTCGGTTGTATCAAACTTATTACCTCTATATACCTTTTGTGGAAGGTAAAAATCTAACGTACTTTTGAGGATGTGGGAAACTCATTTACTTAGCTAAAATCATCTTCTTAAGAACTTTATTTGAATTGTCTCATCTTTTGGGCCATAGTGAGATGCAGTCCGTTGTAGCCTTCATTGATTCCCTTTCATATAGACTGTAAATTCCAAACTTTGGCATTCAAGTTTCTTTTTTGGTTGGTTGTAAGGTTTCTTTCTTTCATATAATTCTTCACCTCTCAACCAATTGGTTGCTATGCAGAGGGCAGTGATGAACAGAATATGGAAGGTGGTAGTCCTCAATGGGTGGCTTTGGCTGTTGTACAGTCTTACAGTATTAGGCGTAAAATCCCTCGCAGCAAGATCTCTCTTCCTGACCTGGAACGTTGCTTATCAAAAGCATCATTCTCAGCAGCTCAAAACTCTGGTAAGGTGTCAAGACACAATTGGCTTGTTCATTACAGAACTTGATGTTCTTGGCTTGCTCTTCCGTCCTATTGGTTATTTTGAAATTCTGAGTGGATTGTGTGCTTCCTTGTAAATGTAACCAAGTTTTGCTTTGTAGTTTGCGTGCTTTGAGGCATGAATTTTTGTATCTAGTTAACTGTGGTGATTATTTGATTGCTTGTCATCATGGTCATAAAATTCTCTTCTATTTGTAATAAACACCTCATTTACCAGAATTCTCAGGCTGGTAATTTAGAATGTGAAATTTTGTTTATTCTTCATATGTGAAATCGTCTTATGTTATATTTATCTGATTTTTCCAAAAGCTTCAATCCACATGCCACGTATTGGGTATCAGGATGGATCAGATCGCTCAGATTGGTACACAGTGGAATGTCTTCTACGGAAATATGCTTCCGTATATGGCATTAAATTTTTTGTGTATGTTGTTCTCTCTCTCTCTCTCTCTCTCTCTCTCTCTCTCTCTCTCTGTGTACATGTGTGGAAAGTTAATTCCTTATAATTTTTGCAGGTATTATTATCGACGGTCAACTTGAGGCATGGCTTGAGTTTTAAATCAATCTCCAGATGACCAAAATCCTAGCTTAATAGCATAGAAAAGGATATGTGGATCTCTCTCCTTTCATGTTTTGCAATATTTAAATTGACTTCCCTTTTTCGCTTGGCTTTTTATTGGGGATGGAATAGAGGATTTGGAAAAATAGGAGGGAAAAGGTATACAAATCTGACATCTGGGATGATGTTCAAAATTTTCTTGTAAATAAAACTATGAAAGGGTGGTCGTTGGTCTGATTTTCAAGCGAGGCCCTAAAACTCTGGCAGTTTATTTATTTATTTATTTAAATAAGCAATTATATTAATTTAGTTTACAAATGACAAGATCTTAACTGGAGCAAAAAACAAAAAACAAAGAAAAGAGTCTATGACACTATAAATTAACAAGTCATAAAATTTACAACTCTTGTATGCAATATTCAGGGTTAGGTTTCTCATCTAACAAGACATGTCCCACAAAAAAGTATTGCTCTAAACATAGGCAAATACGGTGGAAGAGATATCCCAAATAATACACAGAACCTTGTTACATAGGATATTTGGCATTGCTTTACGGTTGCTTTACAAATTCTTGATTTTTCTAACTACAGCTTCCTCTGATAGCATATTGCTGCTGCTATATAATCTAGTTTGTGATATGGTATTGCAGCAACCCACATTTGCTTAAACACAATTGCTCTAAATCCTCCAATCTTCAAGTTTCTAACAAGTTTCTAAGGTCCCATTAGAGACATTCTGACCAAGAGGAACCAATCTGATGAATGTCACACCATGCCAGTCTTCAAGCTTCTAAGGTCCCAGTAGAGAAATTCTGACTAAGAGGAACCAATCTGATGAATGTCACACCATGCCAGCAACTGAGACCAGATCCTTCTAGTAAAAGGACAATAAAAAAAAAAAAAAACATTTCTAGAGCATTTCCCGAGTTGATAGTCTATATAATATAGCTAACCAAAAATGAATGCATGGTCGGGAATGGAAGAATTATGCGAGTGTAATTTCCACCATGGTGCTTCTTCATGTTTAATCCTAATTTCATTCCAAGCAGAATAACAAATATATATATATATATATATAAAAGCAGATTTCATATGGAAGAGCATGAGGTTTTTCCATATGATGCATTCATTAAGATTTTTATTATTATTAAGGCTTCCACCTCAACAAAATTTGTATTTAATTATATCAAACTATTAGCCTTTGAATTAGCCAATGGAATAAATGCATATATTAATTATCAATAGTTGTGCATTAATGATTTATATTAAAGGAATTTATATGATTATTTTTATAAATTTTATATGAGAAACTATTTTTATTTGTAATAATAATGATAGATTTAGAATATGAGATTATTTAGTTGCTTTGACAACAATTAACCAAAAGCCATAAAAAAGTAAGGGGATGTTTGGTACATGCATTTAAAAACATAAGTTTTATTGTTTGAAAATGTAGGGGCCTTTTTTGTGTATTGCATTGGGCTAGGCTACCTCCTGCGGTAATGGACCCGAATGTTTCTGAGTAAAGGAAATGAGACCGATCCAACTGTAATTCAACTTGGGCCAGCTTGTGCACAAACTATGCCTTGTCTGCCAGGAGTATGCTTACAGCAAGCAGAACTGTTTCAGATGAGTTACGGTAGGCAGATATAATAATAATAACAAAACAGAATACTCTGACTATTTAATGAAAAATGACCAAGTAATCCCTACTTATAAAACATAATTACAGTTGTGATAATGTTATTTACAAAAAAAGTAAAGGAGAAAGAAAGTAATATGAACTAATCAAGAATGGGCATAAAGTCAAGTTTAAGTTTGGTCCGCAAAAGCAAAAACCAAAGAGGGGAGAACGCCTCCTCTCAATGCAAATAATCTCCCAGGAAAAGATCTTACCGTGGGGATTAATGACTTTGAGGGAGTCGGATCTGAATGGTTAATGCCCAAAAGAAATCCTTGTTATGTTTTGGAAGAGAGCAGGATTTGAAGGGGGAGAGAGGGAAATCGACCTACTGGTGCATGCCCATTGTATTATCTTTCTTTTTTCCTCTGTTTTCTCTCTTATCTTTTTCTTTTCTTTCTCTTGTTTTCTTTTATTCTGTTTTCTTTTTATTCCGCAACACCCTTTGTTTTTTCGATCCTTTTTCAGGGCACGACAAGGGTCCTTTTATAGTGCCTGCCGTGACCAGTTTTTTACCACTTTGCCCCTTAACCGCCTTTGTCTGGTCTGAGCGTACTTGCCGACCACCAAAGGGTTCGTTTGTGTGTCACTCACCCTTGCCAGACAAAGGTAGGTTTGTTTCATTCGTCAGTCCACCGTAGCACTCTTACCTGCCACGACATAAATGATTTCTCTCTCTTTCTCTCAAGGCATGCACCTAATGGTTCGCCCTTCAACCTTGCCTCTTTTGGGTGATCTGTCATCCCAGCAGGACGTACCTCCCAAAAGGGCTTGGGCAGGAGCCACAAAATAGGTCTTTTCCCCTCTCTTCACCACCAAACCATATCCCCTTTACCTCTTACCTCTGGCCTATAACCCCATCACGTCCCATATTGGCTGGGTACAGGCTGGTGGTGCCTGAGCCTTGCGCTGCCTGAGCCTTGCGCGTGCTTTCCTTTTAGATATGTCCAAAAATCTGCCTGCTGCTCATGCGTTTGCCGTGATCTGGAGGCTCGCCGTCCGTGTTTTTTTGACCTCTTATGTAGGCTTTTCTTTGTTTTCCTGCTCCATTCAAGAGCTGAACTTTGTCTGATGATGGGCCTTACATTTCTTTGGCCCACTCCTTGGTTTTCTTTATTTCTTGCAATGTTGTACTGTTATTCCTGTCGTAATAACTTAATCCTGCTAGGTCTCTTTTGGGCCAGCCGTTTATTCCTTTTCTCAATGGCTTGATATGGCCACTGTTTTGCTTTTACTTATGGGCTCCTATGTCCCTTTGGGCTTTCCTTTGGGCATCCACGGCCCGTTTGCTTCTTTTGAGCTTCCTCGGCCTATTTGTTAATTCCACACTCCCATGGATTTTTTACTAACTTCATTGGGCTTCCCTGACCCAATAACCTTATTCTCATCCTTGGGGTTTATGGGCCTACCATAAACCCCTTACTTTCTTAGTTTACATTACACTGGGTCTGCGGTGGCCCTTTCTCGCTTTTCTACCTCATACACTGCCCATGGGATGTTATTTCTTTCTTTTCGGGCTTCTTTGAGCCCATTTGCCTCTTCAAGACCCACTTGTTTATTTCTTGGGTCTGTGATCCATTATTCCTGCCGCTTGAGCCTAATGGTTTTGCTGCCTACTTTGTCAATTCTTTGTTGCCCTTGTTATTGGGCTTTCTTTCTCATAAATGGCCCTCAACAGAAAATATGTGTAAAAATACTTGTGGGTGAAAAAATGTATGAAAATACGCGTAATGTTGTTTAAAAATTGAAAATTGTTGTTTGAAATGGTATACCAAACACCCCCTAACTATTTGTGAATTCACTTTTTGCTCAAATTTAGTTGTTTTTCCAACTGTTGAAACAAAGTTCAACAAAAGAAAAAAAAAATAATGACACAATCAATAATGTAAAAAAATAATTGTAAGATATTTGCATTTTTTATTTAACCAAAATAATATTTGCATTCCTGAGTAGGTGTGAAATATGCCTATACATATATCAATCACTATATCATGCAATTTTCAAATTTGTAAACACATGTATAGTATATGATTAAAACAATATAGCACTTATTGTCTTTTATTTTTTCAAAAAATTACTTTATTACAATCTTTTACCATAAAATTTACTGAAATATTGGAGGAAACTAATAATGAATGCACTGTAAATTGCGCAAAAACTTGACACTTTATCATCCAAGTGACCAGCAGTTTCAACAATACCAAACTTGGATAGTAAAGCATCTAACAACTCTGCATTACCAAACTTGGGCAATAAAGCATCCTTGAGATGCTTTTTTTAATATAAAGTATCTTTAAGATGCCTTTTTTTAACAATTTATTGGATTCCTCTAAGCAAAAGGTGTGTACCAGATGTGCTGGTTTGGCTGCATAATAAAAATGAGAGATGGTTAAATCAAGCTATCATATGGCAAGGTTTGCTGAAAGAGACTAGCTATGTGGGGAGGGGTCCATACTGCTGTCTAGTAGCAAGGTATGGGAGAGGATTTGGAAGCTTCACGTTCCAAACAAAATAAAAGTGTTTGCTTGGCGAGCATGTCACAATATTCTGCCTAACTATGAGAAGTTGCGGCGACGACGAATAATTGAAGATGATACTTGCACAATCTGCCATCAGTTCCCAGAAACAGCAATTCATGCTTTGTGGGAGTGTGGAGCAACTCAAGATGTATGGGCTGGATGCCCAAACCGAATTCTGCAGAAAGGACTAACTAATCAAGGTGATGTGTTGCAACTAATTGCAAATCTAATGCACAAGCTTACTAAGGAGGATCTCGAGCTTTTTTTGGTGCAATGTTGGTTAATTTGGAACCAACGTAATCTGATTTTGCATGGAGGAAATATGCAAGAGCCTAGTAGACTTAATGCGAGAGCCAGTAGCTTTTTAGCTGAGTATAAAGGTGCACAAACACAGCTAGCGGTGTCGAAGACTAAGGATCACTCACAGTTATGGCAGCCACCCGAGGGAACTATGTATAAACTCAACTTTGACACAACGGTGTTTGCGGACATGACATCTTCAGGTATAGGAGTGATAATTCGAAATAATAGGTGGCAAGTCATGGCAGCTCTGTCATTGAAGAGTCATGCAGTAGTGGATAGTGAGGAGGCAGAGGTATTGGTGTGTAGAAAAGTTTTGGAATTTGCAGTGGATGTTGGTTTTTCAAAACTGATTGTGGAAGGCAACAATATAAATGTAATGAAATCCATCAAATCAAATCGGGTAGATTTGTCTCGCCTGGGAAATCTCTATGATGACATTCGATGTATGGCTAGCTGTTTGCGACATGTGGATTTTCATAGCATCAAACGTAGTGCAAATGGTGTATCACACTCTTTATCTCCTTATGCTAGGCATCTTAGTGAGGATATTGTTTGGCTAGAAGATTCACCGCCCCGGCCTTAGAGGGTTTGTATTTGGATTCTCCCACTGCTGTTTGAATGAAATTGGGTTTGCTTTCAAAAAAAAAAAAAAAAAGAAGCCTTTTTTAATGTCAAATAAGAGTTTTCTCATCATAACCAATGGAGTGAAGTAGGAGATGTTAATTTTATTTGTGGAAAGATCCAGATAAAGATGAGTTTTGGATAATAAAGGAGAAGTAGCCAAAAAAAAAAAAAATACACTCTGTAGATCTAGGCTAAAGTTTATTCTTTGTATAAGATTGAAGGTAAGGATAACATGCACATACCAAAAGTTTTAAGGGCATTCCGTATTGGAGAAGTGGAATGAAGTTTTTGGAACTACATTCAATAATTGAGAAGTGGAATGAAGTTTTTTCCAAAGGTTTTTAAATTGTAAAACTAATGAAGGTAACATATTGATGATTTCGGCATCTATAGAAAATGCATATGAGCAAAAGATTAAAAATAGCATAGACTTGTATAGCAAAGATGAAGTGATGGAGATGGTTATATTTTCTAGTGGGGGAAGGGAGTGAGTGTCAACCATGGCAAAGGAGAAGAAAAGCGGAAAAGAAATAAGATGAGAGAGATGTGAGTGGGAATAAGAGGGGAGGGATGGGATAAAGGGATAAGGATATTCCCAAATCATCCTTCAGCCATTGAGGGAGAAATATTGCAAATCAAATTAGCTGATCAAATAAATTCCTCCAAACAAAATTGGAAACATGAACTTATTAGGAAATTGTATCAACCTCCACTTAGAGATTAGATTGTAACATACCCTTCCGAAATACGAGAGTATCAAAAGGAAATTTATTTGGCCATAGTTGAACTCGGTTCGCTGCCACCAGACTCACCATAAATCGTGAATCCACATACTTAGATCACCGAGTTAGTAGCTGGATATCACCAATAACTCCCATACATTATGGCTAGGTTAAGTTCAATATGGAGTAAAATCCAAACACCCCTAAAACTTAGAACTAAAATCTAAGTTCTAAAACGTTAAGATATAAAATCTAAACATTCTCAAATTTCAAGAAGTAAAATCCAAATACTCCAAACGTGTAATTTGCAATTTATCCTAAATTTTATAAATATATATTAGAGACAAAATTTACATTTAATCCAAAATTAGTGATGCAATTTGGACTTTAGCTTATTATTCTATTTATTTTGAGAAGCAAATTTTAGTTATTAAAAGCTGAAGAGAAATTATTTAGTATTCTTACAAAATATATGAATTTTAATCACCCAAATCTACAATGCTTATGGTCCTCTCATTCAATAATTTAATGATGTGTTCAATTTAATTCAATGAGCTCTCAATCACAATTCATAATCCACATAATCATATTCATTAAAAAAAATAATAAATAAATAAATAAATCTAACTAGTCACCGATAAAGGTCTTGTAGCTGAATTGACACCTCTCCATACACAAATTATTTGAGGACAGAAAAAGGGCTCCAACTGCGGGTTAGCATCACGTTAAAATAAAAAAAATAAAAAAACCTAGCTAGTCACTACCACTTTCCCTACTCCAGCGGACCATCCTAAACCGAAGCTCGTTTCAAGCCTCACTCAACTCCCAGGTAATGAAGCAAAATTCCAGCACTTTCAAGTCATGGCCGCCATTCTCAATTCTCAAAGTCGATCATTGACACTCTTAAGAAAGCAATTCTTCAACTCTAACTCTCAGCCTCATTCAACTCCCAGGTAACTTTCTCTTTTCTTTCTTCATTTTCTCACTACCCAACACACACCACTTTACACTTCTATATGTATCTTTTTCTTAACTAATTTTCAAAACCCAGGTGGTATTCCTCTCAAAACACCAATACCCACAACGAGAACAATGATAACAACAACAACAACAAAGAACCAAACCACCAGAGTGTTAAACTCAAACCCAAAAAGAAAAAGGCTAAAGCCATGGCTAGGCTCATTAACTCCAACCCTTGGTCAAATGACCTCGAATCCTCACTCTCTGACTCGCTATCCAAAACCATTGTGCTCCAAGTTCTCCGCCTCATCACAACCCCATCCAAAGCCTTTCAGTTCTTCAAGTGGGTACAACAAATGGGTTTCTCTCACACTGCCCAATCATACTTCATGATGTTAGAAATCTTGGGTCGCCATAGAAATCTCAATGTAGCAAGAAATTTCCTGTTTTCCATTGATAAACGATCTAATGGAGCGGTTAAGCTCGAGGACAGGTTCTTCAATAGCTTAATTAGGAACTATGGTCGAGCCGGGTTGTTCCAAGAGTCTATAAAGCTGTTTTCAACAATGAAGTCGTTAGGGGTTTCGCCTTCGGTTGTTTCATTCAATAGTCTTTTGTCAATTTTGCTTAAACGGGGTCGGACTAATATGGCGAAGAGTGTGTATGATGAAATGCTTAGTACATATGGTGTTACTCCGGATACTTATACGTTTAATATTTTGATTAGAGGTTTTTGTATGAACACAATGGTTGATGAAGGGTTTCATTTTTTTAAGGAAATGTCACGTTTTAAATGTGAACCGGATGTTGTTACGTATAATACGCTTGTTGATGGGCTGTGTAGGGTAGGGAAGATTAGTATCGCGCATAATGTGGTGAAGGGTATGAGTAAGAGAAGTGTGGATTTGAATCCTAATGTTGTTACTTATACGACTTTGATTAGAGGGTACTGTATGAAACAAGAGATTGATGAGGCCTTGGTTGTTCTTGAAGAGATGAGTAGTCAAGGGCTTAAACCTAATGTAGTTACTTATAATACTCTAATTAAGGGGCTTTGCGAGGCAGGGAAGCTGGATAAGATAAAAGAGATTTTGGAGGGAATGAAGGGAGTTGGAGGATTTACTCCTGATACATGTACATTCAATACATTAATTCATGCTCATTGCAGTGCTGGAAATTTGGATGAAGCGTTAAAAATGTTTGATAAGATGTCTGAGTTGCAGGTCCAACCAGATTCAGCTACATATAGTGTTATAATACGTAGCTTGTGTCAGATTGGGGATTATGGTAGGGCAGAGGAGTTGTTTGATGAGCTATCAGAGAAGGAAATCCTGTTTAGTGCTGTTGGTTGTAAGCCTCTTGTGGCTGCATACAACCCTATGTTTGAATATCTGTGTGGAAATGGGAAAACAAAAAAGGCTGAGAGAGTGTTTCGGCAGCTAATGAAAAGGGGAACACAAGACCCTCCATCATACAAAACCTTAATCATGGGACATTGTAGGGAAGGTACATATGAAGCTGGATATGAACTCTTAGTCTGGATGTTAAGAAGAGATTTTGTGCCCGATGTTGAGATCTATGAATCCTTGATTGATGGTTTCATGCAGAAGGGAAAGCCTCTTCTTGCCCAGCAGACACTAGAGAAGATGCTAAAAAGCGCTCATGTCCCAAAAACAGAAACATTCCATTCCATATTTGCAGAACTTCTAGAGATGGGCTGTGCACATGAATCTGCCAGTTCTATAATGTTGATGTTAGAGAAAAAAATTAGACAAAATATAAATCTCTCAACAAAATGTATAAGGTTACTTTTTGGTAGTGGGCTGAAAGATAAGGCATTTCAGATTGTTGGCTTGATTTATGAGAATGGATACTCAGTTAAAATGGAAGAATTGGTTGGTTTCCTTTGCCAGAATCGAAAACTGTTAGATGCACATGAAATGTTGCTATTTGCCTTGGATAAGGATCAAAGTATTGACACAGATATGTGCAATACAGTGATTTTGGGCCTTTGTAAAATGAATAAACTCTCAGAAGCATTTGGTTTGTACTATGAAATGGTGGAGAAAGGAGTAAATCAAAATTTGACCTGCCTATATGATTTGAAAACTGCCCTAGATGCTGGGGGAAGATCACGGGAAGCTGGGTTTGTATCTAAGAGGATTCCAGAACAGGGGCATTTGGACAGACCTGCTCCAAGTCCAAAGTCTAGCGCTGAGAAGTCAAGACCTCAAAAACTGTAAGTCCCGAGTGTGCATGTGTTTTATGTTTAATTCTCGTTTTTTCAGTTGTCCTGTAAGATTAGTGTTGGTTAAAGTTATTATAAATTTGCTGGCTTGAAAATGCATTCAGACAGCATTAAAAGCATAAAAGTTGCTGCTCTGAAGGATTATTTAAAATTATTTAGTCTATTTCACAGGTTGGAAACCCAGAAGAGCACCAGAAGAGGGCAGGAAGCCTTGCATGGAATGTCAGCTTCAAACATCACGACTCCTTGATTAGCTTATTGTTGATGGTGAAAGAATGTGGAGAGAGCCCAAGCTCAATGTTTGAGCACATGACAATTTTTGGATAATTTTTTCCAAGGAATTGAATTGATTTGGTAATTTTCTTTGTTTTATCATCAAAACTATGTACATGCTTGAATTTTAATTCTTCTCTAAAATTGCAGCCCATTTGTTGTTGTGCAGAGGGAAATGCTGAATAAAGTCTGGATATGATTTTCATAAGCGTATGACTTTGGCTGTTACATCACTGTAAATTGAAGGCACAAAATTCCCCACATCCCTATTCCTATTCGCATTTTGAAACACTGCTTCTCAAGGGAGTTATTTTCAGCATCTCAAAAATTCTGGTAATAAGTTCCTGGGATCATCATAAAATTTATTCTTTTTTTTTTTTTTGCTGCACTTTATTATAGATAACTTTATTTGGTTCACTTGCCATCTTGCTGAAACGTACGAAATATGGAAGTAGACTATATCTTTCATTGTTTTAGTGAATGACTCATATCAATGCTTGTTTTCAATTCTTGAGTGGGATTCTCACATATATAAGTATTTGTCGTGTTCAAGTTATGGCCACACTGCATACTTTTCAATCCATTCTCCTAGCTTTTTCCTTTTGGTCTTCATGTATGGGAAAGCCCTTTAAATTATGATGGTAAAACTAAGATTTATAATTTTAATTGATTTTGTGAAAACATATGGATATCTCCCCTCTACTATGGGTCAATATCCCCCACTACTATGGGTCAATATCCCCCAAATAGGAATTCTATTGAGAGGCAATCATCTCTTGTTTCTCCTGAGGGCATGGTCCCCCAAGAAAGAATGTATCTCAGTCAATTTAGTTGGCTGGGGCAGCCTTTTCCTCTGTTGTTCCTTCTAACATTGGGGAAAAAAAAAAAAAATCAAACAATTGGAAGCACTTGAGGGAGTAAAGAGCCAGCTTATGGTTGTTCTGTGCCAAGTGCGATCAATTGTCCTTCCTTTTTAGACTGAACTACATAACTCCAATCAACATGAGAGAAAAGGGAGTAACATTAGCTCAATCTAGGCAAGGAAAAGCTAACTAAACCTTATTCAAATACTAGTTAGCCAAGGAAAATAAGTGACTCCACTATAAAAGAAAAGACCAGAATATTATGAGCAAAAAAGGAACTTCTACCTTGTTGCGTAAGGGCTACTCCTCTAAGAGCTGCCCTTATGTATGTGCTAAGGGTATTGATCTGGAGGAGATATCTGTATTTCCCTATCATTTTTTATATTTATAAACAAATTAGCTCATACATTTGTAACCACATGTTGCTTCCTAAATGATTTCATTAAAAGCTCCAGTCCATGTAACATGATTTGGGGCCTCACTTGGAGTATATCCGTTGGTCTCTTCTATGGATGTCTAGTCATATGAGGCATAGAATTTTTCCTGTATGCAATAAATTTTTTTAAATAACTTGATCTAATTTTTTAAAATAAATTGTCTAGTCTCTCTCTTACATACACCCAATCACCCATGCTCACTCACAAACACACATAACTTGATCTAATTTCTTTCACTCATGTCTGCAGACTGCAGGTATCAATCCAAGAACATCTTGTGACTTGTGTTCGTCGCATTTATGGAAGATTAAGGGAATAATACTGTTTCCTCTACCAGTATATGACAACAAGATTTTTATTTGTTTAGGGATGTGAATTGCATTGTGTTCATTGTGGTTGTGGCAGATTAAGGGAATAATACCGTTTACTCTACCAGTATATGACAATAAGATTTTTATCCGCTTACCAGTTGCACTCTACCTTCTCATGTAGGGGTTGTTCTGTTATATGTTTTCCTGTTTTGCTTGTGAAAAATGTGCACTTTGTGATACATAATCTCAAGAAAAACATTACCTATAATCCTTTCTTTGCTACTTTGTTTCCACTTTCCAGCCCCCTAATGGAATTTTAGATTTAAAAATAAGGGAAAAGTGGACCAATTATGTCTCTAGCTGTTGGCAGTTAAATCAAGCTAAGGCGAAACAAATATGTCTAGGCAGATGGCACTGAATATATACATATATATATATATATATATTTTTTAAATAATTCCAGTTGTTAGTTTGTTGTGCTACCATGCTTCTTTGAGTGGTTCACTGTTGTGATGAGGAAATTTCGTCAGCAGCACTCCTTCTCCATAATAAACTTGAGCACAACCTAGACATTGAAGATTTACAATGCGTGTCTTCCCTGGTTAGGGATACAGGGAAATTGTTATTCTTGACAAAATGGCGCTATAAACTTGTAACTTGTTAATGTAATTGCAAAGCAGGTATTGTTTATTCTCATAGTCATCAACTAGGTTCCTGTATTCACTACTTGGTACCTTCTTTTTTTTTCCCGGGTTATGGGTCAATTGAAACTGTCACAATTAATTGCTTGGAAGATTTCAAAAGCCAGAATAACTGGATGAAAATAGAAAATTCATTTTTTGCATTTTCTATTGTTTTTGGTGCTATGGGTTTATGCTTTTTTATTTTTTATTTTTGAGTTTTCTGGTTGAAGAGAGAAGAATAAGAAAAGGTTCTCTCTAGTTCCTATATTAAATGGGCTATCCAACTCTTTTCTTTAGTCTTTCATACGAAGCAGCACAAAGGAATGGTAAGTTAGAATTGGGACAAGTACTTAAACCAAGAAAGAAAAAGATCGTTACCTAAATAAATCTTCACACTTCCAACCCAAGAACCCAAAAGACAACCAAACCTAATAAAGTAATCATTTCCTCTCTCTTCATGCTATTCTCTCTTGGTACCAACTTCTCTCCAAAAACAAGCCCAATCTCCCCATTATATATGATTGACAAGTCTCCCTAAGTTCATATCAAACTCAAACTCTATCTTCTTGCCACAACTACTAAAAAGATGTCAAGAACTAATGGCAATGGCACCCCAAACCACTATTCTGCACAAACTAGACGTATTCCCACACCAGGAAAGGCAACAGTCCTTGCATTGGGCAAGGCTTTTCCTAGCCAACTCGTTCCTCAAGATTGCTTGGTTGAGGGCTACATTCGTGACACAAAATGTGTAGACTCGTCCATTAAGGAGAAATTGGAGCGCCTGTGTAAGCAAATATTATTACTTCGATTTGCGCTTGGAACCTTTTTATACCAAATTCAATTTGTTGCTTTCTAAATTGTCCTTGTTTAGTTTTAATTGAATTATATATTTGGTACTCAACTTTTGACCTTTGTTTCAAACTTGTCTTTATACTCTAAAATGATTCACTTTTGTTCCTCTTTTTTAAAAATTATTTCAAAATGGTCTTTATCACCACCTATGTCATACCAAGCATACAAAACTTCTACTTTTGTAAGATCTGAGAAGGGTTATGGTAGGCAGTCTTACCCCAATTTATTAGAGAGACTGATTCTTAGACTTAAATCTGTGACCTGTCACTTTTGGTGAAAGGCACTTGCCTCCCACTTTATTATCATTTATGTGACAAACGAAATGTTTCATGCCTTTCCATTAGCTCCAAATTATCAAATTGACTTTGGTTTCATGAATTCTATTTGTAACCTTAGCATTTTTCAACTGTTGGATGACAATAAGAGCCTTTTTGGAACATATCAAAGTATAAGGATGATCTTGAAACAAAGATAAAAGGTTGATGACCAAATATGCCATTTAACCTTAATTTTATCATCTTTACATAGAATCGAATGTTTTTAATGAATACATCTTCACAATTTTTTTTTTTTTTTTTGTCAATTCTCTTTTGGGAAATATAACCTTTGTTGTATTAGCAGCCATGGGAAGTCTTTCTACACATTGATTCCCTGGACTCACCATGCATCTCTCTTTTGCTAGGCAAAACTACCACTGTGAAGACAAGATACACAGTGATGTCCAAAGAGATCCTAGACAAATACCCTGAACTGGTTACTGAGGGCTCACCAACAATCAAGCAAAGGCTTGAAATCGCAAACCCAGCAGTGGTGGAAATGGCCTTGGAAGCCAGCCTTGCTTGCATCAAGGAATGGGGAAGGCCAGCACAAGACATCACTCACATAGTCTATGTTTCTTCAAGTGAAATACGCTTACCGGGTGGTGATCTTTACCTTGCTAGTCAGCTTGGCCTAAGGACTGATGTTAGCCGCGTCATGCTATATTTTCTAGGTTGTTATGGTGGTGTCACTGGCCTTAGAGTTGCCAAGGACATAGCTGAAAACAATCCAGGAAGCAGGGTTTTATTAACCACTTCTGAGACTACTATCCTGGGTTTTCGCCCACCTAACAAGGACCGCCCTTATGACCTTGTAGGGGCTGCACTTTTTGGTGATGGAGCTGCAGCTGTGATTATTGGAACTGACCCTTTAACAGGTCAAGAGTCTCCTTTCATGGAGCTAAACTATGCTGTCCAACAATTCTTGCCAGATACACATAATGTGATTGATGGTAGGCTCTCTGAAGAGGGTATAAACTTTAAGCTTGGAAGAGACCTACCCCAGAAGATTGAGGATAACATTGAGAAGTTTTGCAAGAAGCTCATGGCAAAGGGTGATATAAAAGAGTTCAATGACTTGTTTTGGGCTGTTCATCCTGGTGGACCAGCAATTCTTAATAGGCTTGAGAACAAACTGAATTTAAGAAGTGAGAAGCTAGAGTGTAGTAGAAGGGCATTAATGGATTATGGGAATGTTAGTAGCAACACCATATTCTATGTTATGGAGTATATGAGAGAGGAGTTGAAGATACAAGGAGAAGAATGGGGGCTTGCCTTAGCATTTGGACCAGGCATTACTTTCGAAGGCATACTCGTCCGTAGCCTGTAATCACATCTTGGAGACAATTTCTTGGTTTAATCTTTAACTACTTATGAATTATCTTCTTCGGAGGAATGTTATGTTGCATTTGAAATTAGTAATATCTAAAGAATTGGGAATTAAGAATATTAAACTATCTAACTTCGATATATGTCCTGAAATTATGGAAGTGTCAGTATGACCAATTACATAATTATAACATCTGTACTGCAATTTGATGTTTTGTTTCGCCTATAATTTCTTGGTCTACATGTTTTCATGCTTATTCATTCTTTAGGGGGTGAACAACATTTACAAAAGGTTTTTAATTTGCTCAACAAAAACTTACAAGCTTATGATCAAATTACATGGTTGATAACAGCACATTGTGTGTTACATATACTACAGGATACAACCAAAAAATAATAATACAACTTTGTGGATTATAAACCAAAAAAAAAAAAAAAAACCTTTGTGAATAAGTGCAAAACTGAATTTTATCAAATGATGACAGTAACTTAGTTAAATAAAATCTCCCCATTTCTTAACTATTGAAGTTGAGTCATAGAGTCCTGGGGTTGTGGTTCGTTGGTAGGAGTTACAGACTGACACCACGTGATGCTTGCGGGAGTGTGTTGGTTAAAGTCACACGCTTTAGAGAAAAAAAATGATATGATGTGATGTGGATAACCCTAACGTACTTAAGGGTGCCTCACACCATATTGAATTTGGGTTTAAGTGGGCAAGATCGGTGACACAAGACCTTTTTTTTGTTCATATTAAAAGAATAAAATAAGATAAAAAAGAAAAGAAGTTGATTCATAGAGTTTATTTTGATGGTTTCCTATTTATAATGACACAATTATTCAAGCATTGACACATATATGTCATGTCCTCAAGATACAGCAAATGCATCCAGTTCTAATGGTTAAATACAGACACGTTTACATTGATCCTTGTGTTTTGGACACGTGTTCCAATTCGACTACGGTCAATTTCACATAGGATTATAGGTGGTAGGGCTGTGCATGGGTTGGGTTAATGAGTCTTTTTCAAACCAACTCACCATGGTGGGTTAAAAAAAATCCAGCCCAACCTATCACAAGGGTCCAATCCAACCCATGTGGACCAAGTTGGATTGGGTTGGACAATTTTTTTTTTGAATTACTATTATTAATATTAAATTGAGAATTAGAACTACATCATCATAAATAAGAGCAAATTTATAATCAAATCATATCAAGATTACAATCCCCAAATAAAAACTAAAGCACAATAGACAATACCAACAAAAAAAGAATTACAATCCAAACTCATATCAAGATTATAATCCCCAAATACAAACTAAAGCACAATACCAACAAAAACAAGATTACAATCCAAATCCAATTCAATTCTAACTCGTGGTTTTAAAACTGGACCGACTGGTTGAATCAGGAACCGGCCACTAGTTCGATCTAGAAAAAACCCCAATAACTAGTCAAAATCAAGAACTAGAGGTAAATCTGGTTTTGCCTTCGGTCTAGTTTTTACAACCAAGTTCTAATTAACAAAACATATCTAGCGCCACCTCCCCCCCCCCCCCCCCCCCCCCCCAAAAAAAAAAAAAAACACATGGTGGAGACTGAAGATTCTATCAATAATATTTCTGGCACCAGAAAGCCTTGCCTGCACAATGAACATGCCCTTGTTCATTTCACCAAGGATTGATGACATTAACCCTGTTTTGAACACAATTTTTGCTATGTGGGCTGGTTGCTCTTGGACATAGACCTCATTTGATGAAGTATCCATATGTACTAATAACAAGAAACACAATCTCCAATCATAAGAGCAATTGTTTTTTGTTAATGATATTATTTAAAGACCATTACTGTGATACTGTCTCTTCTCATAAAGAACAATTTAGCCTAATAGGCGATGAAACGTGAAGTACATTTCTCCATTATCAAACACATGCCAGCAATTGACGTGACATTTTCTCAGCATCAAGAAACAATATTTTTATTTAAAAAATCAATTTTCTATAAAAAAAAAAATTAATTGCTAATTAAAAGAATTTAAAAAAAAAAAAAAAAAAGAGAGTTCAAAGTAGCAATTTCAATAATTGATACGTAAAATTAAATATATTTGTGTAAAGTGAACCAAGCAGTACCTTTGAAAGAAGATGATTTCCTTCTCGGGAAAAGTGGAACAAAGTTTCTCTCTAAACTAGTTTAGAGAGAAATCTTACAAACGCCTTATATATCTTTTATATTGAGTATGAATTTTGAAAATCTAACCGTTGGATTACATATTTTTTTTATGTCCTTTATGCTTGCAAACTTTTCAAGAATATCAAAAATCAATTGCTATGTTATCAAAAAAATGTTAAAATTTCAAGTTTTCGTGATCTAAAATTGTGTATAAAAAATAAGTTTATTGATCAAATAGTAAATAACATCTTATTTGAATGAAATTTGATATACATGGTGTAGGGTCACAATTTGGAGCCCAAACCCAAATTGTATGGAGTCTTGGTCCAATGAGCTCAATACAATAAATTTGTAGAGAATGGGTCAAAGAACTAGGTCCTAGTGAATTGAACAACGGTTAGTATTGGACTAAATGACAATCAAACATAAATAATAGATGTTGATATCAATGGACTTTTAGTTTGAAAAGGTCACAGGTATTGTATATTGATCACAGTTGGATATTAAGACAGTTCAGATTGTTACAGTGTACTTTCTCTATTTTTCGATCCCTATCTCATGGGGATCTCTCACATTATATAGCCTTCTTTGAGCCATTTTGATCCTACACTTGTTGATCATCTGAATTCTTACTTAAGTGTCTATCCCATCAGATACCCCCCTTCAACCTTCTGTGAGTTGTGGTAGTTAAGGTAACACTGTTCAGAGGTCATCTTCACATAAATGCGGCTAGAAAAGTAACTGCATTACATTTAATGCGGTGGTAGCAGTTTTTCCTTAGATATTTTGTGTTTCCTTCTTCCCCGTATGTTTATATGGCACACTCCCATCATTAGGGCCTTACGAAGGGGCCCTCTAATTGCTAGGGTTACGCATTTGCGCTACGTCAATCGCATCTGAAGAGGTATTCCTCCTCGGATCATCTTTCATGCATTTCCTGTTTATGGGATTTTAACTGTGAGTCCCTTTTACAATCATTTGCCTCTCCTCGGATTTGTCAATTGTCCCGGGTGAAGCCCAAAGCCCACTACATGATTTTAAGCCTTTGTCCCTACACATGCTAAGAGCATAAAGAACATGAAATTTAACGGTTAGATTTTCAAAATTCACAATCAAAAAAGAGATATATGAGAAATTTGAAGAGTTTTTTTCCAAACTAGGGTTTTTTTTTTTTTGGAATAATAGGGACCTATTGTTTAATAACTAAAGTCAAACATTGCCAAAAGAGATAGTAACCATCTAAATATGATATTTATTCTAATAATGATTATTTCGATATTTTTAGAACTACAAGTTTTAAAATACGTTTATAAATATATGAAAATAGTTCATGTATCACGTATAATATTAAGTAATAATATATTTTACATTTTCATAGCCCCAAAATGTATAGACTAGGCCTATTTTTGTGGACCATGAATTTGGGTGAGATTTGAAAGAATCTATTTAAAACTGAATTGAGGTATTCACTAGAAATGACATCCTTAAAAATTTACAAGTATTTAAAAAAATTATTTTTTATTTAAAATACTCTATACATATAAAAATAAAATAAAAACATAGAAATATGACCATATTTTGAATGAAAGGCATTTAACATGCCAATAACATAATTATATTTCATTATTTTAGCATGATCATAGTGGTAATAATACGATGAAACCAATTCAATTGAGCTAAAGTTGTTTAGAAAAACAAATATCAACTTGATGGCTTTTAGAGTTCAACGAGTACTACCATTGGGATATTAGAATAAACTAATAATTTTTTTATAAAATTTCCTACTTTAAATTGTCGTATTAGGCCACAAAATGTGTTGAAACAGCCCTACCGACATTGTTGGTTTCCATTTCTCTGCATGTGGGTTTAAGCTTGACTGAGTATTCTGACTGACGATAGCTAGCCATTTTCCTCTCATCCCTATGTTTTTGTCACCCATACACATTGTTTAGTTGAATTATTGAAAATCAAAAAGTATGTGAAGATGCAAGATTTTTGCAGATATCTATATTTTCTCCTAGAAGAGGTAATTGATAGAATTATATATTCAACATAAGTGAGCTTATGGGACAGTGTGCTACATTCTGGATCTTCGAGTGCAGCAACAATCTCAAGTGCTTTCTGAACAACAAATGCTAGAAAACAATTATTTGGTGCATAGTCTTAGGAATCGTTGTAATTCTTATATTTCTAACAAAGCTTAAATTTTTTTTTAAAAATTAGCATTTTAGTAAACGTTGAAAATCATTGTCATTTCCTTTATACCTCAATAAAAGTTCAATAAGTTTAAAAAACACAATAATTTTACAATATTTTTCACAACTACTAAGATAACATGTTTTGATTATTGTATAATAAAAGTAATATCAACATATTGTGAAAAAAAAAATTATAAAACTTAATAAATCTATAGCATTGTTTTAAAAATTGGACTGAACCGTCCGATCAACCGAGAACCAAATTCTAAACCGGCCTAGTAAAAACCGACCCAATTCTGATTTTTAAAACCATCCTCTATAGTATATTGTTTTTATTTTTTATTTTATAAAACTCTAATAGTATATTGTTGAGACATGAACCCAATCTTGTCAACAAAAAAAAAAAAAAAAAAAAAAAAAATCATGAACCCAACGGTCGGCCCACGAAACAATACCAACCGTTATTAATTATTTAACCAAAACTGGGCTTCAGGCCCAAAAGACGAATCAACGTTTGGGTTTTGACATTGCATCGGTTTGCCGTTAAGAAACTCTCCATGAAAGAAAAAGAAACGATTCTCTCTCTCAAATGAGTCAAATCCAAAACCCCCCCTTAAAATAATTAAATTTTATTCAATTGGACCAAGCTGTTTCTAGAAATTGTCTCATTTTTTTTTATAAAAAAAATTTCTCTCTGATGCGAAAGTGGATAACTCTACCTCAGGTAATAACTAATAACACAACTTTCTATATATATATATTCTTCAAATTTTTATATTTATTTATATATATATATATATTTTTTTTTTTTAACACACAATCTTTTTTTTTAATGTAAATATATTGTTTTTGCTATGCGATTTGATTGAAAAAGAGAAAATCGGCTTCAATGGAGGAACCTAGCAATGGTAAACGTGGTGAGCCAAACGCGCCGTTTGGTGTGAGTATATATACCACCGTCTTGAATTTTCGTTCATGATTTTTTTTTTTTTTTTTTGGATTTTGGAGGTGGATTCTTTTTTTTTTTTTTTTTTTTTTTTTTGAGAAATAATTGGAATTTAAATTCCTTGCTATATAAAAAAATGTTGCTTTGGTTTAATTAGGAATAGTTGACATGTGGAAGATCTTGATTAGTCTGTTGAGGATTCATAGCGGACTCTAGAATTTTAGGACTGAGTTTTTGTTGTTGTTGTTGTTGTTGACTTGTTGAATGTCATTTTGTTCATGGGATAAGTAGTGGTTTTGTTAGTTTGTCAATTTTGTTGTGCTTTTCCTGAACAGTGCACGAAGTTCGATATCTGAATTGTAGTAAAACGTATTTGGATTGTTTAATGCATAGTTTCTTGTTTTCCAATCTTCATGGATGAAGGTGTTAAAAAAATGTAGCTTATATTTTGACGTGTGGAAGATCTCGATTAGTCTGTTGAGGATTTGTAGCCAACTCCCAAATTTTGGGACTGATTTTTTGTTGTTGTTGACTTGTTGAATGTCATTTTGTTTTGTGGGATAAGTCGTCAAGGTTAACTTTGTTAGTTCGTCAATTTGTTGTGCTTTCTTGAATAGTGCACGAAGTTTGATATCTGAATGTAGTAAAATGTATTTGGATTGTTTAATGCATAGTTTCTTGTTTTCCAATCTTCATGGATGAAGGTGTTTAAAAAATGTAGCTTATATTTTGACGTGTGGAAGATCTCAATTGGTCTGTTGAGGATTTGTAGCCAACTCCCAAATTTTGGGACTGATGTTTTGTTGTTGTTGTTGACTTGTTGAATGTCATTTTGTTTCGTGGGATAAGTCGAGGTTTTGTTAGTTTGTCAATTTTGTTGAATGTCATTTTGTCAATTTTGTTGATATTTGAATGTAGTGAAACGTATTTGGATTGTTTAATGCATAGTTTCTTGTTTTCCAATCTTTGTGGATGAAGGCGTTTAAAAATGTAGCTAGTATTTGACATGTGGAAGATTAGTCTGTTGAGAATTCATAGCCGAATCCCAAATTTTGGGATTGATGTTTTGTTGTTGTTGTTGTTAACTTGTTGAACATCATTTCGTTTGTGGGATAAGTCGGCGAGGTTAACTTTGTTAGTTTTGTTGTGCTTTCCTTAATAGTGCACAAAGTTCGATATTTGAACGTAGTAAAACCCATACGGATTATTTAATGCTTAATTTTCGATGTTTAAAATGTAGCTAATTTTTGCTGAAAAATAGAGAATGAGATAGAATTGAAGAGAAGAATACATGTGGAAGATCTTGATTAGTATGTTGTGGATTCATAGCCAACTCCCAAATTTTGGGGCTGATGTTTTGTTGTTGTTGACTTGTTGAATGTCATTTTGTTTCGTGGGATAAGTCGTCAAGGTTAACTTTGTTAGTTTGTCAGTTTGTTGTGCTTTCTTGAATGGTGCATGAAGTTCGATATTTGAATGTAGTGAAACCTATATTGATTGTTTAATGCATGATTTCGATGTTTAAAAATGTAGCTAGTATTTGCTGAAGAATAGAGAATGTGATGCGGCTGAGGCTGGTAGTAGTAGGGAAATCGTGTTGTGATTAGAGGGGGTGACTTTTGAGGCTACTATATGTGTTGGGAAGTCGTCGATCTTTCACTCAACTGGTTTTGTCTGAGAATTTGTTTAAAAATATGATATAAAGAATATTATTAGTTTGTAGAAAAATCGATGAGGGTGTGAGTGATTTTGCAAGCTTGGTTTACTATAAACCCAGTTTGAACCTATAGTTCAACAAATTTTTGCTTAAATGCGGAACCTGTGGGGTTTTACTTAAAGCCTTTATTGTCTATTCCATTTTGGATCCCTCCTGAAGGTTGGCTATCTTTGGTGTTGGAAAATCTGCTCTAATCTTGGGAGTTGATGTTAGTTCTTCGTTTGTTGCACCTCTTTAAGAAGATATGGCCATTCTAGAGATGTATGGCTCTGACAGTTGCTCCTGTTGTTGTTTTGTATGTTTTGGTAAACATAAAAAAAAGTATTCCATTGTAGTAATATGTTTCTATCTATCATGCTCATACATTGATATAAATATCTCCCTTTATTCAATGATGATTAGGTAAGTTTACAATTGATAAATATTTTTATAACAATTTCCATTTTTTCAGGCATCAAATGATGGGTTGACAAGTAATGGGCTCATTCCTCAGTTATTTACCTCTGTACCAACACTAAATGAAGCTGCATCTTATATAGCACAAACAACTTCTATATTTACTGGTTGTTTCTCTGATAATTCTGGTAAGCTTCCTTCCTCCTTTGATTATCATTTTCTCCAATTGTCACCCATCTTGTCATCTTCACTCAGTTTGTCATGTTGTTTTCAGGATTGGAAGCTCTTGTTCCTCTCTTGTCACTGCAATTTTCTATTTCTAGGATAAATGTGTGTGTAAAAGCTTATGCATTTCTATTTTATAAACCTCAAAAGGAAATTTTTGTCAATAGAGGCAATCCAAGTCTTATTTTTTCAGAGGCATCTTCCTTGAATATTTCTATGATGGATAATGTCGGATTTGAATATGAATTTAAGGTTCAATAAAATAAAAAATTTAATGGAACCAATCCTTTGAACAATGTCTTTACCTCATCTGTGTTCAGTATTTAAAGTGCATCATATTTGTTGCTGTGTTCATGCCCTGTAGTTGTCTGATAGTAATTTTTCCTTTTTAGCTATCAGCTGTTGCAATGATGTGATACTTAGTTGTTTTACTTAGTTATTCTAATTTCTAAGCATTGAATTTTGGATTTATTCAATTGCATACTTTTGTTATTTTTGCAGTAGAACCCTCTAGAGATTCTAGGAATCCCATTGTACATGCACAGGAGTTAGAAACGTTTTCTTGTGGACAACCTAGGGGATATGTGGCTTCTATTTGTGATCTCCCGTCTTCAAGTGGAAGCCATCCAACAACGCATGCTGAATCATCTAATACTGCAACTGCTGCTCCCATAAATGGTGAAATAACTAGGACATCTACTAGAGTGGCATCCGAAGATGCTAGCGCACGTGAAGAATCTAATCCTACTGGAGGAATTGGAATTTCCATGTTTAAAAGGTATCAATTTATAATGTGATTGTAAATATTGAATAGACCTGTTTTAATGTATTGTGAACTTAAAAGAAGTAATTCTTCATCCCAAAAAAGTTTTATACTCTTGAACATGTTTTTTTTACTTCATTTATTGGTAGCAATCTACTTAATTGGTTCTGGATCAATTTCTGGCATTTGTTTTTTATGCTGAATCCTGATGACCTTCTTTTGAGTGAAGGTTGACTTCATGGGTAGTTGGGAAATCGTTTTAAACTAATGCTCCGTTTGTTTCATTATAAAATGTTTTCAAATGTAAAATTGTTTCAACTGAAAACAATTTCTTTTTTAGTGTTTGGGGGGGGTGTTTCTAAAATGCTTAGAAAATCATTTTCGGTGCTTGTTTCATCGTGAAATGAAAAAGAAATAATTGTGATCTCACAACCCACGAAATCTTAGCACAAACCACCATATCGACACAAACTCGAGCAAATCCATGCCACTGACCACCCCAAAACCCAGATCAGGAAGCCGAGAGAGAGAGAGAGATATTCATTGCGAACCCAGATCAGGAAGCATGAAAAACTCAAATCAGGAACCAGATCAGCGTCAGTGTCAAGGCGGCATCAACCCAGATTCACTTAAGCATCTAGGCAGCACAAACCAGATCGGAGTTGACGTGAGGAAAGAGAGAAGGGAGGTTGAAGCAGCGTGAGGACAGAAATAAGGGACAAAGGAGGCATACAGATCTATGGTTGATAGCGTTAGTGGTGTGCAGATCTTTCATTGGCGACATGAGGAAAGAGATATGGGAGAGGTGGTGAGAGAGAGAAGAGGGTTTGGTAGGGTGGGGTGGGGGGTTTGTGCGAGACAAACAAGTGTGGGTGAGCGATGCCAGTTGAGGAAAATGTTTTACGAAAAGAACTTGGTAAAGTATTTTACAAGTTTTCTTCAGTGTATTTTCAGCTTTGACCAAGGTTTTACAACAAAACAAACACCTGAAAATGCTGAAAATGTACAATTGAAACAAAGGGAGTGTAAAAGAAGTTCGTCTTAAGTTGAATAGTCATCCCCCTCCCCCCCCACCCCCCCCCCCCCCCTCCCTTCTCTCTGCTTGTGATATCAAGTAGATAGTGGAAGATTATTTAGTTCCTTGTATTATCTCTTATTCATTCCCAGTGATATTACCTTGCACATGGATCAGAAACCTTAGTAAGTCTGTTTGATGTTGCTTAATCAATAATGGTGATGCTTTCTTTCAGCCTTATTGACCGGGCTCGTCGAACTGTTCGTGGGTCTGCAGATGATATAGGATGGCTACAACGTGCTTCAGGAATGCCACCAGTTGAAGATGGAACTGAAAGGTTCACGGAAATTCTTGACAATATCCGGTAGAGTATTCTTCTTTCAATTCTCATATGCCTACATTTGCCTTGCATGTTTTCACTGTTTTTAAATCAGTTGTTTCTCCCTGTGTCAGGCATGGTCTTCATAAGTTGCCAAACTCAATGGTGTACTTACTTGTTCCAGGTACCATTTGCAATTGTTATCTTAAAAATGGCAATAGTATCCTTAATAATTGTAAGGATTAGATGAAAGCTGAGAGCCTTGTAACTCAATTGGCACCTCCTAGTGTTTTCAACGGAAACATCTAGGGTCAATAGTGAAATTCTGAAACTACTGAAAGTTACATAATGCAGTTAGAGTAGCTCAGATGCATAGTGAACAGGAAGTTTCGTTTCAAACCCTGATTTCAACCCCTGTATGATATGAATGTTAGGGGGAATTCTGTTATGACATCCTCTGATTTTAGTTTCGTAATATGTTGGTTGGCACTTTAGAGCTTTTGGAACTTTGGTAGTAGTTTTCTGTTGATCAGGTTTGGCTAATTTTGCAATTGGCAGGTCTATTCAGCAACCATGGACCACTTTATTTTGTTAATACAAAAATGAGATTCTCCAAGATGGGTTTGGCCTGTCATATTGCCAAGATTCACAGCGAGGTATTTGATTATGTCTGACATGCCTGCACATTAAATTTTACTTGAATTCTTTACTAAATACTGAGTAATTACTAATCAGGCTTCCGTTGAGAAAAATGCCAGAGAGATAAAGGAGTACATTGAGGAAATCTATTGGGGTTCTAGGAAACGTGTTTTGCTTCTTGGACATAGCAAAGGCGGAGTAGATGCAGCAGCTGCCTTATCATTGTATTGGCCTGATTTGAAAGATAAGGTTGCTGGATTGGCATTAGCACAGAGTCCATATGGTGGTAGCCCCATACCTTCAGATATCTTGCGAGAAGGACAGCTTGGTGATTATGTCAATGTACGGAAACTCATGGAGATTCTGATCTGTCAAGTGATTAAGGTGTGTTATTGTTTTTTTTTTCTCTATGTTTTCTTTATGTGCCTGATTTTGTTGTTGTACTTGCTTGTCTTTCTTTGTGGGGTAGGGGATTGTTCCTTGGCTAATGTTTTTTCTCATATTTGAACTTGTAAACTAATGCAAGAATTATTTTTTTGTATTTCACATGCACTACATAACACTAGATAATAAATTTTGTTGGGCTATTAATTAAGTACTGCATGTTTTATTTGTTCTCTTTCTTTTTCTATCTCTCTTATAGAAATGCATACTGGATCATTGCTTTTATGCTTGTATAAGAAATGTATGTTCTTCTAAATTAGAATCCATCTAGTGATGTTTCTCATGGTTGTGGCTCATTTTGAATATAATTTTCACTTGAACTTTTTGAAATTATTGCTTGAATTGCTAGGTTGGTAGAATAGCATTGTAAGAAATGATGTGTTGCTGACTCCAAACAGTGGGGCTGTGGCTTTGTTGAATTTTTAAGTCTAGGCTTGAGTCTGATTCACTTTTCAGATAGTTCTGCCATGGGTTGTGTATAGTAAGAAATGATGGCATTTATTTATGGTATTTTGGATTAATACGTCATAAGTATGATTTATGAGTCACTCTTTGAAGAACTATTTGTCTCAGTAAATATGTCAAAAACATTTTAACGTATTATCTGCTGTTGTGAAGGGTGATTTGCAAGCTTTGGAAGATTTAACTTATGAGAAGAGGAGAGAATTTTTGATGAAACACCAATTGCCAAGAGAACTCCCTGTGGTTTCCTTCCACACAGAAGCTGGCATTTCTTCTACTGCTTTAGCCACATTATCTCATGTTGCACATGCTGAACTACCTGCAGTTTCTCCCCTATCTGCAAGTGATCAACCTACAAAACTTGCAGTGGTAATTCCCCTTGGTGCTGTAATGGCTGCATGCGCCCAGCTGCTGCAAATCAGGTATGGTGAGAAGAGCGATGGGCTTGTCACATGTCGTGATGCCGAAGTCCCTGGATCCGTTGTAGTTCGTCCAAAACGTAAATTAGACCATGCTTGGATGGTGTACTCATCATTGAATGATGACCCATCTGAAGCAGATGCCTCCCAAGTGTGCGAGGCTCTTATGACATTGGTGGTGGAAGTTGGGCAGCAAAGGAGGCATGAACTTGCAATGAAAGATGAATGAGGCCAGTGAGGCTGTTCTTTTTTCTTTTATATATATATTTTTTTCCTCTTCTGCAATCACTCAGAACTAGTTTAGAGTCTGCTAAATTTGTGTATAAATATAGATGATACCCACTTCAATATGTTTAAAAATTTGTTGAAACCAAAACTTAAGTCATAGTCAACTAGTATACTAATTTGCACGGACATGGGGGCGGATTCAATACAAGTACGGGTACATGGGTATGACATTTCTTGAAAAACTATTCGACCCATTTGGAGTACGGCAATTAATTAATTAATTAATATTTATATTTAGGTATATTTAAATATTTTTTAGACAATTTATGTTTTTTAAGGTGTTATATTTAAGTAACAACAAAAAATGCTTGACAACATATCTAAAATTAATTATTTATGTGATTTCAAGGAGGTTTGGGGGACTTCTATAATTGTCTGTGTGCTCGTGGGCATTTTTTTTTCTTTTTCTTTTTCTTAGTTAACCATGGAGATTGCATTAAACTAGGAATTAACAAGTCTATTACAACATAAAGAAGTTTTGTCAAAAGCCAAGAGGCTTGCCACCACAGGCGGTGGGTTCAAAAAGACAACAAAAGAGGGGGTGGAGCTCACCCCAAGTCTGGCTAGTGTGTCTGCACACTGATTGGCTTCACGGAAGGTGTGGACTATTCGTTTTCTGGGGATAGACTTCAACAAGTTCCTACCGTCAGTTAACATGGGTTGTATACACGTGAGCCAGAAACCCTACCTATTCACGCTAAAGCCTGTACTGAAATTTAACCCAATAGCCCACTCTAAACTTGTAGGTGCTGAAACTTTTTTTAATAAGTTTTGGTCCTAGGAGAAAGAGAAAGGGGATTCAACTAGTGTCATTTGCTTCATTAAGAGTGTCCTTGACCGATTGTTTACCTTTTGGAATCTAATAGATGGCTAAACATGTAGCAATCAAAATGAAAGAGTTTTTTTATTTGTTCCATTTGTTTCAAATATAAAATCATTTGCTGAAACTTAAATAATTTACTGTAAACGCAACCTTAGTGCAACTGATAGTCTGAAAGTTGTTTGTTAAAGCTAAAGCTTTTGATGGTTAACAAAAAATTCAATATTGTATTCGTACAGGCTGTAATTGACTTACAAATACAGTAGGAGCAAGTTATGGGTTCAATAAAATGCATGTGGTATGAATGCATGAGAGAAGGTTCCACAACGTGAATGCAAAAGGGTGAACGGTTTCTCTAATCTTCAAAAACATAACTAACAAATCGACAATTGTGAACATAGAGTCAAGGTAGAGTTTTTTTTTTTTTTTCCTCGTTCTTGTTGTCCTTCCACTTACTTAAATTCTGAATGACAAAAATATCAAAGCAACATAAAACAGTAACTTTAAAACGTGCTGAAAAATATTGTGAATTTTATATATTGGCCAACAAAACTCTACAATCTTTAAAGTATGTTTTGATAACATGTTTGAAAAATGAGAAAGGAAACATTGGTTTAGCCTTGAAAAAGAGAGGCTAAAGTGCATTTAATACTTTATAAAATAATGTTTAGTTCTTATTATTATTTTTTAAAATAAGAATCAAGTTTTAGCGTTTTTCATACTTATTTTTTAAAAAAGTATGTAAAATTGCACACGTTTATACAAGTATGAAAAAAAACACATGCAATCGGATAAAAATTTGATCATCTTAAAATTGTGCACACACCTACCACGAAAGAAGGTTCACAAAAAAAAGGTTTCTTTATTATTCAAGAAGTTAGGAGTTCAACAAAATCCATGTGGTATGAATACATGTGAGAAGATTCAAAAAAAAAAAAAAAAATTTTGGGGGGGGGGGGGGGGGGTGGTATGGGAATGGTTTCCCTGTTTTTCAAGAACTAGCATAACTAACAAATGCACAACTGTATCAAAAAAAGAAAAGAAAAAAAAGAAGACAATTGTGGAAAGAGGAATCGAGGTCGAGTTTTTTTTTTTTGTTGGTTCTTGCTGTCCTGCAACTTACTTAAATTATTTAAATTATGAGTGATAAAAATATATCAAAGCAGCATAAAACCAATAACTTTTAATTATTGTGCAAATTATTCTGAATTTAATACATAGGCAAACAAAACCCTACAAAACTTTTAAAGGAAATGTTAATGAGTGTTCTTAGAGTATTGGTTAACCATTCATTTTTAAAAAGTTCTGATATCACTTTTATGAGAAATGAAAAAATTGTCAAAATATTAATTTTTTTTTATATAAAAACTTTGTTTAACTGGATTATTAACCAATATTCTAAAGGTATTCATTAGCATAACCCAACTTTCAACTTTTAAATATGTTTTGTGTACATGTTTTAAAAATGAAAAAGAAACATGGGTTTAGGCTTAAAAGGAGGAAAAATGTTAGTGGATTTAATACTTATTAAATAATGTTTAGTTAGTTAGTTATTATTATTTTTAAATATATTTTTGGTTTTTTCAAATAAAAAGGTCATATACATTTATTATGAAAAGCACATACAATCTATTCAGCAAAAAAATGAAAAAGAAAAGCACATGCAATCATTCACTCTAAATCCATGCACGTGCTAGTGCACGTGTTCTTCAAATTTATGTACAAATTTCGTTTTGATTAATCATTTACATATATTCATTTTTTCTAAAGATTCTTATGGTACAATTTATAATAGAGTATTTAATATTTTAAAATTGTATTTTCCAACTTATAACTGAATATTTAATATTCTAATCTTAAACAATCAATTACAAGAAAAAAAAAATAGAAGGAAATAATTGAATTAAAATATTTTGCATAATATAGTTTATCAGATTTTTTTTTTTTTAGATAGGATTGAATTTATGAATCTTATATCTTTTATTCGACCACAAATGCTTTACTGATCAAGCAAAGTGAATCTACCAAAACTTAAAAAAACAAGATAAGATTTCAATAAATATACAAGAGTTGATTGGTTTTATACTTTTATCCAAAATACTTTTGTTTTGGGAACTTCTCAACTGCTATTTACAGTTTTTTGTTGGCAAAATTGAAAAAAAAAAGAAAAAAAGAAAAAGAGAGAGGCTACAACGACAACACAACCTTTGATATTCCCACAACACCCAATAAACTCCACCAATCAGAAATCGCCACGTCACCTAACTCCCACAGCGAACCTTTTAGATTCCTCGAACAGGTAGACGTGCACAAACTCCGCCACGCGCCTGAATTCCCCAAAATGCCCTCAATACTTTCACAGAATTCCAAGCACCGTCCTAAATTATTAATAATAACAAAACACATAAAAATCCTCACGTTTTTATTCTCTCTCTCCTCCTCGAGTTTCAGAGAGAAAGAAAGAGAGAGAGAGAGAGAGTGTGTGTGTTGGTTTTTTAGAGAGAGAAACTAGAGAGAGAAAATTCAAAACCCTAGAAATCCATACTGAGAAAAATCAAGAAAAAGCTTGATTTGAATTAGGGTTTAGGGAAATCAAGGTTTGGAAACTAAATAGGGAACTTTTTTTTTTTTTGAGGGGGGGAAATCTGTGTGTGTATATTTTGTTTGGGAACTTAGGGTTTTGAGGGATTGATTGGTTTAGGGCTTTTTTTTTTTTTTTTGGTGTGAATTCGTGGTTTTGGGAATTTGTGGATGTGTGAAGTAGGGATTTTTTTGGTGTTAGGGTAATGAGAGTGGAGTTTGTGGTTGTGGTGGAAGGGTGCTAGGGTTTCGAAATGGGGAGCACAGGTGAGCCAGACCGAAAACGGCGTCACTTTAGCTCAGTTTCACCCACTGCTGCTAAGCAGCCATTCTTGCCAATTTCTGAGGACAAAAAGGTATGATCTTGGGGCAGTTTTCTTGATTGTGATTTCTCAAATAATTGTGTTTTTTAGGTCAAGAAATTTTGTGGGTTTTTTTTTTTAATGATTTTTAGGTTCTTGGGGCACTTTATTTTTATTGTTTTAGTGGAGAAATTTTATGCGGTTAGGGTTGTTATTGATTTTGATAGTCTTTGCATTTTTAGCTTGGGAATGATTTTGATGGGTATCTATTGCATGCTCTATTGGATGACCTGGAATTTTTTTTGGCGATGTATATGGATGTATTGGGTGTTAATGGGGTGTTTATGCTATACATGATTGGCTTTTGGAATCTGGTTTCATCTGTGATCATTTTTTTTGCTTAACATTGTGTTTTTTAGTCTTACTGATTTAAGGTTTGAAAATATAGTGTTTTTTTTTTTTTTTATTAGGATGAAAAGTGTATGACTTTTAAGTAGCATACGGAAACCCGCACACTTGGTGTGATGATCAATCCACAAGTATAAGTTCTTGTGGGTGGGGCTGGGGGGTAGGGGGCAAGGGCCGGGGTTCAAGTCTTGATTGATGATTCTAATTTGAAATTATTTTTGAGAGTTTTTTAATACTCTTAGAATTGTCTCTTGAGTTCTTTATTGATTTAAGGTTTGAAAATGGCTATGACTGTTAAGTAAGATACAACCAAGTGATTTTTTGGGGTCAGACTAGTGTTTTTTGGGGGGGGGGGGGAGAGGAGGGATGGGTCACACGTATTTTTTTTTCTGTTAATTGCCTATGTCATTTTACTACTTCTACTAATGTTAGTTTAGGCGTTCCTTTACGTTTTTTTGCCCTCTTGACTTGAATGAACTTCCTCTTTCTCATCAGTGCATTAGTTACTCTCATCTGCACATGACCAAACCATCTCAAGCCACTCTCCCTCATTTTTTATTTTATCAATAGGGGCAACCTTTATCCTAAACAAATATCTTTATTTCAAATCGTATCTTTCCTTCCACTTATCCATCTTTAAGCCAATTATTGAAAAATTTGTTTGGATGTTGAAATTTTGGTTTAGGATTTTGAGCCCACAATTGGAAAACTACTTTCTAAATAACTTTCTACTTTGCTATTTGGAAAAATAATGTGCAGTGGCACTTACTTTTAATGTGATAATAATGAAATTGCTTTTTCAACCAAGTGATGCCTATTATTTGTAGGTTGCAAAAAATGTATATGATGTCATCTTCATTAACTTGTTTTTGGCTTATGTTCTCCAATTTTTTTTTTTTGGTGATGTAGCTTGATATTGCTGTTCTTCAATATCAAAATCAAAAGCTTGTACAGAAGTTAGAAGCTCAGAAGGTTGAGAATTTTGCACTTGAGAACAAATTCTCTCAACTGAAGCAGAAACAACAACCATATGATTCCACATTAGTAGTGGTCAATAAGTCCTTGGACAAGGTATTGATAATTCCTTTCTGCATTACTTTGTTTTTTTTAAAAGTCCTAGATAGTTTATATTTTGGTTTTATACATACAGAATTATTTATTGCTTGATGGTAAATGACTTGTAATTTTTGACATCAGCTGGTTAATGACTTGGAATCGTCTTCCATCTGCACAAGAGAGTCGAGTAGTGAACGAGATGTTAAACATTTTCCTGTTAGGGAGGGTGAGAATCAACTACCTAAATGTTTTCCCCCTTCTTTTGTCGTGGTACTCCTATTTGTTTAAATGCTTAATTTATTCTAAGTGGCTTGAAATTGATTTTTGTGTTTTTTAGCATCTTGTCATTGGCTTGTCATATAATAGTTGGGTTGGCTATGCAATTTTGGCCTTTTTTCTGGTATCTACTTTCATATTGAAGTCAAGATTAGTTTAGTGATATTTCTTTTGGTTCCATAAGACAATCTGGAGGATTCTTTCAAATAAGAAATATAGGCTGCCTAGAGTTCATTTTTCAATATAGTAATGAGATCATAGAACTCCTTCACTAATTGGTAATGAAAGGAATTGAATTCTTTAAATTCTTTTAAAATGCTAATTATACTACTAATTCACTAGTTTGATAATGGTGGGGTATGTTTCCGTTGCTGTCTATTGTTTTACTCAAGGATTTTGAATCCCATATTTATGGGAGGGAGTTATTATTTTGCAACATAAAATATATTCCAACTTTTTAAGAATAGCACTAGGAATTCCAAATCTGCTGAGGTTGTCACAATTTGGACTTAATTTTGTGATTTTTGAGTGAGGTTTGAGAATATTATATTCATGATCAAAGTGGCTTTCTTTGTTATGTAAACCGCTTTCATGCCAGATGTAGTGCAGAGGTATTAGTAATGAAATTTGTTGTGGGGCTGGCAGTAAGGGTGGAGGTAGTGAAGGTGGTTTCTCTGTTGAGAATTGACATGCAACCTATGTCTTCTTCAGTGTTCTTATAATTTTCAGAAGTGACAGAAACACTATGGACTGGGCTGTAAAATACTAAAAATACCCAATTAGCTTGGCTGTATTCATTTACCCTGTTAAACGTTGTTCTGCATGAATCCTGAGAAAACAATATTTTTGTGTAGATGCCCAATGCATTCTCCAATGTGTGATTGATGATTCTCATATGAAGTCTAATTTTCTTATCAATTGGGTGCAGAGTTCAAGCCCTCCCTCTTCTAGTTTTTAGTTCAATAATGTCATTCTTTATTGTCATATATAGTTTCTTTGTTTTACCTTTTTTCTTTATGTAAAATATATTAGTGAAGTCTGATTTCATGGTGGTTTCAAAATATCTTGCTTCTGTATTAGTGGAGGCTGTGTTTCCTTCTCTGTGAACTGGTAGATTTGTATCAACTAGCATATGCCAAGAATGTTTTATTTTGTAAATTTACTTGCTGATAAGGATGCTTTGATTTTCTTGTTAGATGGGGCCCCATCTATGTTTAAGGATGCTTTTCTTAGTCGGCTCATAGAAACAGGTGCAACTGAAAGTTCCTCAATGAATGATTGCCCAAATCAGATGGAAGAAGAGAGAGAAAGTGCCTCAGAGAGAACTAAGAACATTTTACTCAATATAGTAGCTGCCACCGATAGCCTGTGGCATCTAAAGGATGGATTACTCACTGCAGTTTTGAAGGAGCTTCCAGAAGATGGTAAGAGTTAAAAGGGGATATATGAATTTCACATGGTTCCTGTTGTGAGCTTGTTTGTCCTTTTTGAGTTACTCCTCATTTCTATGCATGTCTGCTCCTTTTGCTAGGCTCATGCAGGCAAAAGGCATCCTGTGATTTAGAGAAAGAAGTTAAGAACTTGAGGTTGGAATTTAGCGATCTTCATTTGAAGCACAAAACACTAGCACGGGAATTGCAGAGGCACCAAGACATTGATGCAAAAAATAAAGCTGAGATTAAACGTTTAAGAGGTAACTTTATTTTATGTTATATGATTGGTCATAACCTTTTGAAAGTGTGGATTATATGACCAGATCTTGAATGAGATCTGAATGTTTATTGTTTATGATGTTGGTGTTTCCACTCATATTTCATGAAGTTGGGTTGAATGTGGGGCTGCCTCATTTTCAAGACAAAGTAAGAATGTAAAAACACAGTCAAAATTCAGATAACCCTCCCCCTTGGGCAGCCTTATGTAAGAATTTATAACATGGTCAAAATTCTGATAACACCTACCCCTTCCATCCAACTCAACCCAACCACCCTACTAAAAAGGGTTTAATTCTTAAGGAGGGTATTGGATAATTTTGGTTGGGTATGGCTTTGCGGATTGCTTTAAGTATCACCACTTCTATCTTGTTATTGTAACAGACTTTAGGGTTTTGGGGTTTATTGTGGGGGAAGAGGGGATGAGGGTTGGTATGTACCATTAATTGTCCAAGGCAATATTAGAAACCTTAAGATGGCTGTGAGTGAGTGTCATCTGTCATCTGCCCATATCTACTCGCTCACCTAGTGTGTGTGTGTGTGTGTATTATGCATGTGTCTATGAAGAATGGACATGAGCATGACATGACATGACATGGGACATGATGGCATGGCAGTTCTTGAATAACTAGGAAAGGACATGGCGGGGGTTTTATGTATATTTTATACTTATGAGCATATTTTATGTTAATTAGTGATAATAATTTCAAACTTTTTAAGTGCTTAGGATTTTCGTTTGCCCCTATTGCCATTTAGCTTTGTTTTGACTGATAGAGTTAGAAACAAAAAAGCACTAATTACATTCAATCAGCCTGGTTTTTAAGAAAAATGAATGGAAAACTTCAAAGCCTCTAGCTCTCAAACATTCCGTAGCAAAAGCAAATAATAATTTTAAAAAAGGGTAGAACAGATGGTGGGTGACAGCAAATGGTGAGCGCAGATGGGCCAAGACCAGTGCCAATGTGCTTCACTGGAGTGCAGATGGAGGACAGCAACCAAATCGAGATATGGGGAGAGAGAGAGTGGCAATGGGTTGAGACCAGCGCCGACCAGGTTGTCGAAATCCGACTATTTTTATTTTCAAATTTTTCATCACCATGTTACAACCATGTCCTAGATGTGCCTTGACCATGTCCAAATTTAAATATTTTTTTGCTGGACACCACACAGACACAGGTAGCTGTGTCTGTCTGTGTCCATGACCTTCTTAGATTTTTGCCATATCTCTGCCTCTTAGGTATGTGTATGTATGAATGTATGTATGTATATATGTTTATGCATGTGTAAGAGTACAGAAAAATTTACATATTTATTCCTTAAATATTTGTTTTGGTGTGCTTGTCAAAGCTGGATATGTGCCTAGGTGTTGAATTTATTCAAACTTCACTAAACATTTAGCATAACTCCAGAAGTAGGCAAAGAACTGCTCTATTTCTGTCTGCCAAGTACATGACAGTTAGCATCATCTATTGGATGGCGGAAAGACTGATTTAAGTATATTATTTTTGCAAGTTATAAATGATACATACTCATAAATGTGAAGTGCAATAGTTAAAGTTTTGGGTTGTCAAGCGTAAGTATTTATTCTTGAGAGCTACCCTTCATGCAACTTGAAGGTTGGGATCCGTATTCAACTCTACCTTCCTAGGACTCTGATTTGTGTGTGTTTGTGGTTTTTATTTTTTATTTTTTATTTCCAAAATGATAGATAAACACGGATGTGAAGACTTATGTATGTATACTTGCACATTTTTTGTTCCCTTAAATTGCATACCATACTGAGTTGACATGATATGACACATGTGACCTGTATGAGTTCTTCTGGTGTTCTGTATTTCTTATCGGCCCCCCCCGGGTGGCCGAAAATGAAAACTGTCTAAATGAGAGTTCTGGGACTTTGTTTGAGTGGTCTCGTATTTGGGGTTTTACGCATTGTATTTCCATGTCTGATTTCCTTATATCTGTTAGCTCTTCCCTTTGATTTGTTTGTATTTGTTTCAAGTGCGGTGGGTTTACTATTGTAAACACATTGTACTTTTCTTATCAATAAAACTTTTATCACATTTAAAAAAAAAAAAAAAAAGAGTTATGGGATGGTGAAAGATTTTCAGCTCTTAGAGGTCAGTGAATGACATTCAATTTGGTTGGTTTTTTGAAGGGGAGTTGGAGGTTACACTTGCAGAATTGGAAGAAAGTAATTGCAATTTGGTATCTCTTAAAGCACAGAGAGATGCTGCAAAAGGGGCATTTTTCCCTGTCTTAAATCTAGGGAATAAGCAAGTTGCCAATGAAAGGGTCAGAGATAAACAAAAAGATCTGCACGATATGGAATCAACTCTCAAAGAACTAATGGTAATTTGTTGACTTGGGACTAATTTTCTGTTCCTTCCTCTCAGACTTTTTTCTCTTTTAGGTCAACATTTGATAATTCCTTAAATTGGAAGAGACAAGCAGATTAATTGCTTTGAGCTTCACAGGACCAAGCTTCATGTCGGCTAATGGAATTAAAAAGTCTTCATGAAGAAAGGATAAAAATATTACTGCAGTTATCAAGTTTGCGGGTCAGTTTTCTATAATGTTGATCATTCTGTTGGTATAATTCTATAGATATTTCTTTCTAAGGGATCAATTATTAATCCAGTCATGTCATTTGAATGGGGTATTTCATGACAGAACACGTTGAAGAATGTGAAGTGTATTTCCTCTTCCAATGCTTACCTCCTGGTGAAAGATCAAATAGAAAAGTCAAAATCTGAAGTTTTGCAGTATCAGGCCTTATATGAGAAACTACAGGTTGTAACTGGTCGGTAGTTTCATTTATGCCTTCATCTGTCATTTTTGTCATGAGGGTTTCGTTCTGATGCTGACTATACCTTTTTGTTGGAAATTGTAGGCTGAGAAGGACAATCTTTTGTGGAGTGAGAGAGAATTGAGCATTAAAAATGACATGGTTGATGTTTTTCGAAGATCTTCTACAATTGATGATTCTAGAGCAACAGATTTGAGAGTAGAAATACAGAAACAAATTGAGGAAAGAAATAGGCTTGAATCGAAGCTGGAAGAGGCATCAAGAGAACCAGGTTTTAAGAAATCTGATGCTTTTCTATGATTATTAAACATAAGTAACTTTATCTCTATAGTTTTTTTTGCTGCAATTATGATGAAGATACTTTGCATTGCAGGAAGAAAAGAAATCATTGCTGAATTTAGAACCTTGGTTTCTTCGTTTCCTGAAGAAATGAGCACTATGCAAAGAGAATTAAGTAAATACAAAGAGGCTGCCTCGGATGTTCATTCTCTTCGGGCTGACGTGCAATCTCTTTCTGGAATTCTGGAGAGGAAGGTGGGTATATTTTTTTTGTTTTGTTTTTTAATGGGTAATTTAGTAATGCACATAGTGGGCCTTGAACCCATGACCTTACCCTGCTTGCTCTTACAATCATTTGAGCTAGACTAGGGCTCATTGGCAGCAAGGCAGGCCTTTGTTATTCATTCAGTCATATTCATATATGCAGTTGAAGGGCCTAAAGTTCTCTCTCTCTAAAACAGGTGAAAGAGTTTGAAACTTTATCGGCCAGATCTGCTGACCAAGTTGCTGAGATGAAGAAGTTGCAAGCTGTGGTATGATATGTTTCCAATATATGTATTTGGATATGAAGCATAGTTACTTCAAAACCTTGGGAGTGTCTGTGAGTCATATGTTGTATTCAGACATGCATATTGCTCGCACACTGCCAGACATGTGTCCAATACATGTCTGGCAATTAAATGGCTTAAATTTGAAGACACATGCACACAACCCAATATGTTTAATTAATCTTTCTGAACCCATTGAATGTTCTGATGTTCGTTATTATTTTTTAAACCTCTTATTTACATACAAATGTATAGCTAGAAATTTTATTTATTATTGTCTGTTACCACCAAAAAAAAATTCATACCCTTGCTGTACACTATCCTAGGTTTTTGATGGTTGATTGGTTGGCTTGCTATGTTCTTATTGTATCTTATCCTTATCCTGTGTATTTATTGCAGTTTCCAACTGTGGTATGAATATAATGAGGAATTTCTGTGAATATAAATGTTGTTCAACTTATGATTGACAATTTTCTCAGAGTTAATTTATATGGTATATAATTACCAGCTTTGAGTAACTTGCTACTTGAAAAAAAAGAAAAAAAGAGAGGCCCTGCCCCCCCCCCCCGGTGGGGGGGGGTGGTTGTGGCTTTAAAAACCTGAAAACTAAATCTTATGCCTGATTATTTGTTTCATTGGTGCCATTTCCCTATGTTCCTTTTCTGTAAAGATGCACTCTCCTGTTTGGTGAATGCATAGACACATGAGTTTTGCCTGTTCTACTTTGCAGGTCCAAGATTTGAAGGAAAGTGATTTGGAGTTAAAGTTGATTTTAGAAATGTATAGACGTGAATCCACTGATTCAAGGTTAGAGAATTTGTATATTTATTTTTTTCCTCTTAGTTCACATTTCTTCTTGATTAGTTTTTCTTAGTTCACCTTTCTTTTTGATAAGTTATTTTTAGCTCACATTTCTAATTTGATGTATTTGCTAAAACTTTGTGCAAAGCTGTTTTGATTGTTCTGAGGACTCTTCTTTTTGATAAGTAATAAAGATTTATTGATATCAAAAAAAGAGACACCCAAGTACACAGGAAGTATACAGGGACTCTGTTCTGAGGACTCTTTCTGCAATCTCCTGATTTATACATATGCATTGTGTGTGTGTGTGTGTTTGCACTCTTTCTGCAATCCTCTTATATACACGTATACATGTGTTTGTGTGCGTGCTTGCAAAAATTGCTTTTATGTTAGAATTAAAGTAAAATCAACTGCTGAATATCCTGAATTTCATAGGAGTGTGTTTGGATGGTTTTATTTTGTTTAAAATGTATAAAAGTACAGCTGTTCCTAGACTAGGTTTTGCACATAGGCTTACTTGAAACTGTTGGAAGCACTTCATTCTGCTTAAATTAGGTTTTGCGCATTCGACTTAATTGTCATACCTAGCATGTGAGTTACTGTTTATGTGTTCACTTTTCTTAGAAGTTTATAAGATTTGCAGGGATGTCATTGAAGCCAAGGACTTGGAATACAAGGCATGGGCTCATGTTCAAACTTTGAAATCCTCTCTTGATGAGCACAACTTGGAATTACGAGTGAAGACAGCAAATGAAGCTGAGGCCATATCCCAACAAAGGCTGGCTGCAGCAGAAGCTGATATTGCTGAGCTGAGGCAGAAGTTGGAAGCTTCTAAAAGGTTCAATTTACTTTGACATGATAGTGGGAACATTTTTAAACTGCTACTATTGTTGAACTTTCTACTTGGATAAACCTGTTTTCCCCCTAAAACTCAAATATCTTTTATGATTAAGGTTGGTGTTTTGTGTGTGGAATAGACTGTAGACCCCCTTTGGTTGCATTGGATTTGATTGTGAGCTTTTCATGTGAGCTTTATTTATTTATTTAAAAAATTAAATTTTTTTGATAAGTAAAAATATTATTGAAAAACTAGAAAAAGCACCACCCAGTACACAGGACATGTACTTAAGGGTCACCACAAATCAACAAACATTACAAAAAATATTTAATAAAAATTCTTAGATATAACTAATGCGAGTATTCAGGCATGAGATGATATTTGGACATTTGAGGTTTTGAAATTGTGAGCTTTTCATGTTAGCTTTATTTATTTATTTATTTAAAAAATTAAATTTTTTTGATAAGTAAAAATATTATTGAAAAACTAGAAAAAGCACCACCCAGTACACAGGATATGTACTTAAGGGTCACCACAAATCAACAAACATTACAAAGAATATTTGATAAAAATTCTTAGATATAACTAATGCAAGTATTCAGGCATGAGATGATATTTGGAGATTTGAGGTTTTGAAATTGTGGACATCAGAATTGCGCTAATGTCTCTAAGATTATGTTTTGAACATTACTTTTTGAGTGGATGACTATGTCTAGCTTTTTTTTTCTTATGATTTTTCTAATTGTTCAATTAAGAAGCTAATTTGCTGTTCTCTTCTGTTTAATTGTCGTCTTGTATATTTCTAGTGTACTAGTGATTTTGGCACTTTCTCAAAAGATCTTTACTTTTCACTAGACATTTTTGAACTGTTAGATTATTGTTAGATAATTGCCAGAGGGTTGACTTTGTTAACTGAACCTGGTTTGTATTCTTCTTAAAGACTTCATTGCTTCGTTTTATCATTAAGTGTCCTAATATATATATTTTTGATAAGCTAGTTTTGATCCCAAAGGGAGGGGGAAGATGATATTCAATCTAGTGAACTTTTGTCTCATGAGGTGTGGTCCCAGCCAATTGTGTTACCTCTTGGGGTCATAAAATTTTCATATCACTTAAAGAAAAAAAATCATTAAGTCTTGTGATGATCTGTATTACACTATGTTAACTGTGCAGGCTGATATTCTAGCATTAGCTTGGTATTGTTTGAACATGAGAATGGTGTAAAGTTCTTACCAATGTCAAGTTTACTACTGCTATTTCAGGGATATTTCTAGGCTTACTGATGTCCTAAAATCAAAAAATGAAGAAAATGAGGCCTACTTATCTGAAATTGAGGTTAGTTTCCAGTTATCTAATGTGGATGTGATCTGACATTCAATCATGAAATTGGTCTAATCGTTGGTCTGGTTTTTCTGCAGTCAATTGGACAGGCATATGATGATATGCAGAATCAAAATCAACATCTGTTGCAGCAAATTACTGAGAGAGACGACTATAATATTAAGGTAATTGTCTACCTCAAACTTTTCTTTTATCTGAGATGAAGTGATATTTTGTTTTTTCCTGTTGATGTGTGACATTTTGGAATTTGAATAATGTGTTTAATTCTTGTTATGGATGTTAAGAGCTGTCGTGTGCTTCACTGTTTATGGTGAAATATTTATTTGCTTCCTTTTATTTCTATATTTTCCTATTGATGGTCATTTTGTGTGTAATAATTGATGAAAAAAAAAAAAAACTAAAGTACAGAGAGTATACAAGGGAGCATGAAACTTAACCTCGCAAAGTGCAAATATCAATCATATCTCTTATTTATTTTTTTGATAGGTCACGAATATCAATCATATCTAATACTGAACACAAAGAAAAAGAACCCAAAGCTAACATCCAATCAAACAAGCTTTAAATAAAAACAACTTAAGGACATGTATGGTCTGTTCATAGTGCTCAAGCTTTGAGCATTTCTTTCCTGCCAAATGCATTAATGCACATCAAACAATGAGGAACGACTTTCAAAATAACAATATTCCGGTGATGCCCAAATCGAGCTTGCCAAGAAGCTAGCAAACTCACCTCTCTTTCGCCTGTTCATTGAACTCCAAACAATCCGAACACCATAGACCACCATTTTGTAGCTATAGGATAATAGGGAGTAAATGGTCTACTGTTTCTCCATTACATTTGCACATGTAACACCAATCAATCACAAGGGTTTCTTCCACACAGTATCTATTGTCAAAATCTTTCCCTAAGCTGCAGTCCACAAAAAGAAAGCAACTCTAGGTAGCACCTTTGACCTCCAAATGGTTTTCCAGGGGAAAAGCTTGTCACTATTAGAAATCAAAGAACAACATTACCCTTTGACCTCAAAACCCTGTCTCTTAGTTGACTGCTTATCATCCCCACTCCTCACAGGATTAGAATATATTAAATCCATGAAGGCTGACAAAGGCTCCAACTCCCAGTCCTGCACAGGTCTTGAGAAATTCAAATCCCACTAAAGGACGCCATTACCGATCCCAAATAATTCCAAGAAAGCCTTCTTTAAAGAACTGTCCCCACCCCAGGTCATGCCAAAGCTTCACTCTGATTCTATTTTCCACTTCAAACAGAATATGATGCAATCGATGCGAAGCTCTTATAGATTTCCAAAGACCCACACTATAAGAACCCTACACCTCCTTGGTACGCCACCAAAGCCGATCACTGCCTCACTTCACCTCTGTCACTCTTCTTGAAAGTAACTCTGTCTCAGTTTCAAATCTCCAAATCCATTTCCCTAAGAAAGCTTGGTTAAATTGTTTTTGATACTTGGAAGCCAATCCCCCATTCCAAAGAGGTGAACAAAACTTAGTTCAGTTTACCAAATGGAACTTGGATTCCCCACCTAAGCCCCTCCATAAAAGCTGTGTGTAACTTTCAATACGATTAGCAATGTTAGCTGGAATAGGAAAAATAGAAAGAAAATAAGTTGGCAAATTGGAGTGAGTACTTTTAATTAACGTAACTTTACCTCAGATAAAAGAACCCGCTTCCATCCCGCTAGTATCCTCTCTCCATCTTCTCAAGGATTGGGTTCTAGATTGTCTTCTCCTTGAATTTAGCACCCCAAGACTAAGTACTTCATAGATAACGTTTTCTTTTTGCAACCTAAAACATCCACGAAGTCCTCCAAATTAGAAAGATCCCCCACTGGTATCAACTCTTATTCAACTCTTATTTATTTAAGTTCTCCTTTAGTCTAGAAACAGCCTCAAACCAAGTAAACACAAGATGTAAATGCACAAGCTATTCAGGGTCAGCTTCACAGAATATCAATGTGTCATCCACAAAGAGAAGATGAGACACCATCGACAGATTTTTTGCAGAGGTACCTACCATAAATCTTGACATATGCCCAAACACTTACTGCTTTATCTATCATACTGCTTAACTCCATAATGATAACAAAAAGCATCTGTGATACCTTATCTCCATTATAACTTTTAAGCACCCCAAGAATATCTTTGTCAAATGGTCTGTCCAACCAATTTGCATTATCCTCTGATATCCTTGAAAACTCTATATTATCCAACCAGGGTGTTCAAATGTCGTGCTTTCTGAATAGACGTTGTAGAATTGAGTAATACAATTAGTGATGGCTGCTAGATCCGGAGTCAGTTCCTTATCTACCAAAAGATTGGCAATGGAGTTATTCCTTCCATGTAAGTTGGCTATACAACGAAAATTTTTCATGCTTCTGTCCCCCTCTCTTAACCATAGAAGATAGAAGAACCCTAGACTTGTTCTTCCAACAAATCTCCCATGAAAGAGAGGTCTTTTGGAGTTCTACTCAAATCCAATCCTTTTCTAATAGCTCAACAGCTGTTAGTTGTTGACTTTCCTCTAGGGTATCCAGCTCCGAGAGATCATCCTTCTGTTTGTTGGTCTCCACATTTCCAAACTCTTCCTCGTTCCATTTCTTTAGATCAATTTTCAGTGTTTGAGTTTATTTGCCAATCTGTGACTCGGGGCCCCTTGAAATTGGTATGGCTCTCACCAAGTTTTCATCTTCTCCGCAAACCCCTCTGCTTTTAGCTACATATTCTCAAATTTGGATGGTCTTTTACCTCCGGAAGTTTCCACAAACTAATAGGAGCAGGTAGTGGTCTGATAATAGTCTAGGCCACATTTGTTGAGTTATATAAAGGAAGTGATTTTCCCAATCTGTAGAAACAAGAAAACGGTAAATTCTGGACCTTGAGATGTTATTGGACCATGTAAACTGACTCCCTCCCAAAGGTATATCCATCAAGCCTTGAACTGATTTGAAATTAAAAAAAAGTCTTGTATTGCATGAGTGAAATTCTCAGCACCTAGACATAACATGGGAAACCAAACCATGTTAAAGTCTCCTCCCTCACACCAGGCAACAGATAAGACCGGAGAGCTCCTCCCACAAAAGCCTATGGATCCTCTCTGCATTAGGTCCTTACACTCCTTCGAAAGCCCATTCAAATTGGTCTGTCACATTTTAAATTTATATGAAACAGAAAACTGCCTCACTGCTGTCATTTTTCTAGTTTCCAGAAGTAATGCACCATTTTCATATTCCTATCCAAAAAGAAAAAGTACCATTCTTCATATGGACCTCTGCTTTACGAGGCATGGTCCTGAACAAACTATTCCACCCAATGAGGTTAAGTTATCACATTGGATGTATCTTTAATTTAAAAATCAGTTTTCGCTGATATTTTGAGAATCGCTTGACATGAATTTTTAGTATAGTTGCATGTGAAAACATGAAAAAGAAAGAGAAAGCGGGGTGGGGGGGTTGCTATATCTTATAGTGATTGGGGCACTTGTCTCAAATTGGTGCAAAGTTTATAGCTTATATCGTGCCTCCTGTGTTTCTCAGTCGAGAGCTTCTTTGATTTGCAGTAGCCTTCTTCAGCTTCTAAACCTATATTGTGCTTGAAAATAGTGGCGATATCTTCTACACCTATTAGTGTATGTGCTTGCGAATGATAGACTTGTGTTTAAATATCGGTGTGTTGAAAAAGTTCATAATAAGAGACTTGTGCATGTCTTGACTTCAATAGACAAGTTTAAAATCCATAACATTGTAAAGTTCTTTCTTGCATAATGAAGAAGTTTTGCTTACACATGTAGCTATTTCTTGTTTCGCAACCTCTGTAAATGTGTCTTCCGATGCTCATATTGATAAGTAAATTTATGGCTTTCATTATTTTTGTTTCAGCTTGTCTTAGAGGGCATCAGAGCAAGACAGCTGCAGGATACTCTACTTATGAACAAACGAACCATGGAGAGGGAGCTTCAGCAAGCAAGTACTTCTCTTAGTTTTTATGACATGAAATCTGCAAGAATCGAAGATCAGGTACATTCTTAGCCCTCATTTTTGGATTTGGATTTGAATTGACAACATCGGGTACAGTTAATATTTGAGTCAAATTATGCTTTGCAGTTGAAAGTTTGCTCAGAACAAATTCAGAAATTTGCAGATGATAAATTTCATAGTTCAGTTGCTTTTGAAAATACACAAAAGAAATTATTAGATGTGAGAAGATCATCTCAGCAAGCAAGGGAGTCCCTGGAGGAATCACAATCAAAAGTTGAAAAAAGTAGAGTGGTCCTTGTGGAGTTGCAGATAGAATTAGAGAGAGAAAGGTACAGAAAATGTTGTTCTTTACTTCTGATTTCTGCTCAGTGCAGGTGTTCTGACGCATTTTTCATTCTTTATCAGGTTTGACAAGAAAAGAACAGAGGAGGAATTGGAAGTTGTAAGGAGAAAGGAATCACATCTTAGAGTGCAGTCAGAAGGCTCATCAATTGTTGAGAAGCTTCAGGAGGAACTCAGAGAATACCGGGAAATATTGAAGTGCAGTATCTGCCTTGACAGGACAAAAGAGGTGATTATTTTATTTGCGATTTTTATATTTTATGGACTGTTGTTTACTGTTTAGTTTGTAGGAAGTGGTGATGATTCAACTCTGGTTCCCTGTTTTAAGAAGTGGATATTAGAATATGACAATTGGAGTCTTCACCCGAAATATGTGAAACATGATGAATTTTACCATGGCTGGTAGTATGAAACCTATTTCACACCCTAAGAGGGGCAGATGAAAGTGGTTCCATATCAGCAACTTTTTACTGAAAAAACCATTAATAGCAATTCTTTAAAATATGATTGTATTTTTTCAAGTTTTAGATGACTTAAATGAATTGTTTGAATTTGGGTTAGTAGAAAGAAAGATGAAAAGGTAATTTGTAGTTTTTGAGTTAGAATTTTTATTTATTTATTTTTTTAAAGGCTAAATTGATAAAATAAAAGTTTATATGTAACATTTTTTCTAACTCCATCAAAGCGTATGTTTTAAAAGAAAAAAATAAAACAAAGGGAACTTTCTTTAGGATGCTTTATTTAGTGTGAGACAATAAAGATGCAGTATTATAACCTTGTATAGAATATATATCTATATGACTTGGTTTAACTTGGTTTTTGCTATTTAGAGTTTCTGTTTGCTTGATTTCAGAATGGTTCTTAAGAATGGACCAATGGAATTATATACCATTGAATTTAGCACTCGCTGTGCACTCTAATTCTTTACAAATGATATAGTAGTTTGTGTCAAAGTTTTTATTTTTATTTTTATTTTTTGGTAATTAGAATTCTGTTTGATGATTCAGTAGCATAACTTTGTCTGAAAAAAAAGAATGATATGGGTCCTAGATAATAAGAAAAAAAAAAAACGACTAACTAATGGATTTGGGCTGAACCTCAATAAAGATATTGAGCTGTTTCAGTTAGGCTTTTAAGATACAGTAATTGGTCTATGTACTGCCATTAATTTGGGTCAAGAAAATGACTGCCATTAAATCCAATGATTTTCAAATATTGTTCTAAGTACCTAAAAAAAAAGATTTTTTTACTGCCTTCAGGTGGTTATTGCAAAATGCTAAGATTTATTTTTATATTTATTTTTTTCCCGTCTTCAGGTTGTCATTACAAAATGCTACCACTTGTTCTGCAATCCTTGTGTACAAAGAATCACTGAAACTCGTCACCGAAAGTGTCCAACGTGTTCAGCAAGTTTTGGGCCTAACGATGTCAAACCTGTATACATTTGACAGGAAACCAAGAAAACTTTGTTTTTGTTTCTTGATGAGGCCTGCAATGCTGCCTTTAGGTGCATATGACCTGGTGCACATTATTGGAGGCTTGGTATATGATACCAACAAAAGGTCACATGTATTGTTATATTAGAGAATTGTAGAGTAACATTGTCAAGAGCCAGTTAAGATTATCAACCAGTGGAAATCATCTTAATTTTGCTGGTTTTAGTTGTAGGTTGTTGATTTTTGTTTTGTTTTGGCTTTTTAATTATTGTATTTATTATGTTTGTTTTCTCATATAACTGCGGAGATCCTCTGGAATCTTTCAATGTATTGTTTGCAGATTAGTCAGAATTGGTCCAATGCCTATACCCAGTGGCCATGGAGGGTGCATGATCATAAAATTAATAAAATTTGTTATGCTTGGCTTCATATAAAGCATCCTGGCTTATTGCATTTCGAGTCGGCTCATATGGGATTTTGTTTTTCTGGCCGAGCATCTTGTTTCCAGTGAAAGCTGGAGCAGTAGCCAAGTTTCATTGCCCAGTTCTGAGTAAACAGTATACCAGAGATGTAATAGGAAGATATTCTCATCTTATTTAGTTGTTAATACCAAATCAGTTTATTTCAGAAAATTGTTCCCACGTTATTTATTTGTAACTTTCTTTTGTGACTATTCCAATTTTGTTCCTCTTTTTCAGGGTAGGAATTACTGAGCTGGAGCAGTATGCCATAAATGTAAAAGAAATTGAAATTCTTATTTCATTTAAATTGTTAATATAAAAACAGCTTAGTACTCAACGTTGTGTTACTGTTGTATATTTGTAACTTTCTCTTGTGACTATGCGAGTCAGATTTTGCTCCTCCCTTTTGGGGTATGAAGGCAAGAAGAAATTGCATGTCCTTGTTAGTCGTTATGATCAGGAAAAGTTTAATATGAAGGTAGGATATTATTTGCTTAACTGAAGGATATTATTTGTAATTCAAATGAAGGGATATTAACTTGTGGATAATAATCAGCCTATTAGAGTAAAAAAGTGCCTTTTGGTGTCTGCTGTATGATCTACCCCCCTTAGTTGTCTATGACGTTCCTGCATCTTACAGCTACGTTGAACATGATATTTTGGAGTTCTACATGAGTTTGGTTTATTTAGGATGTTTTAGCTGACAATTAAAGAGAAACACTAGCGGGGATTTTCAATTTAGCTTTGTCAATAAATCATTTATGCTGATGAAATTCTGATTCAAGTGTTGGACATTATTTTGCACTTGTTGCTGCAGTGCTTTAATTCCAATTATGGATGCTGGTTTATAGAAGGTATCTCGCAAGGTAGACCAAATCAAATTATCAAATCTATTGTGCAAGTGCATATGGTTTAGTAATATACTCTATTATGATTGTTCTTTATCAAATACTAGTTCCCTATTATGATTGTTCTTTACCAAATACAAGTTTCCTATTTGATAACGAGAGACAGACTTTATCAGCAGTACTAATATTGCAACTCATATATGCCCTCTCATGCTGGTCCTAAGAAATCCAGACTTCGGAATGAGGAGCATTTTGAATGGGCTCATGTTCAAATTTGGATTTTTAATGTGTGTGTATATATATATATATATATATATTCATTTGAGACTTCTAATATAGTGCCTGTTTGTTTGCACTTTCTTTTGGCAAAAAATGCTTTTTGAAACCAAAAAAATAATGTGCATTTGGTAAGGTTTTAAAAGTTATTTTTTCTAAAAAGCTGCTTTTTGAAATGTGATGGAAGTCCATTTTAACATAAGACAGCTCTTCAGAGTCTTTTGCAAATGTCAATGCGCATTTCATAAATATTACCGTTGGAGACTGTTCAATTATCAAATTGTCCAAATATTTTATTGAAAACCTAATTTTACCCTTTGATAAATCAAAGGATAACACATCTCTGGAGTTCACCTCATGTCAAATTCTTCTCATTTCTCTGCTCTGCTACTGAAAAAACCTCTCCGTGTTGCTGCAAGTAAAAGTCTCTCTTGCCTTTGTCATCCGTCGGTGATCTTCTTCCTCTTCTTCTTCTTTTTTCTTCTTCTTCTTCTTCTTCTTCTTTCCCTTTGTATATATATATATATATATATAATTTTATTTATGTCTATATCTGATCTGAGAAAAATGTTTTGAAGATAGAGTTTTTGATCAACAAAACACCAAGCAACACTGATCTACTACCAAAAATCACCAAGTACCACCAGAGATTCTGAAATATCTGTTAAAAAATTTTCAGATCTATGCATGCTTTATTTGTTCTTGCTAATGATCTATTTGTTCTCTTTTGGGTACTGAAAAATTTTGTGGGTATATGCTTTGTATTTTTTTTTTCTTTTGTGGATATATATGCTCTGTTTTTACATCCTTGGTGTATTTCCATGTTCAAGTCACCTTTTTAATTTATGACAAAAATCGTCCAACCTCCCTTTCTCTGTTCAAGTCACTTTGGATTGAGATATGATTTTTTAAGTTTAAGCATGATTTGGGTCTTCTTTAGAATTGGGTATTTTAGTTTTTGTTTCAGGTTTGACTTTTTAAATCAATTTCGTTGTCTTGTATGTGTTTGATTCATTGTCATGGTTTGTAAAATGCTTGTCCTCTGGTAGAAGAGTTTATTATTGAAGCCGTATGGTTGTGTAGAAACACTAAAAAAAGACAGCAGTAGCAATAGCGTGAGAAAGAGAAAGAGAGAGTTTTGTGAAGAGAAATAGTTCCTATGTTTTCTGAACATTCATTAGAACACTTTCTTGTGTCCATTCAGAAGTTTTCTTCTTCATGGTTGCTTCCAAGTTCATACTTATTATCATATATATTTCCATTCGTTAGTGTAAGGAAACCTGGTAAGATCATGTAGTTTGACATACTGCCTTAGAGTGGGAGAAGTTTGAGGTAAATCAGAATGTTGATGCACGATTGCTTATGATGAAGAGAAGCCAGTTATTAGAGCCGTGGTACCTCATAATGTTGTAATGTTTTCTCTAAGTTCTTGAAATTGTTGTGACTAATAAAGAAATTGCTTTGCTCATGAAGTTGGGATTGGTCAAACTGGAACCAAGTTCAGCCAGAACTAGCTTCATGTTTCTGCTTGGCTTGTTTACATGCCTTAAATATTGCCTCTAATTTGATTTGTTTGTGCATGGTAGTTACCATTTGTGGCCCCAGTCCTTCCTGCAAAAAAAAATTGGGAACTATTTATGTGACTGATTGTAAGGGCCATACTATGTTTTCTAGGAAGGCTCATCTTTGTTGTGCCTTATATCTTTATTATTTTTGTCTTGGGTGGCTAGGTTCCCAATAAGAACTCTTTGTTATTTTTTTCTTTATTATACTTTTGATTATTGTTTCCATTGGACTGTACTTATGTGAATGGCTGGATTATTGTTTCCATTGGAGTGTACTTATGTGATTATTTTAATTTTTTAATTTTTTTTTAATTAAGGAATTTTTCCCATTGTTAGAGACAATGGAAAAACTGTGTTCTTAAGATTTACAGGAACTCCAAATGTTTTGGTTTCTGTTATTTGTCCTCTGTTTATTCACTTTAGTTAAACTGGCTTGGATGTTATGGTGGGATTGACTTAATGTGGTTGTTTTAGAATGATTGAAGAAGACAAAATGAAGATCCAGAAATGGCTTCCTTCTTTTGGGGTTCAATGTTATGTTACTCAAGTTTTCATCTTTCTTAATGCTAAATAAGAACCTGTTGGCTGGACTGCTGAGATGTCTGTTGTAATTGCTATGTATTGATGAGTTGCACTACCTGTGATGACTACATTTATCTGTTTCCAATTTCCAATTATTCTTTCTTTCCTGAGACTTTCCAAAGTATTCATTAAGTTTCTTGTTGATTGATAATGAAATTTATTTTATTTGGAGCTTAATTTATTCATTAAGTTTCTTGCACGGGTTTATGTTTCCACTCTTTATTATTGATTTTTGGAATCAATCTCATGCAATGGTGGGTTGGTGCTTTTGGAGTAATCTATATATATCTAAAAGCTGAAACGTAGTATTTATTGTTACTATACTCCTGTTAAGCCACCTCATCCTCCATGTCATTACCACATTATTATTGTTTTTCATAATTATTTTTTACCTTTAATTTTTTTTTGACAATATTAAATATATAAATACATTGGCTTTACAAATTCATCTTAGATGGTTTTAATTTTACATATTCACCTACATTAATCTTGATGTTATAACTAATTATTGTCTATATATATTCCTCTTAGACGGTTTTAACTTTATATATAATTTTGTCCCTTTATCTTCCTTTATTTTGACTTTTCTTATTCTCATCTTCTTACTATAAATTTTTCACTTACTCCCATTTTACACAAATTTTTCCCACACAAAAAGGTTATTTCTCACCCTCTCTCTCTCTCTCTCTTTTTATTTTTTCATTTTTTTGTTGGATTTTTTATGAGGTTTGTACTCCCATTGTCTTATTATTGACTAATTTATATGTGTTACTTGATGCAAGTATTTTTTTTTTTATCATTTTATTTACAACACAAAATAGTTTTAATGTTGTTGACCAAATTTAGGGAAAAATCATATTATAATATGTCCATATTTTGTGTTGTTGGCTGGTTTTAGTTTATTTGGAAAATAGCTGGATAGTTTGGACAATACGATGAAGAACAGTTAATGCAGTTGAAGAAGATGGTATCTGTGCAATTTTCTTTCATTATTTGTAAATATTTTGATTACCAAATTAGCAGCAAATTGTTATGTCTTTATATGATATTTTTAGATGCATGAGTAATTGTTTTAAGCATTTACAAATATTTTGTATTGCTCATATTCTTTATCTCATTTGTGTATTCTTTGATATTTTTAAGAAAAAAAAATTCAATTGTGTTTAAAATTATTTATTTATCTACTCATTTTTCATATGTTGGATTAGGTGTTAGATTAGATTATGATGGTATTAACACAATGCTTCTTATTTGTACGAAAAAATTTGTCTAAATTTCCCCTTTGTACTCTTGGTTATAATCATTATATATAAAGTTATAATCAACACTTTTTTTCTTGGGAATAATGACATATTTCTATTACGTCACTTCAAAATCTTATTAAAATTTTTGAATTTGATTATGCATTGGGTATTTGGCTTAATCACATCACGTTTAAAATGTTTTACATATTCGGAAGAAGAAGTTTGATTTTAATGTGATTTTTATTTTTCCCTTTCTTTTTTTGAATTGTAATTTTTGTTGACTTTTTTTATATAAGTTTTTTGGTGTTTTTGATTGTACACTAGATACAATTGGATTTAAAAAAGATTTTTTTTTTAAAAAAAAAATTCAAATTCAATATACTTTTTTAACGATACACAAAATGTTATAAATAATTTTTATTAAAAAAATTAATATTTTTGTTACCTTTTGAATTCTTGAGAAAAATTGTATTGTTTTCATGAAAAAAATTATATATATTACATTTGTGATTGTTCATATAATAAATGAAAATATGATTATGAAATACATTACTATTTATTAAATTAGTCTAAACTGCAAAAAATAAATTTAATGAGATAATCCTAAAAATATTATCACGTGCAACACGCGGGTTCGCGACTAGTTATGTTAATTATTCAGTGTTTGATTCATTGTCATGGTTTGTAAAATGCTTGTCCTTTGTGGCAAAAGAGTTTATTATTATGAATTCTATTTTTTGCATTTCTTATGTTTGCTCAACTCTATAGATGGGTAAATACATTACTTCCAGCTCTGAAGCAAAAAAAACAATAGCATTATGGGGAAATCTAAGTTGGATAACTACTTTTTGTAACTTTTGTGTGGAAGAGATTGAAGCTGGGAATAGAAGAATATTTGCTGCCTTAAGTCCCAAAGGTTGGAGCAATTTGGTGATCAAATTTTGTGATGAGACCAGTCTAAACTATGACAAGGACCAATTAAAAAGTAGGTGGGATGTATAAAAAGCAGATTGGACAGTGGGAAAAATTGAAGGTTCTTGACACAAGTTTAAGTTAGGATGCAGTGAAGGGAACGATTAATGCTAGTGATAATTGGTGGGACATAGAAATTGAAGGTGAGTTGAGTATTTTATTAATATGTAACTAGTTTGAAATAGTTATGTATATTATTGTAATATAAGTGAAATGACAATTAAATTTTGTAGGAAATATCCAAAACTTCAAAATTTCAACATAAAGGTCTACAAAATCTACAACAACTTGATAGAATATTTAGAGATGTTGCAGCAGTTGCAGAACTTATGTAATACAATTTTTTACATTTTTATGCCGTACAAGTTAAACTTGGATTATTGGTATGTATTTTATTATCTTTTTACATTTTTATGTAGTACAATTTATCATCTTTTTACATTTTCATTTTGTGCTTCATGATGATGAAAATTATTTAAATTTAATTAACAACAAATAATTATGACACTAAAAAGAACTAAACACAAACATTATTAAAATAATACCAATAATATATTTTTTTATTATTATTATTATTATTAATTAGTTTTTTTAGTAAATATATGAAGTAATTGATTTAAGTATGAAATAAACTTTCTTATATATACATTGTTTTTTTATTTTTTATAATTTACCTCTCAAACTGTCACTTTTATAAGTACTAACTAAACAGTTAGCTTTTTCAAAATGCACTTTTTAACAACTTTTATTAAACACTTAGCTTTTACAAAAAACCCAGTTTCATACTGCACTTTTTAAAACCCTCACTTTTTCAAAAAACATAATGTCAAAAAGTTGAACCAAACTCACTCATAAAAGCTTTGTATGCATTAACAGGGCGCTTGCATTTATACTTGAGTCATTCACCCGTTGTTAAGGTATGTTTTTTGACTTTCGATTAGCATGTATCAGTGATTGAACCCGGTCAAAATATGGCAAATGGCAATTCTACTATCTTATAAAACAGACAGTAAAGATAAATAGAACTTCCACTATACAAAACCATCATTCACTAATAATGTGAATGGTGGCTTCCAATAACACATTCAGCATCCAAAAGACGATCCAATCAAATAGTTTAGACTGTACAATAATGGCTAAGTCAACAGACAACACCATTAGTAGTAGTTACAACTTACAACATTGTTTAACTTCACATTTTAATCACCTTCATGCTGAAGTTGCAACTAGTATCTGTAATATAGTAGCAAAATAAAGTAAATTGCAACATCGTCGAGCTAAAAATAAAGCAAAGAAAAATTATGTCCTAGACAAAGCACAGATATATATTCATCCTTTTAACGCGTAACCCCTAGATTACTTGAATTCTGTTGAAGACCAACCTATCATCTCGCATTTAATATCTATCTTATTCAATGAAGGGTAATAAAACGCCATAATCTACAATAGATGATCATCGTTTTTAAGGCCAAAAGCCTTGTATCTTAGTGGCATTACCGAGCTATCCCATTTAGAGAACCTGAGTTCGAATCCCCCCCACCCCTCTTGTTGTAAGCAAAAAACGAGATTATCAATTTTAATGACCATTGATACCACAATCATACAGGAAATGTGATGGTGCAATTTTTATTTCCCTGGGAAATTCAATCACCTTGTTAATTTCTGTAACATGATCTTAAGATATGACAAAGCGTGCAAACAATCATGTTTCTAGTGGAGACATAATATGTTAATTCTAACATGTTATGTACACAAAAGGAATGCAAGGACCTTGTCTATACATATATAGAATTACCTTTGAATTAATTGCTGGAGCTACCAAGATCAAAGTCCATGGTGTAGTCATATTCAATTGTTGGAATTACAGAGGCAACAAATTTCAAGAATAAGAAAAGGTACCTAAAGAATTCATATAGAGATAGTAAGAATACAGATCATTATCTGAATTATGTAAAAATTATAAGCAAACGAGGCAGCATTTGTAAAATTACGTCTTTGAGTATACTTGTGTATGCACCTGTTTTTACTGGCACATTTATTGTGCACTTGAGCAAGTGTTTTTCCATAGTTGCTTAGTTGGGAGATTGTAGAAGGTTAAGATTGGTTTTGGCAGGATCCAAGCAAGGGCATCAAGACTCGAGAGCTTAAAGGTAGTGTGTTACTTATTAACACACTGTTTTGGTGGAAAACATTTTTCAGAAAAATTACTTGTTTTCTTGTGTCTAGCTGTGACTCTAAAAATGCTCCTGAAAATATTTTTATATCATTTGACTTGCATAGAAAATCATTAATATTTCAAGTAGCTGCAGTCCAGGCAGTGGTAAAGGTGGAGGCAAAGGAGATAGTGGTGGGGCCCACCTATGCACTAGTATGATTTCAAGCAATGGGAGATAACAGACCAATTACCTATATAATGATGTTTCCAATTCAAAATATATATGATTCTAAAAGCATATAGCCTTTGAATTCAAGTTTTAAAGACAACTGTTAGGTGTGAAATATCGTGCCTTTGGAAGTAAAGATGGTTCCAATTTAAAACTACTGATTTAAGTGATTTGAGAGAGTGAAAAGTACTTATCAACTTCTGGTTCAACTCCATGTGACATCAGTACATCAATGATCTTTTTCATCACAGCCCCATGTCGGCATGGATGCACTGATGCATGCTTTCCAGGCAAGTGTGGATGGTCCTCAATGGTTACCTGTACCCACAAAATTAATTTTAAAAAGCAATTGCATCAGAAGGTGGTGCATGTGGAACATGTAAATATAATATTATTTTCACAAAGGATCCTCACCCTGTCCGCCATTGTTCAGTAGCACATATCATGTATAAGGCTTACCAGAACTAAGGACACCAAGAGCCTAAAGTTCAACTTGCATAACAGAAAAGGTATCACAATGTAAATTACAACAGATATCTGCATCTAATATTAATCCATTTGGACAAGGACAAATGTATCATGTGTGGGCGCTTTACACATGATTTTATGTCTGCAAAAGCAATTGCTAACAATGAAAAAATGGACCAGCAGGTATCTATGGATTCCAAAATAGCAGACACTGGTACTGTAGCACTGAATTGCAACTTATCTATGTTCCAATAAAAGAAGAAAATGAAAAGGCTCTGAAGGTAAGCATGGAGAAGACATAACATGAGGAGGGATAAAGATAGAGAACTAAATAATTTATGGGTGAAAATCTCATAAAATTTAACAGATATCTAAAAATATAGACTGATATTTAACTATCATTGTAGCCTGAAAAGGAACTTTTAGGGTTAAAGTATTAAGCGAAACAATATTTATAATACTAGACTGTTGAGGTGTGAATATCCATTTCGTAACATTAAAAAAGATGCTATAAAAAAGAATCAAGTAAACGCTGCATCAAGGAGAAACAACATATAGTGGACATATGCTGATTATACAAACGAGAAAATGCTTAACTTCAAAGGAATTTACTTTTAAATATATATATATATAACTTCAAAGGAAAAACTTACTGTTTTGCGTGCATGATCTTGACTAACATCTTCAAGTACAAGCTCTGGTTGCAAAAGCATCCTTGACTATCACAATTGCAAAGGGAATTTCAATAAGTCCTTTGAATGAATATGTCAAATGAAAAGTTGCATATTTAAATGAATAAAATGATCGACCCAAGATAACATTTCGCCCGACAATGCAAACATATAAAAACACCATTTTGTACATCAGCAACCAGAAAAAGGCAGTGGGGGAACTTGAAGAATTTCTTTTTCTCTTATTCGCTTTGACTTTGTTCACTGTTTTAATTTCTTATAATGAATGGAGACAGTAGTCAAACTATTTTAGCTTCTTAATGAATATTCATTATGCCTATAAAGAACAGATTCATCAATGCATATGCTAGCCTTGACAACAATGACAACAATGGCCAATTTTTCCAAGATACTTTTTGTTTGGTCCAAGTATCTTCTCTGTGTCTAACTCACTTCCTTTTCTCTTTGCGATTTTCACAATCAGTAAAGATATGTAAGTTTTGTTGACATATATGAAATATATAACATAACTGAAGTGATAAGCGTGTTAGAATAGCATGAGAAAAAGTAAATAAGGCCATGCTGAGCCAAGAGGTGAGGTGTTTGGGCTCAGCATGACAGACCTGGAAGCTTTGTGTGCTTGGCTTATCTAATGCAATCTGAACTAAGGCTTGACCTTGGCTCAGCTCTGCTCAATTTGTGGGATCTCAACAGGAAGACCTTAACTGGATTTGTTAAATCCTAATTCAACATTCTAGCTCAAGCTGCTTGGTTTGCTAAACACCTCTTGGTATGAAAAGCAAATGATATTATCATACAAAAACCTCTAGCAAATTTCCCTTTCTTTATAGGTAAAAGGAAATTATTAAAAGAAAATAGGAATAGTACAAACTGCTTTTGTGGTACACAGGCCTTGTACTAAGGAAGACAAGAAACTAAGCAAAAGTTACTTTTGCTTAGAGAAGTACACAAATCTACAAAATCCAACAAGGATAGAAAGACCACTCATAGTGGTCATCCAATCAAACAAACTAAGCAAATTTTAATACCCTTAGGAACCTCAAAACAAAAAAAAACACGTAATTACTGAGACAAACCTCATCATACCCAGTGAGCCACACACGAGGAGTTTGATAGTATTTGTCATACCTGGAAACATGGAAAAATTAGACAAGATATTGGTGCAATGAAATAAAGGTACTATTTCTATAAATGTTTGAAGATTATACAGGAAAAAATATTTATAATTGCAGTAATCTACTACATTCTGACCCAGCTACTTAAAGAAATTCGTCACCACAATATTAGAAATGAACCCAAAAAGAAAGGGGAACTCTATCCTTCAAGAAGCAGGGGGCTCCACCATTTTAAGAGAAGCAACACTAGTAAAAAAAAAAGGAATTAATAATAGATCTTACGTGATGCTGACATCATAGGTTCGAGTCCGTAAAATATTGTCATCATCAGGTTCCTCAGCAACAAGATATGTGGATGGAAGTGTTGCCTGAAGAACACAGGTTCAAGACAACAACATAAATCAATAGTTCATAGAATAAATTGGTAACGCAGAAAAATCCATTCAAGACAAAAAGACAAGATTGAAGTTAATTATACTAATTTCGGGAGAAAAAAAAAAAAAAAACTTTATTATATGCAAGAGACTTAGAGAAAGGCCGTTCGAAATAGTGGACCTATACCAAAAGACCACAGTCATATGCTACTATAAATAAATCACCAGGATAAACAAATTAGCACCACCTAGAATATATCTTTAACATCCAAATTTAAAGTTTTACTTTACTAGATATAGTAACACCAATATTATCATGCAACCCTTGAGCTCCCACCATGTGATTCGCTGAATTACCGGACAGCCAAACAAAAACCCCATCTCCTTTAATCTTTAAGGTCATGTATAGAGCTTAACAATACAATTTGAACATGAAATTCTAAGAAGCTATAGCACCCTGCCACCCTTACATGCCCCACATACATTGATAGCTGACTTTAGTCCTTCCATATGTGAATGTAAGATTGAGTATTATAGCATTGCAAACTACTGCCCAATGGTCTATGATCACATGATTGTATGGCTATAAGATGTTTTTCCTGGCATGGAAATATGACATTATCATGAATCCACTGAATTGCCAACACTGGTAAGTTAGCTACTTCACCAGACCATCAATACACCACAGAGAGAGAGAGAGAGAGAGAGTGAGTGAATAAGAAAAGTCATGTAGTTCAACCATGAGGTTTCAATCTTTCACAAACGTGCCTGAATGCATAATTAAGTACTAAAACATTGCAGGTTACACAAATGTAAAAACTTACAGCATCTGTTTCAATATTGTCAGGTTCTTCGTAATCAGCCATGTCAGGAATATCTTCTTCATCTTGATCCCCAAAGTGTGAGGGTATTGACTTTACAGTCTTGTTCTTGCCGCTGATTTCTAAAGTCTCCATAGAAGGCAAGTTTTCTGCCTCATCGCTTTTATCTTCAGAAAGGAAAGAAGACATATAAGTATAAATAATAATGACTTATAATTCGGATGTACGCTACAAGTGGACATACCCTTTGGCTTCCCATGGGTTGCCAACCAGCCGTCATTGTCTTCGTTATCAAGAAGAACCTCCCCACCTGCAGCTTCATATTCCTCTTCAACTGATGCAGCCCTTCGTAGACAAGGGACTGAACAACAAGTGACCGGTTTATCATTACTTTATCTATTCATTCAAAGAATATAAGAGTGCGTTTTACAGAATAAAAAATTACAATCAGAGAGAGAATAGAAGAAGTTTTGCTTCCCAGTAATTTGCATAATTCCAAAATGTAGTTATCCTTCGTAATAATCTACCAATAAAAAAATCCAAAGTATTAAAAAAAAAACTATTGTAACGAATATATTCAATTACACACACATATACACCTAGTGGGTCTTGAACCCATGTCATCACCCTCCATCCTATAATTATGGGAGAAGGATTTGCATGTTGAGTACTAACTTATTGGTGGAGGCTGTGGAACTAATTAGGAATTTACTGAATATAATGTTGTAACCACGATCAAAATGCATGAATACAAAGAGAAGGCGAACTCTAATCACCAAAGTAAATGAAAAAAATAACAGAACATTTCCTAAAAACATCCAACTTCTTGCACAAAACACTGCTGATATGCGTAATTTCATCCTTTTCTTTTTCTATTTTTAGTTCTATTTGCTTCAATCATCAATCTACAAACCATTACTGCCCTTTTGATTGCAGAAAAAATACAGGGTAATTAAACTAAACAACTTCAGATATAATTTTTTGGACACCAACTGGGGCCAATTAACTTTTATTTTTTTTTGGACTTTTGGGATAGCGAAACAGCAAACATAATAAGATCCAAAAACCCCTTTGGTTCCCCCACCTTCCCCACACTCATTCACACTTTCTAGTGGCCAAAAAGTGAACTGATAAAAACCATTATTAGCATCAACAATAAAGAAGGAAACTTATAAAACATCAGTCAATTTTATTACTTTTTGGAAAATGCGAAAAGCCTAAAACCTCAAACTATTTTACAAATTGCTGATGCGGTGGACCCAGATGAGAACCGCGATTTGTAAAATGGTTTGTATCTGTAAATTTACTTTTTTACTGTCATCATTATGGTCAAATGAGTTCAAAACCAAAACAAACCATTATAGTAGCTGTTACCAAAAACATCACACATTATCACATTTAAAAAACACGTAAAAATCAAAGTAAAGTTTTAGTTTTTACCATTTCTAGTAATTAAGAACTGCTTCTCTGGTGGCAAGTATGACTTCCTCTTGTTTGGCTCGCCTGATTCCCTGACATAATCACATTACAAAAAATCCATTGAAATAAATTCAATCTAATTAAAATTAAATAAATAAAAAAAACTCTAAAAATCAAATTTTAACAAGAAATACAAAAACAATGGAAATTTTTTTTTTCAAAAATTTGAAGCTAAATTCTATATTGTGAGACCTAAAATTTGAGCGAAAATTGTATAAAAGGTAAAATTGAGCTATGAATTGAGCAAATTTAAAGGTTCTGATTTGGTTTTTGGAAGGCGAAGAAGAAACGGAATGGAGTACCAGGACCAGGTAGGGCATTTGGAGACGAGGTTATCGCCGGCGATGACGAACTCGGAGATGCTGAGAACGCCTTTCTCTTTGAAGGCGGAGACGGTGCGAGGACCTGTGATTCTCTCCACCGTTCCTTTGAACGCTTCGTGAAGCTTCTGCGTCAGAACCATCTTCTCTCTCTCTCTTCGACGATTGTGGAAAACCCTAGGTGGAGGTGGAGTCTAGTTGATTTCTGAGCTTTTCGGAGTTTGTGGGAAATTCTTTTCGTTCTTCGTTTACGTGTGTGAATGTGGGATCCAATCTAATGGGGTTGATTCTTTTACAACTCTCTGTGAGCTCTTCTTCTATTTATTGGTTTTCTCTTGTTTTTTTTTTTCTTTTTTCTTTTTTCTAGTTTACGTTATCACCTTGCTTGCTATAAGCGTAATGGTAATGGTAGAGGTAATGGTACTGGAATAAGAATCCTAATGGAATTTAAGGATGGGAAATGGTTTGTTTGAGAGAAACTTTCAAACTTCTCTTTCATTTGATATATGAATTTTGAAAATCTCATTACCATGTATCTTCCTATTTTTCCAAAATTACAAAATTAATAAGTGTTTAAAAAAGTTTTTGTGATCTAAAGTTATGCATTAAAAAATAAAAGATAAAACATACATATAGACTATTTCTTAAGTTCTTTTTTTAAGATTATGCCATATGATAATTTAATTAAAAAATACATTTCTATCTTATGAGAAAAAAGTTACATGACAAAATTTTAAGATGAGAAACTTAAGGAACAACATTTAAGTATTGTATCTAAGTATTGTTTAAGAATAAATTTATTGATCGAATGGTAAATAACATTCAATTTGAATGAAATTTAACATGTGTGTTAAAAACATAAATAAATATGCAATTTAACGCTTAGGTTTTCAAAATTCCAATAAAAAGTTATAAGAAAAGTTTGAAAGGTGGTTTGAGGAGGATAAGTTTGAGAGTTTTTTTTTTTTTTTTTTTTTTTTTTTTTTTTTTGGAGAACATCGTTTATTTAATTTAGGAAAGTGTTTGGCTTTGGTGGGGCATTTCAGTTTGTGGGTTAACAAACAAACTGAATCTCTTATAGCATTCACATTGATGGAGTTAATTTTTTTTAGTTATTTGATACTACAAAAAAATTACTTTATTTATTTTATCTATTTACTTTATAAAACATCCAGCATAAGTAGATATATTTTAATTTTCAACACAATAAAATAATATATCTATTAAAATAAAATAATATATCTAAATAAAATAAAAAGCAGTGTGAACGCATTAAAAAAAAAATTTGTGAACGCAAAAATGAATAAAATAATCAAAGCAACGTGAATACACAAATAATTTTTTATTAAAAAAAACTTAGGCCTGATCGAATTTTGGACTGACCCATATTTGACAAAGCCAGGCCCCAATCAGATATTGCCAATTAAGTTGATATTTGAGTTTACCTCCAACTCTCTCTCTCTCTCTTTGGTAGTTCAGAATCTTCAGATGAGATATATCATATCAAGAATTGCTATAGCTTTAACATATGATTTAAGAATCCCATGATCAGAGGGTATTTTCTCTTTTTCAGTTAATGTGGAAATTGGACTATTTTGTTATAACTTATAGGTAACAATCCCATGCTTCTAACAGAGCCACTTGCACATCATGTGCGCAACATAATCATATCCCATTGAAGTTTGAAGTTTGAAGTTTGAACAGATACATATTGATATCATATGAGTTCCAAGTCAAGTAAATCCACTTTGAGCCTCACTGCCCTATGACAGACACGTGAAAAACTACCAATAGCACAGATAAAAATTTATGGTCCCTAAAGTTTTAAGAATTGGATTTTCAGAAAACAAATTAATGTCACAATACAACCTACCATTCCCTACGAAAAGGAGGGCGAAAAGGGGGGCGAACTTCAAAATTTGGAGAAGATTATTGTTTTACTTTGAGAGTATACTTCCTCTCACATAAAGGTGAATTCATGATAGGTGGGACCCAACTCCCTGTAAGAAGGAGAGAGTATACTCCCACAATACACAATAACAACCTAGTTTTTGGAGAGGGAAAGTATAAAACAATTATCTTAGATGAGTTTGGTGGTGTATTGATGGCTTGGTAGTTGGTACAATTTAGACCTTTTATTATAAAAGAAAAGTGAGGATTTAAAGAACTTTACATAGTAGACTACTCTAAAAATTCTAGTGGATTTTTGATCCCTAGTAAGATAGGAAAAGTAAACCTTAAACAATAAACATACTGTTCTTTAATTTCTTGACCAAGTTTTTAGCCACATCTCAATTTGGGTTTTCTTTTAGGTATCAAATCCTCTTATTTTGCTTCCATCCAAATTAAGAAGAATGTAGGATATCACATGGAGAGGTACAGAACAAGGGGTGCAATCTAGAGGGCTACTTCATGGTTATCACCAATTGGGAGGGCTATGTCAAAGTCACTAGTTACCAAATGCTCTTTTAAAACTATAAGAAAATATGTTTGGTAACTGTTTTTTTCTTCTTCATAGTTTTCAGTTTCCAATGACCATTTTTTTTTTTTGTTTTTTTTTTTGTTTCCAATAACAAAAAACTTGTTTGGTAAGTCGAAAACAACAAAAAATAGATAATAGTTTTCGTTTTTAATTTATAAAGAAAAATGAAAACAGCCAAATGGCTCCTTCTAGTTTTGTGTTTTTTTACGCTTATTAAAACATGGAGAAAACAATGTCCTTTTTATCACTCTAATGAATCAATGCTTTGGTTCAAACCTTGCAACTACACATATTCTGATTTTTATCTACAATATTATCAATGACATCCACACATAGATTGCCATCACTCCCTTTTATCTTATCTGCAACAATGAAACAAAAATCACATTTGTCCTGCATGGCAAGGAAAGAAATATCTCCCAAAAACATCTACAAACTCTTATTTATACTTTAAAGTCTAAGCTTCTACTCACTCACTCGCTTAATCTACACTTCATGGCCATCACCACAATATGCTCATCTCCAACTCACTCCCCAACTTTCCCAACCATTTCTTCACTCAAAACCTACCACCCTCTCCAACCCTAGTTGCATGTTTCTACATCTTCTACTAAATTTGACTCTAACATAGTCTCCAATGATGCATTAGTCATTGTTGCAGCTGTAGAGGCAATTGCACTAGTCTAAGCAGCAGCTCAAGCTACTAGAAATGCTATGTTGGTTGCAGTTGAGATTGGTGAGGTTTGGAGTGGTAAAGAGAGTGATAATATGTTGGTTGGGGATGGAAATGGTGGGTTTGGAGTGAGGAGGAAGAGGAGGAGGAAAAGGAGAAGAGGGTTAGAGGAAAAAATTGGTGAAAGTTGGAGAATTTCATCTGGGTTTGTTAAGTCTGGGAAATTGAGTCTAAGAGAAGAGGCAGAGTGATGGAGATCAAGGCACCGCTTCGAAGGATCTCGTTCAAGTACCCATTGGGCCGGTTACGAGAGCATGAGCAAAGAAGTTCAAGGATGTACTCAACGGACTCATCCAAGAGTTATGGGCTCAAGTAAATTCGTGGAGGCTCATTGAGCATGATCCACGTGGGTAACAAAAAATCGTCAACTTGATTCAAGTTCTAGAAGGATCCGGTCAAGGCTAAGAATTGGCATGAAATATTTTGGGTCTATGTAAAAAACGTTATTCTAGGTTTAGGTGATTTATTTTCTTGTTTTTAGGTGCATTTAATGCTTTTTATGTCAAACTTTATTCCTAATATGGTTAGGTATCAATTAGGAGTTATTTTAGAATATATTTTCTTGTCTATCAAGTTTTAAGAAGCCCTTAAATAGTCATCTAAGTCTGTAAACGTTTTTCAGACATTATTGATAAAACTTGTGAGGTTTATTCTCTTTGATTCTTTGAAGAACTACTCGAACTTATTGGGAATTCCCGTGGCGTTCATCTTGACTTATCAAACGGAGTTTCCACCACCGTTTGTGGCGTCTTCCTTATACCGAGGTTATTATTTGTCATAAACAACGGGTCGAGGTCTCCCATTTGAATCTGTCCATAGAACGATCTTGGGTTCCCTTTCGTTGTTGGGTCTCGTTATTCTTGACGAGGTTTACATCATTTGGTATTAGAGCAAGGTTTCTAGTTCAGGTTTGCCTATCCTTTAACATATTTATCTCTTCTTAGCCGAATTTCCTTTACTCTATCTGTTCAATCTTTGTTTGTCTTGTTGATGTCTAAACTATTGGTCTGGTCTCACATCTCTTAGTTATTTTGAAATCTTATTTCATTATTCTCAAAAGCTAGTTGCTGATCATAAAAAAAAGAAAAAAGAAAAAAAGAAAAAAAAGAGAGACTCGAAAAAGAAGACAGAAAGGAGTCCGAACAAAAAAAAAAAAAAAAAAAAAAAAATTCACTATTCTGTGCTTCCAAAATTCTAAATTGCCATATTCCTTTTAATTCTAATCTGAAAATTTCCATATTCCTTACGTTCAAATATGAGATTCCTTGATTAGTTCTTGGTGAATTGTTGCTGGAAATTTTGAGTTGTTTGTTTAGTTTCAAAAGAACTGAAAGAGAATTATCGAGTGGAAAAAGGCAAGAGTGGTGAGAACATCAAAGGGTAAAAGCCATATTATTTTGAGTGAAACACGAGTGGAGAGTGATCCACATTCTTGAGTGTAAACACGTAAGGGAGTGATTCGTGAGGTTCATTTTTTCTTTTTTTTTCTTCTAACCTTTGTTTTGCAGCAATCATGTCTCACGATAGTGGTAAGAGCATTGCCGAAGATGATACAAAATTGGCTGATCCGAAAGCGTTTTTGGAGGCCATGATGAGTGAGATGAGGCGTGTGATGAAGATAGAGATGACGCAGGTTCACGAACGGATAGATCAAATGGAGAATAGACGTGAGGAGCAACCACAAAATGGTCGTAATTTGCGTAGAAGGGAAAGAGTTCCACCGAGGGAGGAGGATGAAGAGCGTTATGGGTCTGGTTTTGATGAAGAAGAAGATCGGGATTCCATTGTTAGCAATAGGAGACCTGGAGGAAGATTTAGAGAAGCTAGGAATCGCGAAGATAACAACTTGGGTGGTATTAAGATGAAGATTATGTCCTTTCAAGGTAGGTCTGATTCTGAGGCATATCTTGAGTGGGAGAAGAAGATGGAGTTCGTGTTTGATTGCCACAATTACTCCAAGACAAAGAAGGTAAAATTAGTCGTGATTGAATTTTTTGAATATGCTATTACTTGGTGGGATCAGCTTGTGATAAACAGGAGGCGGAATAGAGAACACCCAATAGACACATGGGAGGAGATGAAAGTAGTGATGAGAAAGCGATTCGTTCCAAGTTACTACTATCGAGAGTTGTACAAAAAACTACAAGGTCTTAGACAAGGGAGTCGAAGCGTAGAGGACTACTACAAGGAGATGGAGATTGCTATGATCCGCTCTAATGTAGAAGAGGATCGGGAGGCTACAATGGCTAGATTTTTGCTTGGCTTAAACCGGGAGATCCATGATAAGGTGGAGATGCATCATTATGTGGAATTGGAAGATATGGTGCATATAGCTATCAAAGTGGAACAACAACTCAAGAGAGGGAATGGGATACGTGCAGGCCATAACTCTAGTTCTACCTCTTGGAAATCGAGTCATGCTAAGCCGCTGGACAAGTCACAAACGCCCAAACTCGAGCCCAAGTCCACGACCACCAGCCACGTTCCTTAAGGTAAAACCGAAGCCTCTACCTCTAGGAATCGTGATATTAAATGTTTTAGATGTCAAGGCAGGGGCCACATAGCAAGTCAATGTTCAAACAAGCAAGTCATGGTGTTGCAAGCCAATGGTGAATTGTGACCGATGATGAAGATTTCGACACCGACGACATGCCGCCATTAGAGGATGTTTCCGAGGAGGAGTATTTAGCCCCTGGCGCATTGACATTGGTGGCGAGGAGAGCATTAAGCTTGCAAGCAAAAGGAGTTGATGAAATACAGCGGTAGAACATCTTTCACACTAGATGCTACGTTAAAGACAAGGTATGTAGTGTGATTATTGATGGTGGTAGTTGTACTAATGTTGCAAGCACAATTATGGTGGAGAAATTGGGATTGCCCATGGTAAAGCACCTTAGACCGTACAAGTTGCAATGGCTAAATGATAGTGGTGAGATCAAGGTGAACAAGCAAGTGTTAGTTGCATTTCGAATCGGTAAATATGAAGATGAAGTGTTATGTGATGTAGTACCGATGCAAGCGGGACACTTATTGCTAGGGCGTCCATGGTAGTTCGATAGGCAAGTGGAGCATGATGGCTTTACGAACAAGTACTCTTTTGTACTTTGATTGTTTTTAGACCCCTTAAACAATTGATTAAACCTAGGTAATTAGCCAAGTTGTTACTTAGTCCAATTAAACAAGTCTAGGTTATCACAATATAAAAGATCAAATCATGCAAAGCAGCGGAAAATAAATAAGATAATGATATGATCACTCAGGAAACCAAACCGGTAAAAACCTGGGGAGGATTTGACCTAACTATTCTTAAGGTAAACTTGAATCCACTATCTTGAAAGAATCGAAGTTCATACAATAAGACTTACAAGCCCCCATGCTCGACTTCTTATTGCTACCAACCAGTAGAACTTATTGACACGACCACGTGCAAGCTCCGAATCCACAGACTCCTTCTTTCTTGGATTCATCACCAGATACAAGCACACCCGCTTGTGTATTCTTTAAGCTTTAATGACAGCAGCTGAATTGATCATCAAGGCGTAGATAAATCTTCTCCTTGAAAACCCTAAGTTTGTGTAAAGGAAAGCTTATCTAGATCTCACAAGAGATTTACACAAACCACAAATATGAGCAACATTAAAACGTGGTTAGGGTTTGCCTTTTATACTTAGGACAAATAAGAAACCCTAAAAACGTTTTAAAACAACTAGGGCTAAGTTGGACGAATCTGCAGAAAAGCATTCTGCTAGAGTTTCGATCGATCTAGCCTGTCTTTCGATCGATCGAGCCAGGCTGAAAGGCACAATGCTTCCTGCTTTAACTTGATTCCAACTTTACATTGACACACAACTTTGAGCTAGCTTTAAACACTTCTAAACACATTGTTTTGATCATGGTTTGCCAACAATACACATTAGAGTTCTAAATACATAAAATCCTAAACTTTAGAACTTAACATACTTAATCAACGATCAATCACTCTTGTACCATTGACACCGCAGCAAGTATACGAGGATCAAGTAAGATTACAAAAGGAGAGTGATCAAAAGAAAGAGAGTGAGCAAAAGAAAAAGAGTGAAAATCAGAGAGAGGCCGAGAAAAATGAGGGAGAAAAAGACAATCAACGTTCGGCCCTTGAGAGAAAATCAGAGAGAAAACAAAAGAATTTCTATGCAAAAGTGAGTGAGATCAAGCGAGCAATGTTTTCAAATAAGCCGATGATTATACTTTTGTACAAAGAGGCACTTTTAAACACTAACGAACTTGACCTTACTTTGCCTAGTTCTATTATTTCTCTTTTGCAGGAGTACGAGGATGTCTTCCCCGAGGAAACACCACATGGGTTACCTCCAAGCCGAGGGATTGAACATCAAATTGATTTTGTTCTTGGTGCAACCATTCCAAACCGACCAGCTTATAGGAGCAATCCCGAGGAGACAAAGGAGCTTCAACGGCAGGTAAGTGAATTGTTGGAGAAAGGGCACGTGAGGGAGAGCATGAGTCCATGTGCAGTTTTGGTCTTACTTGTACCTAAGAAGGATGGGACGTGGAGAATGTGTGTTGATTGCCGAGCTATCAACAACATAACGGTAAAGTATCGTCATCCTATCCCACGCTTAGATGATATATTAGATGAGCTGCATGGTTCTTGCATATTTTCTAAAATTGATTTAAAAAGTGATTATCATCAAATTAGGATAAAAGAAGGAGATGAATAGAGAACCGCCTTTAAAACAAAATATGGTTTGTATGAATGGTTAGTTATGCCTTTTGGTTTGACTAATACTTCGAGCACCTTTATGAGACTTATGAACCATGTTTTGCGTGCATTTATAGACAGATTTGTTGTTATCTATTTTGATGATATACTCATTTATAGCAAAAACATAGACGATCATGTAGTACATTTGAAATCCGTTTTAGATGTGCTAAAGAAAGAAAGATTGTTTGCTAATTTAAAGAAGTGCACTTTTTTCACCGATAAGCTTGTATTTTTGGGATTTGTTGTAAGTGCACAAGGTATACAAGTTGATGAAGAGAAGGTACGTGCAATCCAAGATTGGCCGAATCCCATAAGTGTAGGTAATGTTCGTAGTTTTCATGGACTTGCTAGTTTCTACCGGCGGTTCGTGAAGGACTTCAGTAGCTTAGCCGCATCGCTTACCGAAGTGATCAAGAAGAATGTTGGATTTCGGTGGGGAGAAGAAGAAGAGAAGGCATTTCAATTAATCAAAGAGAAGCTGACTAACGCACCTTTGTTGTCTTTTCCCAACTTTTCTAAAACATTTGAAATTGAATGTGATGCTTCAGGTATTGTATAGAAGCCGTCCTTATGCAAGAAGGACGACCAATTGCTTACTTCAGCGAGAAACTCAGTGGGGCAGCCTTAAACTACCTAACTTATGACAAGGAGTTGTATGCATTGGTTCGGGCTTTAGAGACGTGGCAGCACTACCTATGGCCTAAGGAGTTTGTGATTCACACCGATCATGAGTCCTTGAAACACTTGAAGGGCCAACACAAGCTAAACAAAAGGCATGCGTGATGGGTGGAGTTCATAGAGACGTTTCCATATGTCATTCGATACAAGTAAGGTAAGGAGAATGTAGTCGCCGATGCACTTTCTCGCAGGTATGCCTTACTCTCCACGCTTGATGCAAAATTGCTTGGTTTTGAACACATTAAAGAATTATATGCTAAAGACCACGAATTTTGTGAGGAATATTGAGTTTGTGAGAAAATCGCCTCTGGTAAGTTCTTTAAGCTTGATGGATTCCTATTTCGAGAAAATAAGCTATGCGTGCCTAATTGTTCTATGAGGGAGTTATTAGTGTAGGAATCACATGGTGGGGGATTAATGAGACATTTTGGAGTTGCAAAGACTTTAGCTATTTTGCAGGAACACTTCTATTGGCCTCACATGAAACGAGATGTCGAATGGATTTGCGGTAGATGTGTCACATGTAGGCAAGGTAAATCCAAAGTGCAGCCCAACGGTTTGTATACTCCTTTACCAATTCCTAGTGAGTCTTGGATTGATATTTCAATGGATTTTGTGTTAGGATTGCCTAGGACTAAACGTGGAAGAGATTCAATTTTTGTGGTCGTGGATAGATTTTCTAAAATGGCACATTTTATTCCATGTTACAAAACAGATGACGCTTCACATGTTGCTGATTTGTTCTTTAGAGAGATTGTGAGATTACATGGCATGCCTAGGACAATTGTTTCGGATAGAGATGCTAAGTTCTTGAGCTATTTTTGGAAGACTTTGTGGTGTAAGCTAGGTACTAAGCTATTGTTTTCCATTACTTGTCATCCATAAACTGATGGTCAAACTGAAATAGTAAATAGGACTTTGTCTACTCTATTGAGGGCAATCATTAGAAAGAACATCAAAACATGGGAAGAATGTTTACCACATGTTGAGTTTGCATATAATAGAGTTGTTCATTCTGCTACCAAATTTTTGCCATTTGAAATTGTGTATGGGTTTAATCCTTTAACTCCATTGGATTTATCTCCTTTACCTTTGACGGAGCACATTAATTTAGATGGCAAAAAGAAAGCTGACTTTGTAAAGTAGATTCATGAGAAAGCAAGACTTAACATTGAGCGAAGAACGGAGCAATATGCCACACAAGCCAACAAGGGACGTCGCAAACTGGTTTTTGAACCCGGAGATTGGGTTTGGTTGCATATGAGAAAAGAAAGATTCCTGGCGAAAAGATGTTCTAAATTGCTCCCAAGAGGAGATGGTCCCTTCCAAGTCCTCGAGTGTATCAATGACAACGCTTACAAGCTAGATTTACCTGGTAAGTACGATGTAAGTGCCACTTTTAATGTTACTGATTTGAGTCATTTTGATGTAGATTATGATTTGAGGGCAAATCCTTTTCAAGAGGAGGGGAATGATGGAGATCAAGGCACCACTTCAAAGATCTCGTTCAAGTACCCATTGGGCTGGTTACGAGAGCACGAGCAAAGAAGTTCAAGGATGTACTCAACAGACTCATCCAAGAGTTATAGGCTCAAGCAAATTCGTGGAGGCCCATTGAGTCTGATCCACGTGGGCAACAAAAAATCGTCAACTTGATTCAAGTTCTAGAAGGATCCGGTCAAGGCTAAGAATTGGCGTGAAATATTTTGGGTCTACGTAAAAAACGTTATTCTAGGTTTAGGTAATTTATTTCCTTGTTTTTAGGTGCATTTAATGCTTTTTATGTCAAACTTTATTCCTAATATGGTTAGGTATCAATTAGGAGTTATTTTAGAATATATTTTCTTGTCTGTCAAGTTTTAAGGAGCCCTTAAATAGTCATCTAAGTCTGTAAACGTTTTTCAGACATTATTGATAAAACTTGTGAGGTTTATTCTCTTTGGTTCTTTGAAGAACTACTTGAACTTATCGGGAATTCCCGTGGCGTTCATCTCGACTTATCAAACGGAGTTTCCACCACTGTTTATGGCGTCTTTCTTATACCAAGGTTCTTGTTTGTCATAAACAACGGGTCGAAATCTTCCATTTGAATCTGTCCATAGAACGATCTTGGATTCCCTTTCGTTGTTGGATCTCGTTATTCTTGACGGGGTTCATATCACAGAACTTTGTTTATGCCTTAAGGTATGTTAAGAGTACACATAGAAACAACCAGAACAATAAGTTTTTTGTTCAAATGTCCAATGGAATGCCAAACGGCTAGTTTCTCAACGGCTAGTCTAGATATGCAATGGTGTCGTTCTACTTAATACTATGGTGTAAATGTATTTAATGATACACAGTGTTTATGACTTATGTTATTAGTTGAAACGCTGCGTTTAGTCCTTATGCATTTAGTTCAATTGATATACTGCGTTTTGTACATCATTAGATTAGTCTGTTGAGCAGTTAAGTGGTAGTTAGTTAGTTCATGATTTCCCTCCACATTATACGGATCAGTTTCGTGATTCTAGGGATCTGATCTGGGAGTTGCTGAATCTCTGTAATCTATATAGATGGTACATCAAATGTAATACATAGTGAAGCATTTATTTTCTTCCAGAAATCTCTTTTCTCTCTTCGTCTCTCTCTCTAAACTTTCTCTCTTTTGCCCTCTGTTCTTTCACTGCTTCTCACAGAGTGTTTCACAGTGTGAACACCATTGTAGAATCTTTTCAACCTTAGTTAGATTCTCTTCATGGTATCAGAGTAGCAATCAATCCCAGCAACAATGGCAGAAAACACCTTAGCTTCACCTTCAACAATTGTGCCCTTAACCTCCATAACCATACCTTCAACTTTTACTTCTACCTCCATCAATCTCACAAATCAACCTCTGCTATTACTCTCAAATATGTCAAACATGATGACAGTTAAACTGGATTCTTCCAACTACATCATTTGGCAGCATCAAATCTCCATGGTGTTAGAGACCTACTCCATGTTCGAGCTTCTTGATGAAGTTCCACTTGTTCCCGAGAAATTTCTCAAGGACTTATCTGGTACCATTACTTTAGTGCTTAATCCAGTTTATTTCATCTAGAAATCAAAGGAAAAAGCACTTCTTACTTTCATTAGCTCAACCCTCACTCCTTCAGTTTTGGCCATAACTATTGGATGTTCTTCAGCACAAGAAGTCTAGAAGGTGCTTGAAAATAGATTTTCCTCAATCTCAAGGTCACATGTGATGAACCTAAAGGGTGAGCTGCATAATGTGAGGAAAGGATTGGATTCTGTGGATGCATATTTGCAGAAAATTAAGGTGATAAGGGACAAGCTTATGGTAGTTGGTGTACTCTTGGATGATGAAGAGCTACTTCATGTAGCAATCAAAGGTCTTGCAAAAGAATTCAGTGCATTCAGGTCTGCAATCTGAACCAGAAGCACCAAATTAAGCTTTGATGAACTAGCAACTCTGTTAAATGAAGAAGAAGATTCATTGAATGAAGGAATGGAGATCAAAGACTCCACCTTTGCAATGGTAGTTAGCACTGCACCAAGGTTTAACAATACAGGTGGTTATAATACTCACAACCAGTCTCATAATAGAGGGAAAGGAAGAAATAACAATTGAAGAGGTAGAGGCAGAGGTCCATCTCCTAATCACTTCAATCAGTTTTCATCATCTCAATTCTCACAATCTCAAGGATCTTATACTAGACTAGAAAGGTCAATCTGCCAGATTTGTGGTAAGGCAAGTCATCTTGCCTTAGATTGTTACCACAGGATGGATTATGCCTATTAAGTCAAGCATCCACCCACAAAGCTAGCTGCAATGGCAACTTCCTCCAACTCAATGATAACTCAGGAGCAACCTTGGTTGGCGGACAGTGTAGCTACAGACCATGTCACCTCAAGCCTAAATCATTTGAGCTTCCCTATGGCTTACACAGGTCAGGAACACCTCATAGTTGGCAATGGTCAGAATTTTCCTATTACTCACATAGGTAACTCTCTAATACCTGCTTCAAATACTCCTATTCAACTTAGAAATATTCTAAGGTTTCCCTCTATTGCTTCTAATCTTGCTTCAGTCCACAAAATTTGTCATGATAATAATTGTTGGTGTTACTTTGATGAAAACACCTTACTCATTCAAGCCTTGGCCATGGGGAAAACTCTGTACAAGGGCAAGAGTGAAGGGGGAGTGTACCCTATCTATCCTCACAAGGCCACTGACCTTTTGCTTCCTAATAAACTGTGCAATTCTATTCAACTCATTTCTTCTAGTTAGCATCTGTGGCACAGAGACTTGGCCATCCCAACTCTCAAATTCTTAAGCTTTTGTTACAAAATAATGGTTTGTCTTGTAATAATAGTGCTAATTTTGTCAATTCTTATATTCACTGTCTTCATGGCAAAATGCACAGACTTCCTTTTCCTAGTTCAAGATTTGTAGCTAATTCCCCTTTTGAGCTTGTACATACTGATCTGTGGGGTCCTGCACCTCTTAATTCAATAAATGGCTACAAATATTATGTCATTTTTGTTGATCATTTCACTCGTTTCACATGGCTGTACTTACTTTTTGCTAAATTTGAAGTTTACTCCAAATTTGTCATGTTTCATGCTATGGTTAAAACACAGTTCTCAACCAATATTAAAACTCTTAGATCAGATGGTGGGGGTGAATACACCTCTAAATCCTTTGAATCCTTCCTCACTTCCAATAGGATTAATCATCAAATCTCTTGCCCCTATACTCCTTAACAAAATGGCTTAGTTGAAAGGAAGCATAGACACCTAATTGAAACTACAATTACCTTTTTATCACAAGCTGCCTTACCTTCTTCCTACTGGTCCTTTGCTGTTCAATCAGCTGTGACATTTATCAACTTACTTCCTACTGCTACATTAGGTTTTAGTTCTCCTTGGTATAAGCTCCATAGTTAACAACCTGATATCTCTTCACTTAAAATCTTTGGCTGTGTTTGCTACCCATTTCTTAGACCATACACAAAACACAAGTTGAATCACAGAACCAAAGAGTGTCTCTTCTTGGGCTATTCTGCCATCTCTAAAGGTTACTTGTGTCTTGACCTACTCACTCATACTCTATACACTTGCAGACATGTTTTGTTCAATGAAGCCAAATTTCCCTTTCCCTATACACCCTCTCCTACTTCATCCTCTCATCCTCCTAATCTTGATGTCTAGCTTTCTAATCTTCTTTATTTACACTATTTTAATCACCCTTCCATCCTAGGGCCATATTCCACTTCTACATCTCATCCCACAAATTCTAATCCTCCTCTTACATCTCACACTTCTTGTCAAATTCCCTTATTAGACACTTCCCAAACCTGTCAACCATTTGTTTCTATTCCTACCAATTCATCTCCATCTGTTAATACCACTCACTCCACACCTTCATCTCCTCCAATTTCATCAATACCTACTTTTGCTGTCACTGCACCTTCCCTTCCTACAGCCACTACTTCTATCATTGCCCTTGTGAACATACATCCTATGACCACCAGATCAAAGAATGGGATCTCCAAGCTAAAATTGTGTTACAAGGCTGTGGTTGACTATACTCACACTGAGCCCCCATCATACAAAATTGCTTGTAAATTTCCTCAATGGGTTAAGGCCATGGATGAGGAATTTTCTGCTTTACAAAGACAGAAAACTTGGACTCTTGTTCCTGCTGCTCCTGGTATTAATCTGGTGGGTTGTAAGTGGGTGTACAAGCTAAAATTGCACAGTGATGGCACCATTACTCATTACAAAGCAAGGTTGGTTGCCAAGGGCTTTCATCAAAAGGTTGGTGTGGACTACTCTGAAACCTTTAGTCCAGTAGTGAAACCAGCTACAGTGAGGCTTGTGCTCTCCATTGCAGTCAGTTGTAAATGGCCTCTCAGACAATTAGATGTCTCCAATGCCTTCCTCCATGGTTTTCTAAAGGAGGAGGAGTATATGGAACAACCTCTAGGCTATGTGGATCAACAATTTCCTCATCACATTTGCAGATTGCATAAATCCTTGTGTGGGTTAAAACAGGCCCTAAGGGCCTGGTTTGATAGATTTACATCTCAGCTATTGCATCTTGGATTTGAAGCTTCCAGGGTAGATTCTTCCTTATTTGTGTTTGACTCTCATCAGACCATCATTTATTTGTTGGTGTATGTTGATGATATTATCATCACAGACAACTCTTCTTCATAAGTTTCTCATCTTGTCACTGCCCTTAGCAAGGCTTTTGAGCTCAAGGATCTAGGTGCTCTCTCTTATTTCTTAGGCATTCAAATTGTGCCTTCCAGATTTGGTCTTATTCTGTGCCAGTCCAAGTATGCTTCAAATGTGCTTCATAGATTCAAGATGGAGAACTCTAAGCCTACAAAGACCCCTTGTTGCCCCAATGTCCATCTTACTCCTTTTGAAGGCTCTGTTTTACCTGATCCCACTAAGTATAGAATCATGGTGGGTGCTCTCTAGTACTTATCCTTCACACGTCCAGATTTGGCCTTAAGTATTCATCAACTTTGCCAGTTTATGCAGAATCCCACTTCTTCTCATTTGGAGGCAGCCAGACGTGTTCTTCGTTATGTGAGGGGCACTTTACACTTTGGGGTTCATCTTGCTCCTGGTCCACTCACCTTCTTTGCCTTCTCTGATGCAGATTGGGCTAGGGACCCCACTGACAGGAAATCCACTACTGGAATGCTGGTTTTTCTTGGCTCCAACCCAATTTCTTGGTCTTCTAAGAAACAATCAATTGTTTCTTGTTCCTCCACAGAGGCAGAGTATCGTGCCTTGGCTTCCATAGCAGCTGAGCTAGCTTGGCTACACATTCTATTTAACGAACTTAGGCTGTTTCTTCCACGCAGTCCCATTCTGTGGTGTGATAACAATTCTGCTATAGCGTTGGCCTCTAATCCAGTCTTTCATTCTCGCACCAAGTACATTGAAGTTGATTATCACTATGTGAGGGGTTGTGTTCTTCGTAGCACTTTGGGGGTCAAATTCATATTTGGCCATGATAATTTTGCAAATATTTTCACCAAACCTTTACCTGGCCCTCATTTTTTGGTTTTACGTAGCAAACTCTTGGCTGACACTGCCTTGAGTTTGAGGGGGGATGTTAAGAGTACACATAGAAACAACTAGAATAATCAGTGTTTTGATCAAATGGTTCAAATGTCCAATGGAATGCCCAACGGCTAGTCCAGATATGCAATGATGTCGTTCTACTTAATACTGTGGTGTAAATGTATTTAATGATACGTAGCGTTTAGGACTTATGTTATTAGTTGAAATGTTGCGTTTAGTCCTTAAGCATTTAGTTCAATTGATATGCTGCATTTTGTACATCATTAGATCACTCTATTGAGCAGTTAAGTGGTAGTTAGTTAGTTTTTGATTTCCCTCCACATTATACAGATCAGTTTCGTGATTCTAGGGATCTAATCTGGGAGTTGTTGATTCTCTGTAATCTTTATATACTGTACATCAAATGTAATACACAGTGAAGCATTTATTTTCTTCCAAAAATCTCTTTTCTCTCTTTGTCTCTCTCTCTCTAAACTTTCACTCTTTTGCCCTCTATTCTTTCACTGCTTCTCACAGAGTGTTTCACAGTGTGAACACCATTGTAGAATCTTTTCAACCTTAGTTAGATTCTCTTTAGGTTTGCCAGTAAAATTCTAGAATGGTTGCTATTTACTTATAATATTATTGAAGTGACTTTAGTATGTCTTGTGGGGTATGAACTTTGAATTTTAGTTTGTTAATAGCCTCCTTTACATAATTTGTTTACAACCAGAAGAATTTTAACTCCAATTGCTTTACTAGTATATTCCAATGGTTAAAGAGAATGCCTTCTCCATATAGAGTAGTTATGTAGTGAAATTTGTGAGTGTTAGGGTAGTTTGTTCTAATAATAACAGTCACTTGATCAATAAAAGTTTGAAATTTGCAAATGAAAGTCAATATTATCTCTATCAAAAGTGGAAAAATAAGTGTTTGCAAACTGACAGGAGGGAGCAAGGCTGGAAATGATGAGAATAGGAGTTAGGGAAGCTCTAGGCTGTGAGCCAACATCAAAACAGTTGGCCAAGGCCATAGGGATGAAAAGGAGGAGTGTAGAAAAGATTTTGTGTGAAGGAAGAGAATCAAGAGAAAAGATTGCTCGGAGCTACCGTAGACTGGTGGTTTCCATTGCCAAAGGTTATCAAGGCAGAGGACTAAGCTTCCAGGACCTCATTCAGGTTAGGGATGGCAATTTTGCCCCACCCCGCTTGACCTACCTCTCCCCACTTCGCCCCGTGCGGGTTTTCCCCACCCTGCAAAGGTGGTGGGACGAGGATGAGACGAGATTTTAGACCCGCACCACGGGGTGGGGTAGGGATGGGTTTACACTTTTTAGACCCACCCCGCCCCGTCCCCGCTCCGCCCCGCATTATAAGGGTTAAATTGTAATTTTTTCATACCCTAAATCCCTACTATTTAAACAAAAATATCATCAGCTTATTTTATTTTACCTAACGTGGTTCTACTTCTTTTTTCTCTCCAGCAAAGTTGGAAATAAGGTACCAATTTTAATGTTTTTATTTTATTTTTTATTAGAAACAAATTTATATACTACTGAATTACTGATTTCATTCATGATTCATACGACTTTCTCAACTTACTTTTCATCATGAACATAATATAATTTTTTTTTTAATTTTTAATGAGGTACTAGTCTGAGGCTCTAAATATTTGTCTATGTCATTGTTTTTGTAATTTTGTGTGGGCATTTAGCTGTTATAAAATATAAGGTACGCCATCACACACCCCATTTTCTCTTGACACTTGGAATTCCCATTGGGATTTCACTTTTCTTAACAACACTGCTTCTTTATGCTTGTCAAAATTCGTATCTATTTTATGAGCTTGGTTTTTGTTTTTGAATTTTCATGTTAGAAATATGAGGTGGTGAATGGAGAACGAGATGATGAGGAATATGTTTCCCTATTAGTTTGATTGCTGATATGATGACATCAATCATGTATTAGGAGTTTGGATTATTTTATTGTGTCATACTATGAGATTTTTGTTGTGATATTATCTTGTTAAACATTTAGATAATATTATTTAGTTTTTGCTAAAAAATAGTTTGATTTGATAGGATAAATTTATTTATAATTTCAAGTATATTTTTATTAATGAAACATGTCATTTTATTTGAAAAAATGGTAATAGTTGTAGGGAAAATTAACAAGAAATAAAGTTTTATAGTGTAGGGCGGGGCTTTGTGGGGCCTTAAGGGACGGGGATGGGGTAAGAAATTTTCCCCTATCATGTGGGGTGGGGCGGGGATGGGGCAAGAAAAATCTATGAGGGGCGGGGGCGAAGATCCCATCCTTCGGCCCCGCCCCGCCTCATTGCCATCCCTAATTCAGGTTGCCATACATTTTACTCTTAAATTTTGTTTCCTATAGTGTGTTGATGTACAATTTGTTTTTTTGTGGTTTCAGGAAGGGAGCATTGGCCTTCTTCCCGCGGGGGGGGGGATGTGTGGAGAAATTTGAGCTTGAAAGAGGACTTAAGTTGTCAACATATATTGGCTGGTGGATTAAGAAAGCTATTACCGGAACCATAGCAAATGACACTAGATTAGTGAGATTACCGGTGAGAAACTGTGTAAATTAACACTATGTTTATAGTCATTGCTACCTTTTAGTTAAGCTTTTCTAACTTCTGACCATTCCCTTCTGTTCAAAATGACTTAAACCCTCTAAGATTCTTCTGTGAGTATCTCCAGTTGCTGCATGATAGTTTTTATAAATTTTTGGTGAGTCTCTATGCTTGTTAGTTTAACATGTGTACATTAATCTAGCAAAAAAAGAAAAAGAAAAAAAAGGACTGGCTGAGGGAAGGAGAGAGTTGTAGGTTGTGGCGTTTCAATGCAAAATTTCAACGCTGAAGCAGAAATAAAGCAGGCTTTGTTGTTGGTCTAAATTCGACTCAAGGAGCATTGTCTTCCCCATTTAGTGTTTAACATGTATGTAATATGAGGTGTTTTAAAATTTGTTGGTATGTCTGACTAGCATAAGTACTTCAAGTAAATTCTTTACATATGTACGTATGTATGTATAATGTATGAATGGCTATTGGACTAAGTTTCTGTCTTTGTGATTCTTCCCTTGAATTGCTTCTTTATTTTTTCCTTCAATCGAGATGCTACTAACTCAACACAGTGTTTCCATTGAACCCTGCCTGATTTATTCTTTTTCTTTTCATTCTATTTTTGTGGTTGCTGTAAATTGTATTTCCTAGAGTTGCTCATCAGATGGGATGCCAGTCTTTGTGAAAACTTGTACTGCTGTTCAGGTTGAGATGTTCTATAACAATAGCTTGTTTTAAAAATTTGTCAAATTTTTGTTAGAACTAAGTCCAGATTTCAAGAAAATAACAATTTCCTTCCTCTTCACAATATTTTGTTCACCCTAACATGAGTTTTTGGGAGGTAAACGGGTAGATAGTGAATGTATGGTTAGCTTGCTATGTTTAGAGTAATGTGTGCAGGATGGTGGCGAAAATTGCAGAAGCTAGCAACATTTTGACGAAAAGATTAGGGAGGGCACCTACCTGTGATGAAATTGCTAAAATGCTCAATGTGAATATTTCCATAGTGAGGCTTGTTTCTGAGAGGAGCAGACCCCTAGTGTCATTGGATCGAGCAGTAAGTGATCAAGGTCACATGACTTTCCAGGTTCTTTTCTTGAACTTTATTCCTAACATTAATTAATGATGAAGTTCTTCTTTCATTAATACTTTCCTACAGTTTTAATGTTCAAACTCAAGCCATTCCTCATCATGTCAGTTAAGGTTATGAGTCCTGCATTTCCTATATTTGATATTTCTCATCTTTTGAAAATTGTGCTTAAAAATACAAATCCCCAATTGGATTCTGATTCTACAAAGCATTGACCTCAAATCAAAGTTGCAGGATTAGATGAGATTGAAGTCTGGGGCTTTTAAATCCCAAGAATTCAAATTCCTTCCAGATAGTTGAGGCTAGAATTAGTTTCATACCTAGGTATCTCAGACAAGGTTCAGAACTTATAGGACTACTCAAAGACAGACTTATGAGTTGATAATCCAACCTGGAAAATTTTTTACAACAATAAAACTATACATCAATACTGTTGTTCACAAATAACTAGATTGAGGATTTTTTTTCCCCATGAATAAATAGATTAAGAAACTTGCTTGAGATGAGGAAATTCACCGTCAATGAAACTTTACATAAGAAGTCTAATCATGTTATCTATAAACTAATTTATAGCGAGGTTAATTGCAGGCATTTTTGGTCTCTTTTCCCATTGTAACATTAGTATAATTTCTTCAATATCTTGTCTATTATCTTCCATTTTAGCAATAAAAACTATTTTTAAAATATGAAATATCAGTTAAGACATATGCCCCATTGACTAAATCTAATTCATTAGTTCAAAATTTGTTGCAGGATATCATATCGGGACTAGGTGAAACAATGCCAGAAAAGATGGTCAAGAAACAGCTAATGAAGCAAGAGGTGGATAAACTTCTCAAGACACTTAACAAAAGAGAAGAACATATATAGAGATTACGCTTTGGACTCAATGGAGAGCCACCTAGGTCTTGTGAAGAGATAGGAGGATTGTTAAAGCTGTCAAGGGAGAGGGTTCACCAGATCAATGTCATTTCATTATCAAATTTACGACAAAGAAGTATGAAAGACAATCTAGATGAATATTATGTTTTATAGATGTAGGGGTGTCAATGTTTGACACTAGTTTTTGTAGGTTAGGGTGGGAGCTTAGCTAGTTTGGGTTATAAACGGGTCGATCCGAGAGTGACACGGTAAAAAACATGTCATTAGCAGGTCAACCTGCATAACCTGCAATAGACAAGTTTGACATGTGAATTTATTTGTGTCAACTTGAAATAACTCATTTAACACAACTCGTTTGACTCGTATAACAAATAAATATTCATTTTATTTTAGATTTGTCAAATATTTTTATATCCAACCTATATTTTAAACTTGAAAAAAAAAAGTGAGTAATTAAAAAAAACGTATAAGTGATATAATTGTAAAATGAAACTGTAAGGTCGCAATTTGAATCCTAGGCCCAAAAGTTAAAAGGATCTAGGCCCAAAGAGCCCAATACAATGAATTTGTAGAAAGTAGGTTGGAAAACTAGGCTATAATGAGTTGGGTAGCAATTATAGTGGATTCAAATGACAATAAGGTAGAGATAAACTGGTTTTTACTAAAGAAAATAATCCTCGGTCCAGTCCGAGGAGATCAGTTCTTGTATATCTTTCTTGAATTTGATTACAAGTGTAGTTCTTAATGTTACAATATTCTTCTCTTAAATTTTTGGTCCCCTTCTCTCAGGGTCTTCCTTCTATTTTATATTATCTTTTCCCTTTCATCTCTGCCCTCCACATGTAGATTAGATTGCTGGTGTTGAACCTTCTCACATTAGCACCTTCCTGAAGTCTTTGGAGAGTAGCTGTAAGGCTGATAATTACTGTTCAGGTATCACTTCCTCATTAATGCGGTCAGAGAGTTAGCTGCAGAGCATTCAATACGGTGATAACAGCTTTCTCTTAGATATTTCCCAGCTCCCATTTCTCTTGTATGTCCATAATGCATATCTTTATCGATAGAATTTCCTAGGATGTCATCATGAATGACAGAACACACTTTCTGACCTCTGCCTCGTTTAGCCGAGGAGATGCTCCTCCTTGGCTTCCCTCTCCTGCCTTCTCATTTATAACTTGCTTAGGGAGTCCTGAGTTTTACATCTTTATTACTGTTCATTTGTCTTCGGACCACAAAGTGTCCTCGGACAATGCCCAAGGCCCAACATATATTCTTGGGCCCCTTATCCCTACAGAAACTTTACAAACATTAGATCTCTAAACCCTACAAAAACTTTATTGATATATGTTATTTTGAATTTGGGTTAAATTGTATGCATTTCTTTTGGAATGTAAAGAACTTATTTCTAGATGAATGTTATATTTTTTGTTAAACTATGTTATTTTGAATGTGAGTTGAATACTTGAAGTGTATGCACTACATTTGAGGTGTAAAAAACTAATTTCTATATGGATGTTATATTTAATATTAAGCGGATTGAAATGGGTTAGGTCACATTTGTGTCAACCCAACACAACCCATTTATTAAGCGTGTCAAGTTGGTCTGGTCATGTCAACCCACCCTATTAATAAGTCAGGTTAGAGTTGAAGTGTCATGACACAATTATTAAATGGGTTAGATTCGGGTTAAGTTATTTAGTTGAATATCCCTATCTCGACACGACACGAACATGACATGCTAACTCAAATTTACACCCCTATATAGATGTTCTTGAGTTGATTAATAGAAATAGAAGATAGGAAACAAAATGAATATGACAACTAAGATTTGTACATTTTACCATCATAGACCAAGATATAGGAATTTTACATTCCTATGCTCAATGCTTTGGTTATTTCCCTTTTTCATTAGATATGAAGTGAGTAGAGATGATTTGTGCTAAGTGCAATATGATGGGAAAGTGGGCACTCTTTCATGCTTGTCATGTGATTTGTTCCTTGTCATGCACCCAAACACAATGTATGAGCTATACATGTGACAACAATGCACACCCAAAAAAAAAAAAAAAAAAATCACCTTATAAGTCTGCAAGGCCCCAGTAAAGTTCAATAATTATTCTCTAAAAGGGATTTAGTAACAATTATAAATTATATGTGGTGATTTATAAGACTATCATGTGAATTATTTAAACAAGTCACATGACTTATTAAAAAAATTATATAACTAAAACTACATATGGATGGTTTTTTCAATCATCATATAATGGGTTGTAGAAAAATAGATACAAACCAATTTGTAGTTAAACTTGTTCCCATCACAGTAGTACAACTACAAACCCTCTCGCCTTGTGAAGTTTCTTTGAATAAACCCATATTAATTGTTCAATTTTCTCTCATGTACACAAATTCAAAATTGCTAAGGACGTGTCACCATCCTAAAACAGACTCCAACTACGGGTGCATGGGAATTTCTTCAGCCAGAAAGATTGAATGATTTGTAATTGAAAGTTTGAATAATTTGTAATTGGCCAAATTCCAAAGGGAAATAGAAGAAAATTGTTAGGTTCTAAAGACTTAGGATTTTATGTATTTAGAACTCTAATGTGTATTGTTGGCAAACCATGATCAAAACAAGATGTTTAGTCGTGTTTAGACTTGCTCAAAGTTGATTCATTTATGTAAAGTTGGAACAAGCTGATGCAGAAATCATTTATGCTTCTCGGCTTGGTTCGATCAATCGAAGCTTAGGCTCGATTAATCGAAAATCGGGTCAGACGCGTTTTCTACAAAATTCCAACTCAGCCCTAGTTTGTTTTAAAACATTTAGGATTTTCTAATTTGCCCTAGGTATATAAGGCAAACCCTAGCCACGTTTTAGTGTTGCTCATATTGCTGTTTGTGTAAATCTCTTGTGAGATCTGTGGGGAGCTTTCCTTTACACAAGCTTAGGATTATCAAAAAGGAGATTTCTTCAAGAGCTTGATGATCATTCAGTTGCTGCCATAAGAACTTAAAGAAACACAAGCGGGTGTGCTTGTACTTGCTGGAGAATCCAAGAAAGAAGGAGTCTGTGGTTTCGGAGCTTACACGTGGTCGGGTCAGTAAGTTTCTACTGGTGGGTAGCAATAGGATGTTAGTGGTCTAAGTCCTATTGAATAATTTCGATTATTTCATAGTGAATTCAGGTTTATCTTGAGGATAGCTAGGTTAAATCCTCCCCAGGTTTTTACTGGTTTGGTTTCCTGGGTGATCATATCATTGTCTTATTTATCTTTCCGCTGCTTTGCATGATATGATTGTTTGATTGTGATAACCTAGATTTGGAATTTGGACTAAGTAACAACTTGCCTAATTATCTAGGTTAATCCAATTGTGTTTTTAAGGGGTCTAAAAACTATAAAAAATGATCAAGAAAGATCATTCCAATTGAATGATCTTTTGCCAAGAAGATCACCATTAACATCTTATTTGACTCCTGTTACAGTATACTTAATATTTTAGTGTTAGAAAACAGGAAAAGGTAACGTATTCATTATATTTTGTTTATCTAGTTTAATTTTTTTTTAATGAATAAGCCATTTTCTTCAAAGTCTAAACTCCACTCATGAATTAAAAGATTCTTAATAGTTAGACAGATACCACATACTACAATCTATTTTCTTATGTAATTATCCCGAAATTTTATTACTTATATGCAAATTTTTATGCTGGAGAACAAATTATTACCCAAAGAATTTAAAGTCCTCTTTTTTGGTAGCTATAAATATATATATATATATATATATATAAAAAGTAACAATAATGTTTTTTCTACTTTTATTAAAACTTTAGTTCCTTATTTTCATTTTTCTTCTCCTACATTCGTTTTCCTTTGATCAGTTTTAAACTTTAAAAGATATTGATAAAATAGAAAAGATTGTCTCGATCTATATTATTTTTTGGAATGAATTTTGACATAAAAATAATTAATAGTGTATTAATTATAATTATGATATAAAATAAATATAACAAGAAGAAATACAATAAAAAATTCATCAAAAAGGAAAATTTAACCCAATAAAAAATCAATATATAAAGGGAAGGGGGGGGGGGGATGATTTCTTTGGCGAGCTAGGGGCACTTATCCCGCTCCCGCCCCGCTCTGCCTTCGCCCTTGACTCCCATACTGGGGAAGTTCAAATCTCTCTCCCCCATATGTTAAGCACTTTGTATATGAGAGATGTCAATTAAACTATAAAAAAATCTAGGGAGGGGGAGGGGGAAGAAAGAAGAAGCATAAGGAAAAGAGGTGACACAATGAAAGAAGCTAAAAAAAATACCATTTGTTTTAACCTATATAATATGCTACCATATTGATAATTTTGGCTAACATTTTAATTAAATAGTTTGTCTATCAAATTTTTTTTAGAAGAATTGATAGTCACAAGAAACATAAAAAAAATTATAATAACATCTATAATCTAAATGAGTTATTATTAACTATTAAAATAGATCTAAAAAATACAACTTAAAATAGAAATAAAAGTAACATATCTTCAAGTAAGTTATATAATATAATATCATCCAAGAGTCTTGCAATTCAACTTGTTAGCACTTCTTGATATTTCTAAATATTAAATATTATAAAATATTTAAAGAGAGCCCAAAAAAAAAAAAATCCTTTTTAAATTTTTATAAAAAAATAATAGGATGAGCTTCGCTCCTAACAGAAAATATTTTGGCTAACATTTTTTTTCTATTTCCAATGACCATTTTTTTGTTTCCAATAAAAAAAAAAAAAACTTGTGGTAAGTTGAAAACAACAAAAAATAGATAATAGTTATCGTTTTTAATTTATAAAGAAAAATGAAAATAGCCAAATGGCTCCTTTTAGTTTTGTGTTTTTTTACGCTTATGAAAACATGGAGAAAACAATGTCCTTTTATCACTCTAATGAATCAATGCTCTAATTCGAACCGTGCAACTAAGCATAGTTTGATTTTTTATCTACAATATTTTTTTTTTCTTTCCCATGTTTTTTTTTTTAAATTTATTTAAATTTCTTCATGCACAAATCCAACTATATATTTCTCTATTCTATGTTGTGCCTCTAGGTACAATAAGACCCATTTCCTTTCTCTCTCTCTCTCTCCCCCCCCCCCCCCCCCCCCCTTTCTTAATTTCAGATTTCTTCTTCTTCTACGTCTTTCTTTGTGGTTGATTTATTTTCTTTAGTATGGTATTTGGTCTTCTTCAAGCCAAGACCTATTCTTCTCCCTCTCGCTTCTTAATTTCATATTTCTATTTTTTTATTAGGAGATCTACATGGTTTTTCACAGTTTTTGGCCAGCCCATCAGTCAAAGGTACCTAATAAATGAAAATTTTTTTTTGGACATTGTTGGCTGAAACTTGAAATTCTCAAATAAAAAAAATAAAAAAAAACTTTGCGCAGATCTCTCACATCGAAACACCACATTTTCCCAGATAAAAGATTGAACAAAAAATGTTAAAAAAGAAATTATGAAAAAATTAAATTCCATAAAATTAGAATTACATAAAGGAAAAGGAAGATAAAGAATATTAATGCTATATTGGTATATATGTGATGCCTTTTCATCTTTGTTTAGTTAATGTTCTTATAATTACTCTTATATATGAGTCATATGCATCTTGTACGTTATCTTGCACTGATGGGTGTCAATATTCAATAAAGCAACAAAGAACTTTGAAGACTTGTTTCAATAAATTCTTTGAAATTTCTCTGAATTCATATTCCAGCAAAACCAGAATGGATACTATAAGGCTCTAACTTCATGCAATTTGTACAGGGATGGACCTAGGATTTTAAGTAAGTGTGGGCGGAGTGTAAAGAAAAAAAAAAAAATCCAAATAGGCATCCATATAGTATTAAAAAATTATAAATACTCAAAATCATTGTTTCTAAATACATTAAGATGCAATCATTTACCGACAAAGACAAACAAAAACAAAATAATGTATTTTTTTAATATTAGACTGGCTAGAATTTTTTTATTTTTTATTTTTATTTTTGTTGTTGTTGAAGTTAGAGCATTCAATTGGTGGTAAAATTTTTAGCTTTTAGCACTTCAAAAAATTACTTTATCTATTTTACCACCTCACTTTACAATACACCCAATATCAAATGTTAAAAAAAAAAAAAAAATTTCATTTAAAATAATATAAACAACATTAAAATAATAAAGGAAGCGAAGGAATTTGATTTTTTTTTTTAAATTAAAGGAAGGGATATAATCTTAATAAAATAAGTATTTTATTTTTAATAACTTGCTACAGTCAACTGGTATTTATACTAGTTTACTGTAGTTATAAAAAAATTTAATAACACATGATTTTTTGGTTCTTTGGTGGTAAAATAATTTTTTTTAGGCTAAAATATCAAATGTTAAAAAAAAAAAACTTTATTTAAAATAATATAAACAACATTAAAATAATAAAAGAAGCGAAGGAATTTGATTTTTTTTTTTTAATTAAAGGAAGAGATATAATCTTAATAAAATAAGTATTTTATTTTTAACAACTTGCTACAGTTAACTGGTATTTATACTAGTTTACTGTAGTTATAAAAAATTTAATAACACATGATTTTTTGGTTCTTTGGTGGTAAAATAATTTTTTTGGGGCTAAAATACAACCATCATTGTGAATATTTTTATTGTTTCTGTTAAATTTTTTGGTTGGATATTTGCTATTTGGGTGAGCTTAGAGCATAGTTAGGCTTATTGTGGAGAAAGGAGGCCTAAGATTTTAGAAGGGGCGTAACTACAAAAATGAAAAATATTATAATTAAAAAAATATATTTTTGGACCTGGGGGCGGGGTCCTCTTGGGCCCCCTGGGTCCATCCCTGATTTCGTATAAATCTTATCTCACATGCTCGCATTGCTCAAAGCCCATATCTATCGATATGTACCATGAACGCACAAACTTGCATGTGTTATTACCCAGCTAGAATTCTATCCCGGATAGGGCTTCCATGCCTAAATCTCATTTCTCTCCATCCACCCCTTCTATCATTACATTGGCTATACACTTGATATACATGAGGAAAATCAAAAGCAAAAGTCTAAATCCTAGCACAAGATACAACTAAAACGTTTTCTTTTCTGCAAAAAATAAGAAAATAATTATCAACCCTATGAAAATTCTAACACTTAAAGAATAGATTGAATTGTTTACATTCTTATATTTATGGGAACAGGGACGAAACTACATACAGACAGGGGGGGGGGGGCGCTGTGGCCCCCCCAAATTTTTTTAAAATATTAAATAGTAGCTAGGTATATATGATTTTAGAAAATAAGCCCAAGAAAAATTATATTTTCCACCCTCAAGAAAATTATATTTGCCCCCCTTGACTTCGAATCCTAGTTCCATCCCTGTATGGGAAGAGAGATAATTATCGACTATAGTAGTCTTTTTTTGGGGGGGGGGGGGGGGGGAGAAAGTCTATAGTAGTCTAATTCTAATCTAAAATGAAATAATTAACTCTCATATATACTCCAACCATGCATTTTCTTTGATATTTCTCTTGTCCATTTCCACCAAAAAATATAAGATTCCCAAAGTCTTTAAAACATACCATGTGGAGGAATTTAAGTATACCCTCTCCCAACTGTGTTTATATATATATATAGAATATAAATTATATTCTATATTTAAACCCCCAATTAAAAACTTGGAATATCATATTTTTTTTAAACAATAGAATATATATATATATTTTTTTGAGAAACATAGAATAAATAATTATATACACAAAGTTGTGAACACAATCATAAAAAAATATCTATTAATTTCCATAATTATATATTAAATAGTTCCATTTAAAACTGCAATCATAATAGAGAAATACTATGTCCACAACATTTTTCATAACAAATCATAAGTGGTAGGTTGTTACAGGTTGTTATTGGTAGGGGGGAAAAAGTAATTTTAGTGGTAGGTTCAAATTAGAACCAATGATAACTAACAACTTATGATTTGTTGTGAAAGTATTATGAAAATGTTATGGACATAAATCTTCGCATCATAATACTACCTATTGATAATTACCATAATTATCAAATTTATATTTAATATATTAATACACATACATAACCAAAATAAAATTTTTATTAATAACTATAATAATTTTCAAATTTCCTTATATTTCTTGAAACTTTTAGTAATTAATTTTAAATTGGAATATTATTTTAAAAATTTTGCATAAATTACACCAATCTCCATTGAGTTTTATCAAAATGATACTTTCGCTTCAAATGCAAGGTTTTCAGATCCGGACTGTTCATTGAACCGTAAAAGGGAGAGGTTCAAGATTTTTAAGGTCGAACCGAAGTTGAACCAGGGTCGAACCGTGATGATGTCATAATTAATTTAATAATTATTTAATATAAATAAATATAATAATTAGTATAAATAGAAAAATTAAATTAAATGACCCAATTAAATATAGAAATCTATCTTTCAAATATATTTTTTTATATCATAACTTTCATAGGACAAAGAAGAAATATCATATCCTAAACCTACATTGTTTCTCAAAAAAAAAAAAAAAATCCTAAGCATATATAGATATAGTATTTCTTTATTTATTTATATGTTGATAAGATAAACTCGTGATAGTAATATTATAATAATATAGGAATTAGAAAGGCACTTAGTAATTTTAAATTAAAATAATTATTTAACAATTATTATATACTTAATTGTATCCGTTGACTCACTATTTTTCTCTACCATTCAAACTTTGCTACATTATAATTGTGATAAAAAAGTTGTGAAATATTTTATAACATTATATTTTTTCATTTTAAAAAAATTATAAATATTAACAAAAGTACTTAAATTATTTTATTTGTTACTTTATCATTCCATCAACAGTCACATTACAGTCTCCAAGTTGCAAATCTATTGGCTGGAACATTTTGCCAATTTCAAAAATCAGAAGTTTTCTTGTTCCAATGCCAAGTCACGTGTAGCTGGAGGGGCTCTGGATTCTTCCAAGTCATGTGTAGGAGAAGGGATCTAGATTCTTCCAAGGCAAGTCACGTGAACCAATGCTATTGGGAACATAAAAAAGAAAAAAAGAATTCAAAACAAACCCAAACTGAGAGAAGGTGAGAAACCAAAGCAGTCACCATAGAAAGAAGAAAGAGAAGAAGGAGAAAAAGAAGAAAGAAGACAAAGATGAAAGCTGTGACTGGCGATCTGTGTTTGGTTGCTAACTTGCTGTTTCAACTTCGCACAGCCCCTACTTTGTCATCTTCTTCTTCTCAGTTTGTTTTTTTTTTTTTTTTTTTTTTCCCTCACAAATCTTTTGGTTCCAGATCTGAAAAAAGTCCAATGCATGCTGGCCAAGTGGTTTGATCATGGTTCTAGAATTTAAAGCTTGTTTATCTGTGTTTTTTTTTTATTTTATTATTTTAAAGGTTTAGATTCAAAGGGAAGTAGGGAACCGTGAGAAGCGGTTTGATCACGGTTCTCGGAACCGTGAGAAGCGGTCTGATCACGGTTCTTAGAACCGTGAGGTCCGACCGCGGTTTGCACGGGTTCCTGCTTTTTTGCCATAGAACGGTTTTTGATGCTAAAAGAACCGTAAAAGTGAACGGTTTGAGGTTTTTCCGGTCGAACCGTACAGTCTGGTCCGGGTTTAAAAACCATGTTCAAATGTTTGTATAAATAACACTCTCCCATTGATTTCTCTAATTAAGATAGAATAAGTCTATTGTTTTCCAAACTTTCTTAGCGTGATATTATGTTTTAATAAAAAAAAAAAAGTTCTATACAAATTATGGATGAAATGACACTCTTATTGCTTGAATTTGTACAAATAACACTTAAAGTATACTATGTTAATAAATTTAATTTAATATGTAATCATATTGTAACTATTTTAGTAACAACAACTAAATGACCGATAATTACACAATTTTACAATTCTTACTTATTGAACTAGAGGTCTAATAGTTTCACATTTGAATTTTTTTTTTTTTTTTTTGGGTGTTTAGGTAGATTTTAGTCACGTCTTATATGAAACTCTATTCCTTTTAGTTAATAGTAACTCATGGAAGGCTGAATTGAAACAATAAAAAAAAAAGTTTATCGTTTTAATTAAAGTTTTTAAAGAGGTAATTACAATAAATCCATTTGTAGTTTGGCCAAAAATTATTTTGCATACTCGTGGTTAAAAAAATGTCATTTTATTCACTTGAAGTTCGTTCCATTTGTCTCCCATAACCTACTTCAGTTTAAAATGAGGACAAATGTGTATTTTTGATTTACTTTTATGTCTCCTCCTAAAACAAAACAAAACACACAAAAACAAGGTAAGCAAGATCAAAAAATGCTATTTGGTAAAAAAAAGTTAATGAAATGTTTTGGCATTTCAAACTTCATAACGGCACAGGAACCCAGCTCCTCTCTTCCATATTTAACCGCCGAATCCATTTATTCTTTTTCTTTCTCTCTCTGATTTCTCTTTCTATGACCGAATCCCTTCTTTGTTTGGTTTTATGACTTTTTCTTTTGGTTGGGCTCAGCCGCGAACAAACAGTATTTTTTTCCCAATTAGTGTGCTGCCATTTTGTGTTGGGATATGGGTTTTTTTTTTTTTTTTTTTTTTTTTTTTTTTTTTTACTGAAGATGATAGAAGTACATTAATATAGGAAAAAGATTACATGTCATTACCGTTGGCTAAGAAACAACTAGCAATCCCACAAAACTCAGCAAAGGAAAAGAACAAAACTAGAGAAAAAGTATAGTGAAAACTGAGGAATAAAGTGCGTTTCTATTTGAGAAATTTTGATGAGGATATTTATATTATATTGGAGAGATTGGGCTTTGTGAATTTTCTTTGATTATTATATAAGTTTGATGGGTTAACTGAGTTTTGAAGTGGGCAATAACGAAAATTAATAGATTGCATTGTTTTGAGGAGACTGAGCTTTGTAAACAAATAGGTTTTGGTAATTTTTTTCTTTTTGGAGAAGTTTTGAATGTTATTCATTTCTTTGTTGGAACTTTTTCCCTTTCAAAAATCATCTAGATTTTGGCTTTCCAGGGACAAGGAGACTTCACCGGTTTATTTCCCAGTAATTCTTTTGTGGTGTTATTTATATTAAGTCTCGAAGAGGTTTCAAAAAAAAAAAAAAAAAAAGTCTCGAAGAAATTTGTGTTTTGTGTATGAAGGGCAGTGATTTTGATTATGGGGTTTTTGCTAAATTTGTGTTCAAATTGTTAAAGCAATGATTTTGATTATGGGGTTTTTGCTAAATTTGTGTTCAAATTGTTAAAGCAAAGATTTGGGGAAGATTTGGGGTTTTGATAGTGGGTTTTGCTTTGGGTTAAATCATTTTTTTTTTCTGGTTCCACTAACCTGAAGAAATCGACAACCAAGACCAAACTGGGTTTTGAGCGAAGAAAGAGAGAGGGAGAGATCTAGGTCTAAGAAAGAGCAGAGAGATTTTTTTTTTTTTTTTTAAAGGTTATATTTGTAATTTTCGTGTTCTTGAAGTTCTTTAGCAAGTTTCTACCATTATTACCAATTAGCATTTTTTTAAAATCTATTTTTTGTATGTTTTGTTTTGTTTTAGGAGAGAAGAGACATAAAAGTAGATCAAAAATACATATTTGCCATCATTTTTAACAGAAGTGGGTTATGGGAGATAAATAGAGTAAGTTTCAGATAGGTAAAGTGACATTTTTAAACTAAGGGTATGCAAAGTGATTTCAAACCAAATCACAAGTGAGTTTATTGCAATTATCCCGTTTTTAAAATATAGAAATGTTTTATGGGATATACCGATATAGGATTTAATTTGAAACCACTCCAAACAATCTAAAAAGGTATGTATAATGTCCTTTGCTTTTTCATTATATTTTATAACTGGTACATTCCGACAGTAACTTACATTATTTTATATTTTGTTTATAAAATTTAGGCGGAAATGCTATTTTCATCTCTATATATTCACCCCATTTTCACTTTGGTCCCTAGTTTTTTATTTTATTGTTTTTAGTCCCTAAAATGAAAAACATGTTCTAGTTTAGCCCCTACTATCATCTTATTAACGGAAATTGTCTATGTGGCAGACGGAGTGCACAGTTGGCATACTAAAAGTTGACATGGTCATTAAAACAATAATAAAAAATTTTATTTTACATTAAAAAAATGCCACGTTAGTATTTAAATTAAAAAAAAATTAATTTATCAATTTTAACTAAATAAAAAAAATTTAAAATAGAATTAAAAACCAAAAGTCACAAGAATTGAGATCTAAGTGTACCTTGAACAAGAACAACAAAAACACTAACCCAGATTTAAGAATACAAAATCAAAAATCAAAAATCACAAACCCTAAAAATAAGAATAGAAAATTAAACTTCAAATCCATATCAGATTAAACATGAACAAGAAATTCAATTCAAACCCAAAAAAATCACAAACCTAGAAATAAGAACAGAAAATTAAACTTCAGACCCAAAAAAATAAATTCAAACCTAGATTCAAACAACTAAATTCAAACCCATATTTCAAACCCCCCACACCACCAAAACATTAAACATAAAAATCAAACCCAAGTTTTTGGCCCCCAAACACTAAATTCAAATCCAGATTTTCGGCCCCTAAACACAAAACTCAAAACCCAAATTAAACATGAACACATTAAACATTTGAACAAGAACACAAACACAACAAATTTAAAACCCAAAAAATTAAATTCAAACCTAGATTCAAAAAATGAAATTCAAACCCAGATTCGAACCCATATATATTTCAAACCCCCACACCACCAAAACATCAAACACAAAAATCAAGACCAGGTTTTTAGCCCCCAAACACTAAATTCAAACCTAGATTTTTGGCCCCTAAACACAAAACTCAAAACCCAAATTTTCTTATACTTTCTGAGAAACCAAACACAAACCTCAGATCCAAACCTTAGAGCCGAAACTAGACCACCTCCAACCTTAGATTTGAAACTATCAAACCCAAACAAAATCAATCTCACTTGACAACAAAACCACCTCCTCTCTTAGCAGCTGCTTTCTTCGTGCTCTTGTTTGCTTGGGATGTGGGTTTGAGAGGACGAGGTAGAGAAGGTGATTGACTTTCGGCCATGGCTAGGATCGGCTCAATGAAAGTGAGAGAGGAAAAGAAGATGGTTGGGATCGAGCTATGTGAGAGAGGAAAAGAGAGACTGAGAAAGGAATGAGATTTTGTGGGTTTAATGAAAAGGAGAGGATGAAAAGGAGACTGAAAAGGAAAATGTTTTTTTGTATTTAAATATGGGTTTATGTTCTTAGTGTTTTTGTTCAAGATAAACTTAGATCTTAATTTATGTAATTTTTGGCTTTTAATTCTGTGTTTTTTTATTTTATTTTATTTTATAGTTAAAATTGATAAATTAATTAATTTTTTTTTTTAAAATTTAGATGCTGACGTAGCATTTTGCAAAATAAAATTTATTATTTTTATTTTAATGGCCACATCAGCTTTTAGTTTGCAAACAGTACACTCTGTCTGTCATGTAGACAATTTTCGTTAGTGAAATGACTGTAGGAACTAAAATAGAACGCGTTTTTTATTTTAGGGACTAAAAGCGATAAAATAAAAAAACTGGAACTAAAGTGGAAATGAGGTGAAAATATAGGGATGAAAATAGTATTTCCGCCTAAAATTTACACCACATCAATTTAAAACCAAATAATTAAAATAAGCAACTCTAATCAATTAAGATATTAAACACAAAGTAAAATGATAAAAAGAGAATTAAGATATATTAGAGGAGACGCCACTTGAGCTACATGGCTGTTGGTGACAGTTTTTTTAATTCCATTATTATTGTAACAACATTAGCCAACACTAATCTATAAATGTCGACTGGCCTGATCATTCATTCTCTAAACCATTCAGCCTTTAACTCCCACTTAGAGTTATCAAAGCTGTGAAAGACACCTTCCTTTCTAATCGACCAAAATATTGTTTCATGGCCTGCATCACTGCGGGGCTCAAAGGCATACCAGTCTGCAATCAAATTGCCCCATACCGCAAAGCTGTAAGTTATTTCATTTTTTGTGATATTCCACTTGTAATCTTGATTGGTTTTGAGCACAATCACTACTTCACCAATAACATGAACCTCGGTCGGTTCAGAGTCTTTAGGCAAGGCACTGGAAATCTGAATCTCAGGCAGCTTGCTGTCTTGTTCAGCAATTGCTGCAATACTAATCAAGCAAAAACACAATGCAAAGAAGTGGGAGATGGCAAAGAGGCTCATTTTAGTCATTTTTGCAAGTAGATGGTGTTGATATTTTTTTTTGGAATCCTTGCCTTTATAAGTCAAGAATCAAATGTATAGAGACATGTTACAGGAACATAACTTTGAAAAAAAATGTAAATAAGGTATTATAATGTACTTATGGTAACCGTAGTATTAGAGAACAAAATCTTAGCTATCTTTCCAATAAAGTGGTTGAAAATACTTATCTTTGTGCCTATCTATATAATAATAATAATAACAACAAATTTTAGTTACAAAATTAGTTGCTACAACCTTACTCAATATTTTTTTATTGGAGGTGAATTTTTACAAATCTACCATTAGATTACATTTTCTTTTTATATCCTCCATGCTTGCAAAAATTTCTAGAAAATTAAATATTAATAGTTATGTCATCAATAACTTGTTTAAATTGCAAATTTTTGTAATTTAAAATTGTACATAATATATAATCTTATAGATTATAGTATAAATAATATCTGATTGACACAAAATTTGACACGTGTATTAAGAGTGTAAAGAGCATGTAATCTAGCTGTTAGATTTTTGAAATATGTTAGGTTACAACCAATGTTATAGCTAAATTTTGTTCTAATAATAGTTGTATCTCTATTGGAGGATGCACACAATGATGCCATGTGTCACTTTCTCCAAGCATAAAATGATGACGCATATGTTTTTCTTAATACCATGATTACAACTATTAATATATTTTTTTTAAATTGACCATTTATGTTTTTTTTTTTTTTTTGAGCAAACCATTTATGTTTTTTCCTTTCCTTATATTTCTCTCTCCTTCTTAATTAGAACTGTAGGGTCACGATTCGTGGCGGACCGTAACAGTGTCGGGTTCGCACGTAAAACGGCCCTAACAATATCATTTGTAGAGCGTGGGTTTGAAAGGCTAGGCCTTGATCGATAGGCGGTGGGTTTTTCAGGGGGTTCATACAAGGTTAAATGATCGTCACCCCTAGAGTACTTCTCATGGAGGTAGGCTGGGAGGCTCTCGTTTCTTGGCCATTTTTCCCAGCCTCTCCCTAAGGTTACTTTGTTTTCCTTTTATACTCGCCTGTATCCATTTATCCTTCATCCACGTGTAGGGTCAATCTTTCCAAGGTTGATACTTGTCCCATCAGTCTATCCCCCAAAGTCGTTGGGGGTGGTTGTAAAAGCCAAAGAATGCGGCCCTGTCGGGTTCAGAACATTAAATGATAATAACAGCAGCTTTCCCCGGATATTTTAGATTTTTTTCCCGAGTTTCAGTTTTATACCATTTTTACCCTTCTTTACGAGGGGGAACTTTGGGTCTGCCGAGGACTGAACTACCCTCGGCGGTACCCAAAGGCTATTTTGTTGAACTTGGGCCATAATCCTCCTCGGCTTGGCCCATAAATCATTTACGCCCTACATTAGCCCCTCAAAACCCGGCTGTCCAACCTCTGGGCTGGACAGGGGGGTTTTGGTGATGCCAAACTTCTTCCTGTGGCCTAATCTATTCGGCCTATTAAACATGCTGGCGGTTCCTCATATGCCCAAGAGATTCACCGGTCTACGAGATAGTTTTTAATTTCGCGCTTGAGGCGTTCTTATCGCTTGGGGTATCCAAAACGCGCTTTGAATAATCACTATTTACGAGACTACTTTAATTCGACGGTTTATTTTGATGGGGTGGAAAAGTGGAACCGGCGTGTTTGGGTTTGCTGATTCCTTTGGAGATCTGAACCTATTAAATGCCTCCCGCTCCGCCCTCTGTATAAGTAGGACAGGAGGAGGTGATTGTTTTTACCAAAAATCCCTTTTCATCCCCCTGCGACTCTGGAATACTTAGCCTCCCTTAGGATTCGGTTTACTCGCTGGTTTATACACTTAATCGTAAAATACTTTACCATAACAACAAGGGATGCAAAAGCCCCACCCCTCCCAAAAACGCCACGTTCCGATAAAGCTTATCATGGCTCGATCGGGACAAGGATGGCGAAGACTCAAAATCAACCTCATCCTTCTTTCAGTCAAAATCCGAAGCAGGGACTCGTCACGTCAAACTTTCGACGTGACTGAGTCGAGAACACCCAAGATCGTTACCATCCGGCTCCTCACGAGCGTACCTAATATGGCACCGGCGTGTTAGGAGTCAGGGCTGAGGCAGGGGCTAAGTGCTTCTGCTTCTCCCTCTTTTGCTCCTTGGTGCCCTCCCCCTCCCTCTTCTTATTGTCTTCCCAGCACCAGTTCCACCCTGGTGCTGTTTCTTTTCTATCTTTTGTTCCTCTCTTTGTCTCTTCATCTCTCTCTCCTCTTCTCCTCCTTCTTTACTCATGTCCTCCATTTTCTTTATTCATCCCCTTCATCTTCGTCATTGATTTCTTCCTTACTATTTCCTTCTTCTTCATTCATTTTCTTTTTTAAAGTGAGTCCCTCTCTTAGTATGAGCAGCAATGAGGCAGAGATTGGAGAAACTTTGAAGACGAGTTTAAAAGACGCTTGACAGTTTACTTTTCTGTACTACAAATGTAATGGTTGCTTAGGCAGTTTACATTTTGTATAGGCTCGTTTGAGCCCCTTTTTGTATGTTGTAATAATTTTTTATATTAATAAAAATTGTTGTCTACCTTATTTCGCAGGTTATGTCTCTATGTTTTCATAAATTTGCAAGCGCTGCTCGGCACAATAATATAGCATCTAAATCAATGACGACTAAGACCAAAATATTTGATAATAAAATGATGTCGCCATAGCTTTAATAGAAGTGCTTGGCACAATAAGGCCGACCCGTAAAAAATAGTACTTACCCGGAACTAGCCGAGGAGAGAACCGAAGGCTTGATGCCGTGTGAGAAATAACCGTCCGAGGACATATCCCCTGCCAAATGAATAGCCCTCTTATACGACTAAATGCTGGGGCGTCCCACCACCTTCCTTACCCCCTTATTGGCCTTAACCTTCTATGGTGTTTAAGCCGTAGACGAAGTGACTTGACGTTTTTATCAAGTAGCCCATCTTACGAAATTCAAACCTTTACTTACCCAAGTATTTGGTTTCCCCATAGGCTTGAGTCCGAGGACCATGCAAGACATAGGTTCTGTCCGACACTTGTAATTTTCATCTTTTGTACTTGGTTTCCCATAGGCTTGAGTCCGAGGACCTTTCAAGACCTAGGTTCTATCCCCGGGCCCTTGTGCTGAATCGGGCCTGGGCCGTGAGTTGACTGGGCCCAAAATTAGGGGGTATTTCCGTATTCTTAGGCCACGCGATATTTTCTGGGCGTCCCAGTATTCGAGATGCGCCTTCTCGAGACTCTTCTAACTTCAGGGTTGCAGACGACGTTGGAAATCGAGCCAGAGACATTTTGTCTGTAGCGTTCCTTGGGACGCTGCGTGAATTAAATGCTACTATCTTATCTTTTGATATAAATAGGAGAGAAAGTTACTTTCCCTACTCACAAACCCTTCAGCTTCCTCCTTTAGGAAATCATGTTTGAGGCGAGGGTTAGGGAAAAAGGACTTTCTCCACCGCGGAGGCGCCGTGTCCTCCCGAGACTCGAAGGAGTGATGCACGGGCCAAGAAAGCATAAACTTAAGAGAAATTTACACTTCTACGGAGGGGGGAGGGTGTCTCCCCCCCTTTCGGTCAAAATCCGAAGCAGGTTCTGGTCATGCCAGATTTTTGGTATGTCCGAAGAAGGAATTTCCACCATCAGCACTGTCTACCTTGTAACCGGCAAATTCTTGCGGGGGCTTCCCAACTTCCGGCTCCCTACGCCTTTTCTGTAGATGGTGTTAGCCTGAGGTCAGGTTCTTTGGCTGCCTGAGTTATGGGCATGTAGAAGCGTCGAGGAATAGTTTCCTTAGACAACAACTTGGCGCAGTAGCCAACCTCTCCTCTGAGCTGTCCCCACGGCTTTCTCTCCACTCGCTTGTATTTCCCTTTACTTATGTAGTCAGCTTTAGTGTAAGCTTGTTTCAGCTTTTCATTGTACACTGTACTGTTCCTTTGTCTTAATAGAACATGAGTCCATTTCTTTATGCATATCTTTCTTCTCCGTAACAACTACTTTATGCATGAATATTAAATGCAAGCTTGCTCTTAAGGATATTCCGAGCAGAAAAAATGCTTTAATACAGGTTCCTACTAATTCAAACTCACAAATATTATCAAGTATAACAATGATAACTTTCAATAAATTAAATTCTTGGAACTAACCGGGATAAGCGCTGAGTACTACGCGATGCATGCTAGACCAATGTCCGAGAACGATAATCTCTAAATAATTCGTCTGAAAGGGTAGCTAAGTAGCGAGGAACTTTGATTGTGTTTTTGGGTAATGAATTGCGTCGTACCGGATCAACCCCTTTGACACTAGGGACTCGAGGGCAGATTGTAGAATCTATGCATTCAAGGTATTATCCCATTTGTGAACTAGGAGTCCTCCTCGGATGGATTTTGAGGTTTACGTGCCATAGTTGGTTCCACATCCAGGTAGTTGGTTTTCCCACAGGCTTGAGTCCGAGGACTATGCAATGCCTTGGTTCTGTCCAAAACCTAGTTTTCCACATCCAGGTAGTTGGTTTTCCCACAGGCTTGAGTCCGAGGACTATGCAATGCCTTGGTTCTGTCCAAAACCTAGTTTTCCATCCAGGTAGTTGGTTTTCCCACAGGCTTGAGTCCGAGGACCATGCAATGCCTTGGTTCTGTCCAAAACCTAGTTTTCCACATCCAGGTAGTTGGTTTTCCCACAGGCTTGAGTCCGAGGACCATGCAATGCCTTGGTTCTGTCCAAAACCTAGTTTTCCACATCCAGGTAGTTGGTTTTCCCCACAGGCTTGAGTCCGAGGACCATGCAATGCCTTGGTTCTGTCCAAAACCTAGTTTTCCACATCCAGGTAGTTGGTTTTCCCATAGGCTTGAGTCGAGGACTATGCAATGCCTTGGTTCTGTCCAAAACCTAGTTTTCCACATCCAGGTAGTTGGTTTTCCCATAGGCTTGAGTCCGAGGACTATGCAATGCCTTGGTTCTGTCCAAAACCTAGTTTTCCACATCCAGGTAGTTGTTTTCCCATAGGCTTGAGTCCGAGGACTATGCAATGCCTTGGTTCTGTCCAAAACCTAGTTTTCCACATCCAGGTAGTTGGTTTTCCCACAGGCTTGAGTCCGAGGACCATGCAATGCCTTGGTTCTGTCCAAAACCTAGTTTTCCACATCCAGGTAGTTGGTTTTCCCACAGGCTTGAGTCGAGGACTATGCAATGCCTTGGTTCTGTCCAAAACCTAGTTTTCCACATCCAGGTAGTTGGTTTTCCCACAGGCTTGAGTCCGAGGACTATGCAATGCCTTGGTTCTGTCCAAAACCTAGTTTTCTCTTTGTATGGGGCCTTGGCTTGCCTTTAGCTCTAGGGGAGCTAGCTCTTCAGCCAAGCCCCTTGAGTTTATCTATACGGTTAACGTTACCAAGCGCCTAGTTTGTTCTGTACGAGGAGCTTTAGCTTTTAGGGGAGTTAGTTCTTCAGCTAAGCCCCTCGTCAAGAAACGTAGCCCCTAGTGAGATTTTATACTTGAACTCTATAACCAACGGTTAGAAATATCAGAGGAACTGTTTCGACCTACCACCTGCGCCAACACGCAAGCCTTTCCCACAGACGGCGCCAATTGTAGGGTCACGATTCGTGGCGGACCGTAACAGTGTCGGGTTCGCACGTAAAACGGCCCTAACAATATCATTTGTAGAGCGTGGGTTTGAAAGGCTAGGCCTTGATCGATAGGCGGTGGGTTTTTCAGGGGGTTCATACAAGGTTAAATGATCGTCACCCCTAGAGTAATTCTCATGGAGGTGGGCTGGGAGGCTCTCGTTTCTTGGCCATTTTTCCCAGCCTCTCCCCAAGGTTACTTTGTTTTCCTTTTATACTCGCCTGTATCCATTTATCCTTCATCCACGTGTAGGGTCAATTTTTCCAAGGCTGATACTTGTCCCATCAGTCTATCCCCCAAAGTCGTTGGGGGTGGTTGTAAAAGCCAAAGAATGCGGCCCTGTCGGGTTCAGAATATTAAATGATAATAACAGCAGCTTTCCCCGGATATTTTAGATCTTTTTTCCGAGTTTCAGTTTTATACCATTTTTACCCTTCTTTACGAGGGGGAACTTTGGGTCTGCCGAGGACTGAACTACCCTCGGCGGTACCCAAAGGCTATTTTGTTGAACTTGGGCCATAATCCTCCTCGGCTTGGCCCATAAATCATTTACGCCCTACAAGAACATAACATTAATTGCCAAAATAAATCTTCTAAAAAAATGGCCATTTTTTTTTTTTTTTTACTTTCCTTAAACCTTATCTCTCTATATTTCTCTCTTTGTTTTTTTAGTTAGTACTTAGTAGCAGATAAACTTAATTTCTAAAACAAAAAAAAATTGACCATCTAAGTTTTTTTCCTTCCCATAAATTGATCATATATATATATATATATATATTCATCTCTCTCTCCTTCTTTAATTATAAGCATGAGAAGTCAATAATTTTTTTGGACAAAGTTAAGGTTACAACTCCACTTAGTGCCCGTTTGGTTCAGCATTTGAAGTTCAAAAAGTGTTTTTTCAAAAAAGCTCAACCTAGTTTTGCGTTTGGTAAGCTAAAAAACGCAGCTTTTTTATAAAAGTTGCGTTTTGAACTTTTATAAAAAACTGAAGGGAAAACGCAGAAGGAATATGGACCCTCAGGGGTCCATAAATCAAAACGCGCTATGCGCGTTTTGTATATTACCGTTGCAATAACCAAAAAGACCGAAACACCCAGCATCTCTCACGGCATCTCTCATCTGTCTCTTTTTTCTTCATCTTCCTTTTCTTCTTCCTCTTCGTCTTCCTCTGCTTTTTCACCGGTCTACCCCCACAATCAACAAAACCCATTTCAACCTTTGATATTCCGAACACAGATCAACAAAATCAACACAAAAATAACTCAAAATCAACACAAAAACAACTTAAAATCAACTCAAATCCGGAAAACCCATCCCAAACCCAACTCAAAATCAACCCAAAATCCATAGAAAAAAAAAAACCCAAAATCCCAAAATCCTTATGTTTCAATCATCTTCATCATCATCATCATCATCTTCTTCTTCTTCTCTGGAGTGTGAAAAAAAAAAAGAATAAAGAAGGAAAGACAAAATAAGGAAATAAAGAAAAAGGACGAAAAAAGAGATGCAGAGACTTCTTCATCATCATCATCATCTTCATCTTCTTCATCATCATCATTAGCTTTTGAAGTGTCAAAAAAAAAAAAAAAAAAAAGAGATGCAGAGACCTTGAGCCGGCTTGAGGGATGAGAGGGGTTTGAAGTGTGTGGAAGATTCTGGAGTGGAGTGGAGTGGAGTGTGAAGTGGAAGGGAGAAATAAGGAAATAAAGAAAAAAAAAGTAGGGGCACGTGTGTGGAGGAAGTGGCAGGGAAAGAGAGGAAATAAGGAAATAAAGAAAAAAAAATGGAGGGTACGTGTGTGGTAGATAAAAAAAGAGGGAAAAAAAGAAAGAAATATGGATAAAAAAATAAAATAAAATAAGAGAAACATAAAATAAAGAATAAAAAATTAAAATTGAGAAATACTGTTACAATATTTTCACAATAAATTTTAAGTGGTATGTTATTATTAGTTAATATTGGTGAGAAAAAAATAATTTGTTTAGAAATTGAAAAAAAATAATTATAATAGCACGTTCAAATTAAAATCAGTATAAATTATCACAATACTTTTACAATAAATCTTAAGTAGTAGATTATTATTACCTAATATTGGTGAGAAAAAAATAATTTCACAATATTGATTTAAGTATGAAATAAACTCTCTTATATACATTGTCCTTTTTGGTAATTTACCTTTCAAACTGCCACTTTTATAAGTGTTAGCCAAACACTCAGCTTTTTCAAAAAATACTTTTTAACAGTTTTTACCAAACACTCAGCTTTTAAAAAAAACACTTTTTCATTATGCACTTTTTGAAAACTCCACTTTTTCATTATGCACTTTTTTAAAAAGCTGAACCAAACTCACCCTTAATATATTTTTATTGGATATGAATTTTGATTTAGATTATATTTTCTTCTTTTATCCTTTATGCCTACAAAATTTTCAGAAGATCAAAAATCAATAGCTATGTCAAATGTTTAAGTTTCAATCTTTTGTAGTTTAAAATTATGTGTAAAAAAAAGTTGATGAATCAAATAGTAAATAACATCTGATTGGCACGAAATTTGACATGTGTGTAAAAAACATGAGTTTAAAAACTAGACCGGATCGGTTCAATCGGGAACCGGGCATAATCTTGGTCCATATTGGCTAAAAATTGAAAATAAGGCAAAAGGTAGGTTTAATCAAAACCAGCCAGTTTAACCGAGAAAATTGAAAATCAGGCCAGTTGAATCGGTTATTACTTAATTAAGCTAATGTGCCAAAACTATGCCATTTTGGCTAAAACAGTATCATTTTCTCACTTTGAAAACACTAAAACGGCGTCGTTTCTTCTCTACTCTTTCTTTCTTTCTTTCTTTCTCAGAACTCTTCTCGCCTCTCAACCTCTCACTCTTAGTCTCTCTCTTCTCCTCTCTTTCTCCTCAGTTCGTTGGCTTCTCTTTCTTTCTTTCTCTTCAGTGATTCGGCCTCTCCATCTCTCTATTTTCAACCTCTCGGTCATTGTGTCCCCAGATCGAAGTCTCTTAGTCTCACTTAGCCTCTTGGTCTTTTCGTCACTAGATCGAAAACTCTTAGCCTCTTGGCCTCTCTGTTTCTCTCCTCTACTTTCACCTCTTTGCCTCTTGGTCTCTTAACTCTCTTCTCCTTTTGGTAAAAGTAAGCTGCTAAACTTCCCCCCCCCTCCTCTCTCTCTCTCTCTCTCTCTCTCTCTCTCTCTCTCAATTTTTATTTTATGAAAAATGATTCTCTCTCTCATGGTTTACTCTGTCTTTGTTGAAGGTTCTCGGTCTCTTGTATCACCACTCACTGTTGCGTTGTTGTTGGTTTGCTTTCAATTCTTCAGTCCACTCACCACTGGTAAGTGGTAACTTAGCAATATCATTAATTAGTCTTTCACTAATTAGTAATTAGCTACAGATCAGTACGCATTGAAATGTTTAGTGTTTACAGAGCATTATAGTTTATAGAGCATTATAATTTATACATTGAAATGTTTGTGCCAATTTGAAATTGTTGAGTTGAGTTGATATTTATTTGTGAAGGAGCAACTATTGAGTTAATATTTATATCTGATTTTGTGATTGTTTTGTTAATGGATATATTTGTTGATGAATGGTTGCTAACGGTCTGAAATTGATGAGTGGAATGGAGTTTGAAATTATTATTTATTTATATAAATTAAAAAATTATTAATTAAATAAATTTTGATGTCTCTGGTTGACTTTGGTTGGACCAAAAAATCGGTAACCAATCTCTTTTCTGGTTCCTTGACCATACCAATTTTTAAAACCATGGTTAAAAATATAAATAACATACAATCCAATGATTAGATTTTTAAAATATGTAGCCGTATTAATTTTTTAGTGGGAGTTGTAGCTTTACCTACAATCAAGTTTGTAACCTTGGGGATTTTTTTCTATTTACGTAATAAGCAAGTCTCATCTAGATTTAATGAAATATAAATGAAATGAGAGGAAATACAAGTTTAAGGAGTACTTGGGCTAAAGCCTATGTCATTGAAAAACAAAATTGTTAAATTCTTAACTCTGCAAGCAAATATGTGCATGACTTACTAAGTCATTGTTCACTTTTTTTTTTTTTTTTAATACAAAGTCACTGTTCACTTAATTTGCCAATTATTTTGCTTTTTTTTTTTTTAATTGTACTCTTTTATTAGTATGTCCATGTTGTAGTAATTTGATATTATATAATTAAAATGGATTAATATGACAACTTAAATATGTAGATATGTAAGTTAATATGAAAGATAAGGAATTAGTGAAATGTTTAATCTTATATTAAAAAGGAGAGAGATTGTGGGTTCCAGTTAGCTCAACTGGTAAAGTCTCTGATGGTTGTATAAGAGATCTAGGGTTCAATCCCCGCCTACACTAAAAATTGATTGGTGTCTTGGTCTGATGATAAAGAGCTATCATCAGGAGCGGACGTCATAAGTTGAAACTATCTCAAAAAAAAAAAAAAAAAAGGAGAGAGACTCTTTTATTCTTTTTAATTGTGGTGATTAATGGACTGATATGTATTGAATAAAATATTGAGCTCAATACATGTGCAAGGGGAGGTGAAAGGAGGAGGTATCCACATACATTCTACACACTAAAAAATAGAGAGATTCTCGATGAGGGGCTTGAATCTCGTTAAAGAGAGTGAATGTCACGCCTTAGTCTAATAATATTCAGAAGTATTATTCAATTTCTCTTTATGTTATTTTCATTATTATTATTATTATATTTGCACAGAAGTAATAACTTATGCTTTTAATACTAGAAGTAACAACTAATAGTAGCAATGGCCAATGAGTTTGAGTTATGCTTTTGATCTAGGAAGTTAGGAACCTTTATCACCATATCCCTCCATTCAGTGGCGGCTCTAGAAATTTTTCTCAGGGTGTTCCTTAAGAAGCATAAAGTATACAGTCTAATAAAAAGAGAAATTCATATATTGACATCAACAATAATTAAAAAAACATGCAAATACATAAAGTTTACAATTGATTTCTATGAGTTTTCATATTTTGAAATCGGTGCATGATAGTCTCATTATCAATACTACAAGTTACATATCTTTCAATGTACACAACTAATCAATCATTCATTCATTGAATGTAGAATAAATTATGGAGCAAAATTTGATTTAATTGGCATAAAAAAACTGAGGGTGTTCCCAATTTTTTTTGAAGTGTAGACAAATAAAATTTTTAAAATTATTATATATAATAAAAAAAAATTCAGGTCAGGGTGGTCTTGGGACCACCTTGGCCTTAAGGTGGCGCTGCCCCTGCCTCCATTGGTAGTATTTTAGAATGGTTTACAGCCTTGTGTATGTGAAACTTTTTGGGGTATTTTAGGAATTAGAACTCGCATAATTGCTTGTATAATAGAAAAAGTACCACATTTTAGCCAAATAAACTCAAAAGTCACCCACATTAGGCCATGAAAAATTGTGTAAAAATATATAGTTGCTATAGTAACTGTGTAAATTTTTACCGACACTGTTCATTTTTTATTTAATTTTCTATCCTTTATTTATGTATCCTGAGAATGAACGAAGAAACTAGATGATGGTTGTTGTGTGTGAAGAAAAAAAACAATAAAAAATTATTTTAATGAAATATAGTATAAAATAAATAAAATATGATATATAATGTTTTGAGAAATAAATATGTATAATAGAAAAAAAGTAAGTTCTTATATTATAACAGAAAAAAATATTTCCACGAGCCGATGCAAATGCTCTTAATCTTATTTGCCAATGTTTCATTCCATTTCCCTATGGATCAATGTTATAGGAACTAGTTTTTCAAATTTACAAGCTGGAGGTTGGTCATGCTCATGCGGGCCTATCAAGCTTAGGGGCTGTTTGGATTTTTTTTTGTCGTCACTCATCACTCAATTTTCGTCACTCATCACTCATCACTTAAAATACCCTAACTCCCTATACCCCACCCGTTTGGCACCATCACTCAGTTATGTTTTCAACCAAAAATACTAAAAAAACTGGGACCCACACACTGACCCAATGTTAGTTGACTTCTCTCTCTCTCTCTTTTTCCCCCCGCCTCTCCCTTTCGTTTTTCTCTGCTTTTCTCTTCATCCATGTTAACACATATTTTAATCAAGCCCACCATGATCCTTATTTTCATGCTTTTCCCAGATCTACAATATAACTAAATGGCTATCCAGTATTTTTCTTTTCCAAAAACCCAAAAAAGAAACCACTGCTGCCGCCGCCAATGGCCCCTCCCCCCCCCCCCAAAAAAAAAGCTAGTATATTAAATTTTCATCCTGATAGCCCCCCCCAACTAAAAAAAAAAACACTGGTAACGAATCAATCTGAAAAAATCACCAACAAACCCTCATACAAAATATATATATATATATATATATATATATGGACTGAAATCTGAAAACCTAAATTGCAATTCTCAAATTTTTACCCTAACCTCACTCTTCCTTCACTCAACCTCATCAAGCATCAATGCCTCTTCCATCACTGCTGCTGAGTGCTGTTGCTATTCTTTTACTTAGATCAAATCCGGACTGTTAGTTTGTTGCTGCTGCTCCTCCTCCTTAGATGCTTGATCACAGTCACACATGGTAAATCTAAGAAATTTTTCTCCTTTCTCAAGTTCATATTTTTGTTTTTTTGTCTTTACTATATTGCTCTGCCTAGTGCCTTAGCCGGTTAGCCCTCTGCCTTCTGTGCTTTTTGATGAACTGTGGTGACTCTGTTGACTGTATTTGTAAGTTGTGTCTTACTGGCTTTTATTGGATTGGTGTGTTCACTGTGTTGTGTCATGTCATGTGTGGACTGTAGACTTAGTTTGTGTTTGTGGCTTTGTATTGAGACTTGAGTATTGACTACTATGTAATTGTTTGTGGCTTTTTCCTTTTTGTGATTGTGTGGACCAGTTTCAGACTTTCCAGTATTTGTAACTTTTATTTATTTTAATTATAAAGAAATAAAGTGGGATTAGGATAGTAGGATGTAAGTATGTGATAGTGAATTTGTTATTTGTGAGAGTAGTCTTTGGTAGTTACTATTTTGTCACTTGTGAGTACTGTTAACTGTGAAGACTAGTCTTTGGTAAGTCATAAGTGACTTTTTTGTGAGACCAATTGACCAAGTCTTTGATCAGATTGTTTTGGTTTTATCAAAAATTTTGTCTTTGTCACTTTGTGTGATGTGGCTAATATATATATATGAACTTGTGAACTTTGTCTTTGTCACTTTGTGTGACATGGCTTATATTAGTAATATATATAAACTTGTGCTTGTCTGTTTGTGATTATTTTGGTTTTAGATTTTTTTTTTTTTTTTGGGTTGAGAAGTCCCTTTTTTTAGTTGGTGTATAGAACTACGAAATATGGAAATAATGAAACTTTTTTTTTTTTTTTTTTTAATTTGTAGAACATGAGTAAGTCCACTACAATATTAAATTTTTTCAAAAGAAAAAAATCTAAATAATTCTGAAGTTATAGCTGATGATGCAAGATTGCCAACCCCTAGCGTTAATGTCCCAGTTTCTGAAAATCTCCAAACAAGAGTTCCAAATGTCATTGATGAAAGTACAGGTTTTGTGCGTGATCCTGGAATGCGTAAGCAAATATGGGAATATGATGCTAATGAACGGGATGAAATTCGAAGAGCTTACATTAAGCTTGGTCCATACCAACCTAAACTAGATGAGTACAAGAAAACTAAATTTGGAAGACATTCTTGTAAATTTAAACATTCATGGTTTGCAATTTAGGAATTTAGTCCATGGCTTGAATATTCACCTAGTAAAGATGCTGCTTTTTGTCTACCATGCTTTCTCTTTGACAAGCCAACTGGGAATGCTGGGAGTCATGTATTCACTAAAGATGGATTTTGGAATTGGAAGAAAGTTAATGATGGAAATAATTGTTCCTTTTTGAATCATATGGGGAAAGAACCTAACTCTTTTCATAGAGCTTCCGAGCAAGCCATGACAGATTTGATGAACCAATCTTAACACATACAAAATGTACTTGAAAATTTCAATTTTGATCAAATTGCAAGCAATCGATTGCGGTTAAAGGCCTCAATTGATGTTGTCAAAGTGCTTGCATTTCAAGGACTTGCTTTTAGAGGACGAGATGAAAGTTCTGATTCAATTAATTGTGGGAATTTTCTTGAAATATTGGATTTGGTGGTATCATATAATGAATATGTTGCAGAAGCGATAGAGAAAGCTCCCAAAAATGCCTCTTACAAATCACCAAAAATCCAAAAGGAAATCTTACATGTATTTTCAAACAAGGTGAAGAAGGTAATTCGTGAAGAAATTGATGATGCAAAGTTTTGTCTAATTGTTGATGAAGCTTGTGATGAGTCAATGAAGGAGCAAATGGCTATTGTTATAAAATTTGTACACAAAGATGGTTTTGTTCGGGAACGTTTTTTTGGGGTAGTTCATGTCCTCGATACTACGGCATTAACCCTAAAAGATGAAATATATTCTATCTTGTCACATCATAGTCTGGATATTCAAGATATTTAAGGGCAAGGATATGATGGTGCAAGTAATATGCGAGGTGAGTGGAATGGATTAAAAGCTTTGGTTTCAAATGATTGTCCATATGCTTACTACATTCATTGTTTTGCACATCGCTTGCAATTAGCATTAGTGGCAGCATCAAAAGAAGTTATTCTTGTTCAAAGTTTTTTTAATAGATTATCATCTATTGTCAATGTTGTTGGTGCTTCATGCAAGCGTACTGAGCAACTAAAATAATCTTATTCTGATCAAATTGCATATTTTGTTGAAATTGGTGAGCTTGAAACTAGAAGAGGACTTAATCAAATTAGCACATTACAACGGGCTAGAGATACTCGTTGGGGTTCTCACTTGAGATCGATTTCTAGCTTGGTAAATATATTTAGTCCAACATGTGAAATTTTACTTAAGATCATCAAGGAAGGAAATACTACTTCCCAACGAGAAGCAGCATACTTATGCTATCATGCTATGATTTCTTTTGAATTTGTGTTCATTTTGCATCTCATGAAAGAAATTATGAAGATCACTGATGCATTTTGTCAAGCTTTGCAGTGTCAGTCTCAAGACATTTTAAATCTGATGAATTTTGTTTCATCCACTAAAGCACTTATTCAAAAATTCAGAGATGAAGAGTGGGATATTTTACTTACCATTGTGAAATCATTTTGTGAGGCACGTGACATAGATGTCTCAAATATGAATGCTCGTTATGTTGAGAGAGGAGGTCTAGCTTGTTATCAACAAGATGAATTCACAATTGAGCATCATTATCGGGAAGATATTTTTTATGTTGCAATAGATTCTATATTACAAGAATTAAATCATCGGTTTAGTAAGCCTGCGGTGGAATTGCTTAATCTTAGTTTAGCCCTTGATCCTAAAGAGGCACGTGAGTCCTTTAGAAGTATAGACATTTTGTTGTTAGTAAGCAAGTTTTATCTGAAAGACTTCACAAATCAAGAAATGACACTTTTAAAGGCAAAAGTTGATCATTATGAGCACAATGTAGTTTGGCATCCGGACTTCAAGAAGCTATCAAGAATTTCTGAGTTGTGCCAATGGTTGGTAAAAACCTGAAAATCATTATTTTACCCATATATTTATAGATTGATTACACTTGTGCTTACTCTTCCAGTTTCTACTACAACTACAAAGCGAGCATTTTCAGCCATGAATATTATCAAGAATAGGCTTCGCAACAAGATGGAAGATGATTTTCTAATGGACTCTATGATTTTGTACATTGAGAAGGAGATTGCTGCAAAATTTGGTACAGAATCAATCATAAACAACTTTCGAGACTTAAAAGAGCGTTGAGTTCCATTTTGATAAATGTGTTGAAATGTTTAAACAACACTTATTTTGTATGTTATACTTTGTCGACATTTTTATAATATCAAATGTTTAAGAAACACTTATTTTATATGTAGTATTTTGTTGAATATGAAATAGGTGTTAGTTTTTATTTCTATATAAAAAAAAATTGTTTTAAGCTTTGGCCCCCCCTAGGTTCAAATCCTGGTTCTGTCCCTGACAGTGACAAACTGTCACAACAACCACCGCCGCGGCTGCCACTACAACCCATAGTGACAAACGACGATGTTTCGCTCCTTAAAAACTCCGAAACCCACCATAGCCATAATAGCAACAACAGCAACATCAACATCAACAGCGGCGACAACTTCGATGAACTCAAGAAGAAAAAAAAGGAATGGAAACCCAGTGAAAAGGAAAGAAAAGAAAAAAAAAAAAAAAAAAAGGAACCCAAGCCCAGAAACCCAGTGAAAAGGAATGGAAAAAAAGAAAAAAAAAATGCAACCAAACCCAGAAACCAACGTGAAAAGAAAAGAAAAGAAGAAAAGAAGAAGACGAAGAAGAAGAAGAAGAAGAAGAAGAGAATAGAGAGAGGTGTGTCCTAGACCCAGGAAAGAAAAAAAAAAGAAAAAAAGAGAAAAGAAGATAAAGTCTGTTGGAGAGAGCAAAAAGCCTGACCATGGGATCCGTATGTAATTTTAATTACAAAAATGCTATTGAAAACAGAGTTATGGAAACTTAAAACACCTAAAATGTGTGTTGGGGGCGAAAAAGTTTCCTTCCCGACAAATAAGATTTATGTTGGGTCAGAGGGTCTAAATCTAAATTTGATGATGGGCTTGATGCATGGCCCAAAGGCTATCGGTGAAGGTTCAAGAAGTCCACTATATTTTATGCCTTGGGCTTAGGTTGTATTGTCAAGAGTGGCCCATGAACAATCCCTACAACGAACACGTCAGCATGGTTGAAAAACATACTGTAAGAAATAACCCAGCAGTAAAGTATTTTTGCAGGAAACAGCCCAGCGGTAAAAATGTTTCTGCAGAAAAGGGCCCAGCTGTTAAAGTACTCTTGCAGAAAATAGCCCAGTAGTAAAGTAAAACAAAATTAGCTACTTTACAGACTAAGGGAAACATCTATGTTTTCAGACTCATCGTTCATTAGCTCTAGAGAGGAATCTTCTAATACAACAATGTGAGGGAAAAACTTTATAGTGATAGTCACATCATAACCATTGATAGTAAATGAGTAGATAAATATCATAGGTTCCATAATAACAAATAATGGAGAAGACTTAGTGTGAGATGAAGGAAGAGAGAGAGATCCCAGCTAGAGCAGCAAGATCATTATGGTGCCATGGCATGCTCACGCATATAATATATGTAATGAGTAGAGAGAATCATTGTGAGTATAATGATTATGAGTGTATAGTAGTACTGCTGGAATATTCTGCTGGGGTAAGTAAGTGTTTATGAGTAGAGCTATGAGAAAGTATTTATGAGTTAGGAGCTGAGAGACTTAGTTTCTATGCTTGAAACTAAGAACTCAGAGGCTTTTTCAAAGCTTAGAGAAAGCTTAAACAGAGAGGTTAAGGCAGAAACTTTTCTGGTATAAGTCTTAGTGTGTTGTTGGTTGTTAAAGCATTAATGGAGAACTCCATTTATATTAAGGTTTTCAGGGGTTGATTAGCAAATAATCTTTGCTGAATCTTCCTCAATCTCCATAAAATCCTTAGAGAATCGTTCTTAAGATTTTTAGTTAAGAGTAGTAAGCTTAACTTTAGAAGTTTTCTGTTGTTTTGGGTAATCACAGCTGGGTTTCTGGTTTTAGCATTGAATGCTGATTAGCCTTGGCTGATGGGATTAGAGCATGCTTTAGGCTAATGATCTTGGATATGCTGCAACTAGAATCAGAGTTCCCTAGGGCAGATTGGACCACCCCAAGCCAGGTGTCAGCCTTGGAGTCCTTGTTGAGAACTCTGTTGGGATCCCCTTTGGTGCCCTCCAAACCACATTTCCCTAAGTTTTCCCATTTGGGGTTCATGAACTTGAAAATACTTATTTTTAGTATGAAAATAAGCTGATTTTGTGTCGTTTCAGGAGCTTCACTGGTCTGGTCATGACAACTTTGTTTTCTTGATTGAATGAGTTGAAGGAGAAAGAAGTAACAGCTGGCTGAAGCTTTCCCAGCTTTTTGTCACATCACTTTTAGTTTTATGTCACTTGAGAGATGATGGATTTCAGCTTGTGGAGGAAGGATTCATCTCCTGGTGGACACATGTCTGTTTTCTGACTGATTAGACATGTTGGGACCTGATGGGAAGGAGCTCCAGCTGTTTATTTATTGCTGAGATTTGGCTGACTAGTTCACGTGTTCTTCAATTGCTAAGATTTGTTTATGGGTTGGTCTGACCTAGTTGGGCTTTGTTGATAAGCTTGCTTGGGCTTTGTTAACCCTAAAAAATGAGTAGTTTTGCCATGGGTGATATTCATGGGTTTTATAGTTTGATTATGGAAATAATAGACATAGTTCCCATAAAATTTTGTCAAAGAGATATTCTTTTGAGAAATGAATAATTTGTATTTCCCATGAGTTGGAGATCTAACAAATGTTGAAATAATATTTGAATTTAGTAAACATGTGTCAAAGTAGCATTTGGGCTTCATGAAATAGTTGCCAAAAGATTATTTGGGCTTTGCAAAAATAAGTGCCAAATTAACATTTGGGCTTTGAGTATAAAGTAATTGTTTTTGCCAAAATGTCATTTTGGGCTTTGTAAGATAATTGCTAGAATGGTTTTAAGTTTTGTAAAATGGATGTCAAATTAGCATTTGGGTTTTTATAAAAATAGTGTAAGATAATTGCCAAATTAGTATTTGGGATTTATGAAAGAATTGCCAAGATAATATTTGGGCTTTATAAAATACTGCCAAATTAGTATTTGGGCTTTGTAAAATAGTGCAAAATTAGAATTTGGGCTTTGTGAAAATAGATGCCAAATAAGAATTTGGGCTTTGTAAAAATAGATGCCAAATGAGAATTTGGGCTTTGTAAAAATGATTTTGAGATTTTGTAAAGTATTGCCGTGTAGCAACGGGCTTTGTAAATAGTGTCGCATCATAGTGCTGCATCGTAGCGGGCTTTGAATTTGCCACATCGTAGTGGGACATTTGAAATTAGCCACGTCATAGTGGGACTTTTAGAATTAGCCACGTCGTAGTGAGACTTTTGGAATTAGCCACATCGTAGTGGGACTTTGGAATTAGCCACATCGTAGTGGGACTTTGGAATTAGCCACATCGTAGTGAGACTTTTGGAATTAGCCACATCGTAGTGAGACTTTTGGAATTTGGGCTTTCTTTGATTTTTGCCCACAAGCCAAATGATGTTGGGCTTTGTGTGGGGATAGTGTAATTTGCCGCCCAATTTTGGTAGTGATATGATGAGCATATTTTGTGGAGACTTTAAGTCGGATGATATGTGGGATATAATAGGTAATATTTATGAGAGGGCCCATGACAATTTATGGGCTTGGGTACGGAGTATTTGTGAAGGCCCAATAATATAGAGAATATTTGGGTAATATATATGGGAAATATTTATGTGGGTTTTAAATAATGTGTGGGCTCATGTGGGTATTTTGTGAATGGGCCAATAAAATCAAGGCCTGAAAATTTGTACCTCAACAATGTGTTTTCAATTTCCATAACTTATTACTTAAAAATCAAAGAATTAAGTGATGGAAACAAAAACTGAGTTATGATGCCAAACACACTTCTCAACCGTGGGACCCACATATTTTGAGTTATGAGTGATGGAAACAGAGTTATAAGTTATGAAAATCATAAATCCAAACAGCCCCTTAGCCAACAAAACATAGGCTTTTTAATTTTTTTTTTTTAATTTTTAATTTTTTAACTTGGACCTAATAGAATTTTGGATTGAGCCATATTTGATAAAGCGAGGCCCAATTTGATATGGCCAATTAAATTGATATTAGACCTTTTCTCCAACTCCATCTCTTTGGGAATTTGGATCATATAGATATATCAAGAATTGCTATACTTTTATACAAACTACTTTACAATACTTTTTACAATTTGTGAGTGGTTATTAGTAAGTGAAAAAATAATGTTAGTAGTGGGCTCAGATGAGAAACAGTAAAAATTGACCATATCAAAAATTTATAAAAATATTGTAATACCTGTAGCATTACTTATACCTCAACATAATATTTGATAATCCTATGATCAGAGGGTATTTTGCTCTTTCGGTTTAAATTATTCTTAAAAAAAATTCATCCCAAATGTGAAAATTGGGTTATTTATAAGTACCAAACTACCAATCCCAACCCCAATCATTCTTCTAACAACAGGGCCTTAGAGTCTTAGACACACTTTCACATCATGTGCGCATCATAATCATATCCCATTGAAGTATGAAGAGACACATATGAGCTCAAGTCAAGTAAATCCATGTTTAGCCTCACCTCCCCATGACATAGACGTGAAAAACTACCATTAGCATAGCTAAAAAATTTAGAGTCTAGTTAACGGGTGTCTTTAGAGCATTTGTAAATAGACAATTTTAGAAAAGTTTTGATACTATTTTATGAAAATAGTCTGGTTAACGTATGTCTTTAGGGCATACATTGATTAATCATCTATTTTAGAAAATTTTTTATGAAAAATTGAAAAAAACTACAATAAAAATTAGTCACTTTTTCATTTTCTTATACATAATTTCTTAAAATAGTTTATTAATATATACCTTAAGGGCATACTGTGGACGACTAAATTTCTCGGTTCGAAATAAGTCAAACAAGTAAAATAGTTTCACAAATGCAAATTTGTATTGATGAATGTATGGTACATTTCTCTGTAATTACAAAAGAGTGATTCTCTGATTCGATCTCCTTAAAAGACTTGTTGATTGGATTTGTAGTAATGTGATTTTGATCCGAACACCCAATATACTTCAATTTAGTTGAAGAATGGATTGAAGATCTTTGGAATAGAATTATAATGAATTTCTGGCTATGAGCTTGTTAGAAATCCTTTGTTCCTCACGTTCTTCGTGTGTTCTTCGTCTTCGAAGGTTTGTGGTGGAAGTTTTTTAGGGCTTTGGGGGCTTAAATTCATAGAGCTTAACTGATTTGTGGTTTGTTGAGGTTTCTGGAAGCTTTTGAGCTTGATTCCAGTGAACTTTAAGATCTAGGAATATGATTTGGATGATTCTTCTTCAAATATTCTTCGTATTTGAAGGTTTGTGGTGGAAGTTCTTTGGCATTTTGGAGGCTTGAATCCATAGAGCTTCACTGATTTGTGATTTGTTGAGGTTTCTGGAGGCTTTTGAGCTTGATTTCAGTGACCTTTGAGATCTAGGAAGATAATTTAGATGATTTCTCTTCGAATGTTCTTCGTATTTGAAGGTTTGTAGTGGAAGTATTTCGGGGCTTTGGAGGCTTGAATCCGTAGAGCTTCGTTGATTTGTGATTTGTTGATGTTTTTTTTTAGGCTTTTGAGCTTGATTCCAGCAAACTTTAGGATCTAGGAAAATAGTTTGAATGATTCTGCTTCGAATGTTCTTAGATTTTGGGGTTAAAGTTCTTGGAGGCTTCGAGGCTTGATTTCTACAGAGCTTTTGTACTTCTGAGTGCTTTTGAATCTTCTTTGATGCTGCTTGTGCTCTAGATGGCTTGGTCCTTTTTTAAATGCCTTAGGAAGGCTTCTATTTATAGGAGTTTGGGGGTGGATGAGCGACATGTGGCGGAGTCTGATTGGTGACACATGTCACAACCTGATTGGTCCGCTTATGTCATCACTTACACGCACTAGGTTGCATATGTCATCCCTTATACGTGCTGGACTGCATATGTCATCGCTTACACGTGCTAGACTGCTTATGTCATTGCTTACATGCGCTGATGTGTTATTGGCTTTTGCATGACGCTTGGCAAATTTCTGTTGGTTTCTGAATAGTGATAGCAAAACCTAGCAACAATACGTGGAATTTTGTAATTGGTTGTATTTTGTGGACTTGATAGTTTGATATGTCAGCTTGTGATAGGTCGGAAATTTTCCCTCTCTACACCTGCATAAAAAGTTATTAAAAGAAATCAATTACTTTTTCCTTTTTAAAAAAGATATTCTAAAAAATTTCTTATATCAATGTCCTTATAGCGTAGTTTATTTTTCCAAAAATTTTATGGTACTTAGAGCATTCACATCAGCTCTTGCATAATTATGTATAAATGTGTTAAATACACATTTTGACCGTTTTTACACATTTTGAAGCAAAAAACACACTACATCAGTCCAGCTAAAATCATGCATATTCATCTAAAATTTTCAACGAGCTACAGTACCCGTGTAAATTTACACGGGCACTGTAGCATGTGTATTTAGTTTTTTATTAATTTCCGTTCGCACCAATTTTTTTCTCTCTTCTCCGTGCACAACGACCTCAACGGAAAAACAAACAAACCCAAACGGAAAAACAAACAAACCCAAACGGAAAAACAAAAAAGAGACAGATCGGTGCTTAAAAACCAACACAGAGATATACTTGCTAAAAAAAAAAAAAAAACCCAAACGTAAAAACAAACAAACCCAAACGGAAAAACAAAAAAGAGACAGATCGGTGCTTATCGGAACGATTGGAGCTTGTGGGTCACGCTTGGTCGGAGCTCGTGGGTCTCGCTTGGTCGGAGCTCGTGGGTATGGGTCTTGATCGGAGCTCGGAGCTATGGATCGGTGCTGCTATGGATCGATGCTTGTGATCGGAGCTGTGGATCGGTGATCGGAGCTGTGGATCGGTGCTGTGGATCGGTGATCGGAGTTGTGGATCGATGCTTGTGATCGGAGCTGTGGATCGGTGATCGGAGCTGTGATCGGAGTTGTGATGATGTGGATTGGTTTGTGACCAAGAGGGAGAGAGATAGACCGAGAGGGAGAGACCGGGTATGGAGAGATAGAAGAGAGAGAGAGAAATCAGAAAATATGAGGGAGAGGGAGAGAGAGAGAAATTAGAAAATATGAGGGAGAGGGAGAGAGAGCGCGTATTAAAACGGGTGAGGTGAGAGAAATAATAAAATAATTAAGCAAATTGATTATTTAAATAAGAGGGGTGATAGAATAGATGAACTGATGTAGGTGTTTTGTAAAAGTGATAGTGTAAAATAGAAAAAGTAGGTTTTTGATGTAAAATAGATGGAATCTTTTAAACGAGCTGATGTGAATGCTCTTAAAGGTCTAAAAGATCAGACTTTAGAGTACAAATTAACAACAACTTTAAAGTCTGTGTAGAAGAGTGTCGTACGTGCTAAGGTTAAAAGATGTACAAGGTTGAAAATGATGTTACTTATCAAATTTGCCTTCGTTTTTTCGTCTCATCTCTCAGTTTTATGGTAGTGGTATGTAAACTTCAATGAGTGGTCCTAGGTGCATTATTAGATATGGGGTTTGATTATTTGAAGTCTGTGTAGAAGAGTGTCGTACGTGCTAATGTTAAAAGATGTACAAGGTCTCTTACTCTCTCAGTACATTTGAAAATGATGTTACTTATCAAAATCAAATCATTATTGCCATGTTTTTTTGCTACCATATTATGAACATATTTTTATCATATATGCATATAAGGTGAAGATTTTCATTTTCACGTCATTCACACGTTGACATGACGTCAATGGTGTTAGAAATTCAGTCTGGAATTCAGACCCAAGTCATGTGTGGACATGCATAGAGTCACATAAAGAGTTTAATTATTGGAAATTGATTAGGTTATAGGTAAATAATAAAAGAATTATTGGCACAAGCGCAGTTGAGCGAGGTTGGAAAAATCAGCCAACTCGGTTTTTTTTTTTTTTTTTTTTTTTTTTTTCAAAACAGGCTTTCTAGAATTCATATATTCAGGTGACTGTGGCTATGTGTCTCCCAAGAATTATGGGCTTGCAAAGTTGTTTTAGTTCCCATGTGCCTGCTTATGCCCCCCAAAATAAAGAGAAAATCTCTCCCACATAATACGCTAATTTCGTTATAACATATTATGAGAGACGTTAATTAACTAATAAGTATAAGTGCTTGTAGGGTGTGAGGGGAGGGGGGAAGAACCAGGGTTCAAGTCTTTAGGAGGGAATTTCACACATATATACACTTAAATTAGGTTAAAGTAAAATTTCTATCTTGTATTAAAAAAAAAAAATTTAGCTAACAAATAAATAAGACGTTAATTAGCTAATTAGCATCTTATTGCATATGTTGTTAGGAATTCTTTTAAGTTTTTAAAGCATTAATTCTTTTATGTTTGGTTGTGAAGGTTGATGAAGTTCAGATGAAGAAAAATTACAATAATGACTTCGGTCGGAGACTAGTTTTCCGCCCAACCTCAATTTCTCTGAGAGAATGAAACCCTACATCCTAGATCACGGATTATACAACTTTGAGAGGTTGATTTTTGACCCTCCAAAGATTGAGGTGTAGCTTCTTCAAAAAGTTTTCCCCTTAATTGGTCGAAGGAGGTGTCCCAACTAATATAGTTCAGACGTTTTCTTTCATGGGCATTAACTGTTGGTTGAATGTTTGGAAGCCTAAAAACGTGTCATCCTTGTGCTTGATGGATTTTATATTTTTTCTTTTAAAAATGTGGATATTCTCATGAAATGAGAATTTTTTTTTCCCTCTCTATTTCTTTACAGCAATGATTATGTTTGCAATTCAATACCCTTTGATTAAGTATAAAAAAAAATAATAATTAAAAAAGAAATTCCTAATAGAATATTTATATTATGTATGTATCTTTTTTTTTTTTTTCAATAAATATTATGGTTATATTTACTTTTAAGGATCATATTTTCACTTTGATTTTTATCTCCTATTTGAAATGGATTTAATTTTTAGGCATGGCATAAACAACAAAAGAAAAATTGAACTAATTATTTTGGTTTTGTATGTATTAATGTTAGACTAATATTTTAGGACATTTGACTTAATTCATATGGTTCATGATGATGCCGAAAATATCACCAATAGGTCACACAGCACTCGCGACTCAAAGTGAACCTGCACAACAAAATAACAGAAGACCTTAGAGAGCACCGGTGTGGTGCCGACCAAATATCCTCTGAAGGTCAAGTTAGAATTATTCTCACAACTCTAGAGTGCTAGAGAGGGTAAATTATGCGTACCTTCTTTTGTGAGGGTATTAGGGATTTTATAGTAGTAGATGATCGGCTACTCCTCCTTGGTGTAAAAGTCTTCTTTATAGAACTCTACTTGAATATTTCCGAGCGTGGTGAACAAGGTTTTTCCTTGTAGAGGAGATCTACTTTCAGTGTGCGTATCTTCTAGAATCCCCCTTGTGTTAGGATTTCCATTTTGGGATTCTAGGGTGATTAGGCAATGAGTGATAGAGACCTTAGATTAAGGACCCGTACTGTATCCTTCAATGATGGGCTTTCAATGAGCATTGGATCATCTCTATATCGGCCCAACAATTCCAATCCATTAGGCCCATCACCACAGGCCTGTCAGGCCCGTCAAGTTTATATTTTATCCTCTTCAGTTCATATTATTTTCCTTAATATTGTTAGAAAGTCACATAAAATCAATGGGTAATACACTTGACATTGGGTAAACGGTGGACCCTCTTTTCTAATGGTTGATATCCAAATGACGTGGTTTTCTTAGCATTTTTTTCACAAAGAAATGGTGTGTTGTATCGTTAATAAGCATTTACCCCCTTAAAATAAGTGGGAGCTCGAGGGAATTCGAATTTAAAATTTCACTATAAAGAGATTAGTAAAACACCACCGAATTATAAAGCTCCTGATTTGTATGTATTAGTTAATATATATATATATATATATATATTTTGATAGTGTATATATAGTTAATAATTAAGTCATGATTAGTAGACGAAGGACAACTATGCTTTGTTTTGATTGTGCTATGTAGTCCCTTAAGTCAAATAAAATAAAATAAAATAAAATTGCACCTTTTTAAAATTTTTTTTATTATAAATTTTTAATTTTTACCATGCAGAAGCCTATGCCTCCAATTGGTAAGCAAGCAAAACCAATCATGCATAAACCAATTGTTTGAACTCAGAATGTCCTATGCATTATCCATAGTCATAGGACAAGAAACAAATTTTGATTTGACGCATGGATCAATCATTCCCGCATTTTTTCTATATATATATATATATCCTCTTTTTTGGTTTATTTGTCGATCTTCTTCTGGCAAAAAAATACAAGGTACCCTTAAAATTATAGGTTTTTTAAGCATTGGATTCTACAATATTAGAAGATTGGAATTCTTGATGTCTCCATTGATAGTTATATCTAATTAGAATATACTATCTTTTCAAACAAAGCAACTTAATAGTAAATAAATTTTAATTTAGGTTTGATTAAATTTCCTTAAACAAATTTTAATTAATAGGTATATTCTACTCTAAAAGGTCTCTAGTGGACTTTTTATCTATTAATACTTATTAAATGAAGGTTAAATTACAAATTACACCTCTAACTTTGACTTATATTTAATTTGGTTCTTTAAGTTTCACTCTTTTTCATTTCACTCCTTTAACTTTCATTTGTATTCCTTTCATCCAATCCATATTGGACGATATTAAACTAATAGCAAGATTGGACAATATTGATGGAATGACTAAATTGATAACATATTTAAGTTAAAGATTGAAAAAAAAAAAATGAAACTTAAGTGACTAATTTGAAATAAGTAAGAGTTGGAGATGTAATTTGGAGTTTAAACTTAAATTAATATGTTTTATATAATAATAATAATAATAATAATAATAATAATAATAATAATAATAAATTTCTTGATCATTACACTAGATATGGATGAGTAGATAACTAGATATGTAATTATAGTCCCTTTATATTTTTATTTTATTTGAGAAAAAAGTATAGGATGACGTAAAACTCAAGGTTGTTAAACCCGGATCGGACCGTCCGGTTCGACCGTAAAACCCGGGAACCGTTCATATTCACGGTCCGTTTAAGGTAAGGAACCGTTCTATGCGAAAAAAGCATGAACCCGTCTGAACCGCGATCCGACCGTCCGGTTCTGTGAACCGTGAGCGGTTCAAACGGGTTGAACGGGTGCAGTACTTCTGCCTTAAAACGACGTCGTTTCAGCCCTTTTTTTTTTTTTTTTTTTTTTTTTTTTCCTTCCTAGTTCCTATACGGCGTCGTTCAACAGTTATTATTTTTTAACCCTCTCCAGTCTCCAGAACACTCCGAAACCCTCACATTGAGATCGCACGAAACCTCACTTCTCTCATTCACCCTCTCGTCTCTGCCTCTATCCCTTGTCGCCGCCGTTCCTCCCTTGCTCCACCGCCGTTCCACCATAAATCCTGCCGCCGTTCTTCCCTTGCTCCACCACCGTTCCACCCTTCTTTTGGCTCAGCCCAGATCGCCCTAAATCTAAAATCCTACCGCCGTTCCACCGTCGTTCTTGCTCAGCCCAGATCGCCGTCGTTCCACCTTTGTTCGATCACTCTCTCGCCGTCGCAGTTCAGCCCAGATCGCAGTCAGCCCAGATCGCAGCTCAGTCACTCTCTCGCCGTCGCAGTTCAGCCCAGATCGCAGCTCATCTCTGCCTCTCTCCCTCGTCGCCGTCGCAGCTCACTCTGTGTCTCGTCGCCGTCGCCGTCGCCGTCGTTTGGTACTTTATTACCCCTAATCTGTTTTTTCTTTGTTAATTTTTGCAAGTTGATTGTTGATGATTTGGGTCAATTGAAAATCTGGATGATGATTGTTGATTTTTTTTTGCTGAAAGCATTGTTGAGTTGAATGCATTGTTGATTGTTGATTTTTTTTTGCTGAAAGCATTGTTGAGCTGAAAGCATTGTTGATTGTTGATTTTTTTTTGCTGATTCACTTGTGATTAGAATATGGGAACAGCTAAGCTAATGCTAATGCTAATGCTGTTTCTAGGAAAATTTTGGAGTTGGGTATTGTTAAAGAGTTTGGAGAACTTAGTCTATCAAAGGATTTTGATGCTGGGTTTTGAGTTGAATGTATTTGTGGGTAGTTCTTTTATAAGATTATATATGCAGCAGTGGTTGCAACAATAATGCATGATGTGTGTTTGATAAAATGCCTCGAAAAGATTATATGATGTGGAATATTTTGCTAAATGGTTTACTTATTGTAGTAATTCTCTAGAACTTATATGTGGACTAAGTTAATGGGTTTATATCCCACATTTGGTTGATCGGGGAATTTGAGAGCTAGAGAGAGACTTAAAGTTTGGATTCTCATTTCATTTTATTTTGTGCTTGGTACAACAATTTGGCTTAGTTTATGATTCTCTCTATATTAGCACCTATAGATCAATTTGTGATTCTTTGACTCTATGACTTGGTGTATGTTAGTTTGTTAATTTAACTTTGTGTATGAAGTTGTGATTCTTTGACTATTTGTATTTCAAAAATTGATGGGTCTATGCGTGTTTGATTGGTTGTTTAGTTTTTTAGATTAAAATGGAAACAGAGACCGGGTCTACTCCATCACATGAAGCTGATTCCAATGTAATGGAGTCTAGCTCTAGAGTAAGGGAAAAGGTTGATCCGGCTTGGGAACATTTTAGCCTTGGGACGGATGAGAAGGGACGAAATACTTTCACATGTATGTATTGTAGGCAAACATATAAAGGTGGGGGTATTAATAGGATGAAAAAACACCTTGCGGGGATAAAAGGTGATATTGGATCATGTAAAAAGGTTTCTCATGATGTGAGATACCAAATGTTAGAATATGTGAAGGAGTTTGAGTTGAAGAAAAAAGCTGAAAAACAACGTCAAGTAGAAATGTTTAGTGTGCCTTCCACAAATAGTGATATACAAGAAGATGAAGATGTTCAAGAGGTGTATAGTAGTGGGTTGCCTAAAAAACTTGTTTTAGGTAAAAGAAAGGGTACAAATCTGGGGGATAATTATTTTGCTCCAAGAACTACTCCAGGAGCTCAACCTGGTCTTAAAAGTGTGTTTCAAAGTAAAGAAAGGGTGAGGCAAGCTGATATGGCTATTGCAAGGTTCTTGTATGACAATTGCATACCTTTTAATGTAGTCAATTCAGTGTACTACCAAAAGATGATTGATGCTGTAGCTGCTGCTGGTCCTGGCTACAAAGCTCCATCTTATCATGCTGTACGGGTCTCTTTGTTGAGGGATCAAAAGAAAGAGGTACAGTTGTTGGTTGAGTCACAACGTAGGCATTGGGCAGAAGTTGGATGTACACTTATGGCTGATGGTTGGACGGATACTAGACATAGGTCATTGATTAATTTCCTTGTCTATTGTCCTAGGGGAATGGTATTTGTAAAATCAGTTGATGCCTCTGATATTGTGAAGAGTACTAGAAACTTATATAAATTGTTTGATGAAGTAGTTACATGGGTTGGTCCAAAAAACATAGTTCACATGGTTACCGACAATGCTTCCAATTATGTATCTGCTGGTAAATTGTTGTGTGAAAAGTATAAGACCATTAGTTGGTCTCCTTGCGCAGCACATTGCCTGAATCTTGTGTTGCAGGATATGGGAGAAATGCCTCATGTGGAGAGACTTAAAAAACGTGCATCCAAAGTTACAGTTTTTATTTATAATCATGTAGCTTTGATTGCTTGGTTGAGGAAGAGACCTGGTTGGACAGATATTGTACGTGTAGGAGCAACAAGATTTGCTACTACTTTTCTTTCATTTGGAAGTCTTCATGTGCATAAGCATGACTTGCAAGCCTTAGTGACTAGCAAGTTTTTTGTGGACAATAGATTGGCAAGAGAGTCAAAGGCAAAAGAAGTAGTTTCTATCATTTTAGATAATACTTTTTGGGATGATATTAATGTTCTTGTCAAGATTTCATCGCCGCTCATTCGTTTGTTACGGATTGTTGATTCTGATCAAAGGCCTGCAATAGGATATGTGTATGAGGGCATGCATAGAGCACGGTTGGGAATCAAGAAGATCTTCCGAATGAAGAAGCACTTGTACAAGCCATACACTTCAATTATAAAAATTCGTTGGGACAAACATTTGCGTAAAGATCTTCATGCTGCTGCATATTGGTTAAATCCTGCTTTTCAGTATGATGAGGAGAATTTTTGCCGGAAACCAGCAGTACATATGGCTGTTTTGGACTATATTGGGACAAAATATGATGGTGACAAAGAGAAGGTTATTAAGGAAACCCAATATTTTCGAGACCGCATTGGGAGCTTTGATAGAGAGCTTGCATTGTCAACAAGCACAACCACTCATCCAGGTGAAGTAATCAGTTTACTTTAATACCATATGTTTACTAAAGGATATAGTGTGCATTCAAGTAATTAGTGTTGCATTCAAGTAATGTAGTTGGGAATTTAATTACTTTAATACTATATGTTGAGAATCTAGTCTTGGACTATATGTTTATGTTAATTAATATTAGATTATGTTGTGTTATGAAAATTAGATGAATGGTGGAAGTTGTGGGGTGCTGATGCTCCAAACTTGCAAAAATTGGCAATTAGAATCCTTAGCCAAACTTCCGCTTCTTCTGGATGTGAGCGTTGTTGGAGTTTATTTGACCAAATACACTCTAAGAGAAGAAATAGATTGGAGCATCAAAGGCTCAATGATCTTGTGTTTGTTCATCATAACTTGCGATTGAAACATAGGTAACTAAATGCTATATCTTATCATTATATTAATTTTTAAAAAGTCATTTATATAATGTAATTGTTAGTTACTAATTATGTTCAAATTCCAATAATGAGCATGACATTTTATGATGCAGGCTTTACAACAAAAAGTTTAATTTTGACCCCATTGATTATGCAAGTATCGACAAAACCGATTTTTGGGTATTTGTGGAAGAGGAGGACCCATATCTTAATTATGAAGAGTTGGAGAATGCAATTTATGAAGAGGGTGCATATCCAGCAAGTGAAGGGCCTTCTTCTAATATGGAAGGTTAGTTTATATGCAAAAAAATATAATAACTTATATTGATTTTTCTTTTATTTTTTTAAGTTTGTGCAAACATTATTATGATTTTTCTTTTTATTTTGTTCAACCTTGTGTATAGAATCTGTAGATGATAGCAGTGAGGTTGAAGGAATTGATTTGGGAACATTTGGACAACCTGTTGGCCCTCCTCCTGGATTTCCAGGGAATGATGATGAGCATGATGATTTAGACATTGATGATTTATGATTTATGATAATTATGTTTGAACTTTGAAGTTATGTTTTGTATTTTAGAGATAATTTCTATGTCTCTTTGTAAGAAGGTTGGAAAACATTTCTATGTATTTTGTTTGTCTACTGTAACATTTTAGAGATAATTTCTATGTATTTTATATTTTGTATTATGTTTGTGTACTATAACTTGGAAAACATTATTATGAGAAACAAGGTTGTACACAATGTGTGGTTGTATTATGTGAATTTTTCTGGGTTCATGGGGGCTGTTTTGGGTGATTGGTTGTGAAAATTCTGGGTTCATGGGGGCTGTTTTGGGTGATATATTCAGTGGGTTTTGCTGGGATTTTGGTTGTGAATTTTTCTGGGTTCAAGGGGGCTGTTTTGGGTGATTGGTTGTGAAAATTCTGGGTTCATGGGGGCTGTTTTGGGTGATATATTCAGTGGGTTTTGCTGGGATTTTGGTTGTGAATTTTTCTGGGTTCAAGGGGGCTGTTTTGGGTGATTGGTTGTGAAAATTCTGGGTTCATGGGGGCTGTTTTGGGTGATATATTCAGTAGTAGTAGCTGCTCTTGTGAAGATACCTTTTTTTTTTTTGGTTATTAAGAAAGTTGCTGTCTTTTTCATCTTTTAGAATTCTTTGAATTGGAATTGAGGTGGGTTTTCAATTGTGAGGTGATCTTGACTTTATTTGATTAGAAATTTGATGGGTTTCTTAATTGGTTACTTTTTTTTTTTGTTCCAGTAGATTTGTAAGTGAAACTTTATTGGGATTATTGATTGTATATGTGTGGTGTGCGTGTATTTGGGGTGGGTTTAAGTTTGCAAGACTTGATATAGGATTATGTTAATCAGATAGATCAGCTATTTTGTTTTTATGGATTTTTCATAGAATTTTGATCTTACATTTGTTTTATAAGATGGTATGTGTTTATTAGGCTTGAAATTTGAGATTGGATCAGCCTAATCAAATTAATTTTCTCTTGGTTTGGGAAATATATTTTTTAAAATTTTGTATTGGTTTTGTTTATTTGAAATGGTGTTAGTCATCATGGCTAAATTTGGAATTTGGGATTAGGCTAATGTCAAATCAAATGATTGCCTTTTGTTTTCTGAGAACTTTGCTGAGAAATATTGATTTTTGAAATGGAGTCATGTTTAGTCAATTGAAATTGGTTTATGTTTATGAGACATGAATTTTGGGATTGGTTTTCATTAATCAAATATTACAATTACCTATTAAAATTTCAGTTGAAGGTTGTGATCTAGGTTTTGTTTCTTTTTGTTGATCCCGTTCAGTTATAGGTTATTTTATCAGTGCTGAACAAAGCAACGGGGTTGTGGGTTGGTTTCTTGGTTGTTAAAATTGCAGGGCATACAACTGAAATATAGGGGAATGTGAACATTTTTCATTTTCTAAATGAATTAGACTATTCTAGTTAATTTTATTTATTTATTTATTAATTTAATGTTTTTATATATATTTAAAATAATTATTAAATTAATTATGACGTCATCACGGTTCGACCCCGGTTCGACCTCGGTTCGACCTTAAAACCCTTGAACCTCTCTCTTTTACGGTTCAATGAACGGTCCGGGTCTGAAAACCTTGGTAAAACTGACTCGGATATCATGATTGCTACACATTTGATAATTGTCATACACTTAGTCTGCAATTATGCACTTTGCATCAAAAAAATTATTATATAGTCCAAAATTTTAAGAATATAACCTTCCTAGTTTTTGAAAGTTTCAAACAATAAACAAAAGACTTTGGAAGTTTTGAACAACAACCAAAGGCTCAGTGAGACGTTATCAAGATTAAAGATTTCTAATGGTGTCACTTGTTTTCTTGATTAAAGGTATTTGACATATCAATAACTTAAAAAGAGCCTTGATTATTTTCTCCCACACAAATTTTAAGAGATAAAGCTACTAATTAAACTTTTCTTACCTGTTATTTTGGAAGACTTTGTCTTCCCCATAAGTCCACTCCCTCCAGTAACTTATTAAAATATTACAAATGTATGTATACATATTTTGGAAGGCTGATACAGCTGCTTAACTCTTATAACAAAATTCAAGTAGAGATAGGCTATATGTTAGATGAGTTTCAATGGATGTTGCATTCAGATTTATTTATCTTTTATTTTGAGAACTCATGAAGGCTTTAGGTGTGATTAATAGTTGATTTTGGATCTTCCATGGCCATTAGCTACGGAGATGATAAGCGAATTAAATGAAAAGAACTTAAGGAGAAAGCTGCAAAGAAAATCTAACCAAAGAGTTCCTTTAGCTCCAAAGATGTTATAAGATTAAATCTGAAGAGTTTTTCTTTTGCTAAAATTTTAAGCCCTAAATATGTTTGTGATTTTAATTTTCATAACGTTTTAGCTTTTTTGGTAATACTTTTCAAAAATTTCCATGTGGCAACTTATTTGACATAAAAATAATATTTTAATATCACTGTTAATTATGTCAGCATTTTTCATCTAACACTTAATAATAAGGACCATTTTGATAAAATACCAAAAATTTAGAGACCAAATTGACATATTTAAAAAATCAATGACGAAATTAACAAGTGTTTCAAATTTATAAGCTGGAGGTTGGTCATGCTCATGCGGGCCTGTCAAGCCTAGCCTGCAAAACGTAGGCTGGGTTTTTTTTTTTTTTTTTTTTTTGGTTTTTAAAACTTGGACCTGATAGAATTGTGGACTGAGCCATATTTGATAAAGCGAGGCCCAATCTGATATGGCCAATTAAATTGATATTAGACCTTTTCTCCAACTGCCTCTCTTTGGTAATTTGGATCATATAGATATATCAAGAATTGCTATACTTCTATACAAATTATTTTACAACCCATTAATATAGTGAATGGTTATTAGTAAGTAAAAAAGTAATATTAATAATAATTTAAAATAAGAAACAGTTAAAATTGGCCAAATTAACAATTTTTAAAAATATTACAAAATAGTTTGTGGTTGTAGCATTACCCATACTTCTAACATAAGATTTGATAAACCTATGATCAGAGGCTATTTTGCTCTTTCAGTTTAAATTATACTTAAAAAAAATTCATCCCAAATGTGAAAATTGGGTTATTTATAAGTACCAAACTACAAATCGCAGTCCCAATCCTATGCTTCCAACAAGAGGGCCTTAGAGTCTTAGACCCACTTTCACATCATGTGCGCATCATAATCATATTCCATTGAAGTTTGAAGAGACACATATGAGCTCAAGTCAAGTAAATCCACGTTTAGCCTCCCCTCCCTATGACAGAGACGTGAAAAACTACCAATAGCATTGATAAAAAATGTGGGATCTAGTTAATTGGTGTCTTTAAAGTGTTTATAAATGTACCATTCTAGAAAGGTTTTAATACTACTTTATGAAAATGGTATGGTTAATGTATGCGTCAAGGGCATAAATTAATTAATCATCTATTTTAGGAAATTTTTTATAAAAAATTGAAAAAATTACAGTAAAAATTAGTAACTTTTTCATTTTTTATATATAATTTTTTAAAATAGTTTATTAATATATATCCTAAGTACATACATAAAAAGTTATTAAAAAATTTTAATTACTTTTTTCTTTTTAAAAAAATATTCTATAAAATTTCTTATATCAATGTCCTTATTTTTGCGTAGTTTATTTTTCCAAAAATTTTATGGTACTTAAAAGTCTGAAAGATCAGACTTCAGAGGACAAATTAATGTCACGACACAACTCATCATCGCCTACGGACTACTGTCCTATCTTTTACCTCAATGCAGCAGATGCTTCATAAAATAATAATACAGTACTACAAATAACAACAACTTTGCCTTCGTTTTTTCCTCACATCTCTCAGTTTTATGGTAGTGTTATGTAAACTTCAATGAGTGGTCCTAGGTGCATTATTAGATATGGGGTTTGATTATTTGAAGTCTGTGTAGAAGAGTGTCGTACATGCTAATGTTAAAAGATGTACAAGGTCTCTCACTCTCTCAGTACATTTGAAAATGATGTTACTTATCAAAATAAAACCATTATCGCCATGTTTTTTTGCTACCATATTATGAACATATTATTATCATATGATACAAATATGCATATAAGGTGAAGATTTTAATTTTCACGTCATTCACACGTTGACATGACATCAATGGTGTTAGAAATTCAGACCCAAGTCACGTGCGGACATGCATAGAGTCACATAAAGAGTTTGATTATTGGAAATTGTACAGGTTATAGGTAAATAATAAAAGAATTATTGGCACAAGTGTAGTTGAGCGAGGTTGGAAAAATCAGCCAACAAGGGTTTTTTTTTTTTTTTTTTGTGTGTGTGGCTAAAATGAAAAACTTATCCTTTAATTTTTTTTAGATTTTATTTCAGTATTCTAACTTTGCTTTTGTTCATTTCAGTCCTCTAAATTTCAAATTTATTCAATTAAGGCATTTTTGTTAACGTTTGTTAAAATTTAAAAAAAAAAATTTGGAAATTTTTTTCAATCATTAATTGAATTTTTTTAATTTGAAGAAAAATTTATAAAATTGAAAAATTAACCACAACATATAACAAAAGTTGATAGAAAAACCTTAATTGAATAAACTTGAAAGTTAGATGATCGAAATGAACAAAAGCAAAGTTAGAGGATTGAAATGAAATCTGAAAAAATTTAGAAGATCAGTTTTAAATTTTAGCATTTTTTTTCTTTCCAAAATAGGCTTTCTAGAATTCATATATTCAGGTGCATATGGCTATATGTCTCCCAAGAATCATGGGCTTGCAAAGTTGTTTTAGTTCCCACGTGCCTGCTTATGCCCCCAAAATAAAGAGAAAATCTCTCTCCCGCAATACGCTAATTTCATTATAACATATTATGAGAGATATAATGCATATATATTATTATAAAATAAGACAAATAGATAAGACGCTAATTAGCCATTTGATACGCAATAAGTTGTTAGGAATTCTTTTAAGTTTTTACTGCATTGATTCTTATGTTTGGCTGTGAAGGTGGATGAAGTTCAGATGAATGAAAATTACAGTAAATACTTTGGTCGGAGACTAGTTTTCCGCCCAACCGCAATTTCTCTAAGAGAATGAAACCCTACATCCTAGATCACGGATCATACAACTTTGAGAGGTTGATTTTTGTTACCCTCCAAATTAAAGATTGAGGTGTAGCTTCTTCAAAAAGTTTTACCCTTGGTCGAAGGAGGTGTCCTAACTAATATAGTTCGGACGTTTTCTTTCATGGGCATCAACCGTTGGTTGAATGTTTGGAAGCTTAAAAACATGTCATCCTTGCGCTTGATGGATTTTATGTTTTTTCTTTTAAAAACGTGGATATTCTCACGAAATGAGAAATTTTTTCCCTCTCTATTTCTTTACAGCGATGATTATGATTGCAATTCAATACCCTTTGATTAAGTAAAAAAAAAAAAAAAAAAAATTTCTAATAAAATGCTTATATTATGTATGTATCTTTTTTAGAATAAATATTATGGTTATATTTACTTTTAAGGATCATATTTTCACTTTGATTTTTATCTCCTATTTGAAATTGATTTAATCTTTAGGCATGGCATATAAACAACTGTAAAGTGGTGGGCTGTGTTAGTAGTGTTGGGCTGCTTCTTGCTGCAACTCAATTTGGTCCAGCTTGTGTGCAAACTATGCCTGGTTTGCCAGGAACGTGCTTGCAGGCAGAGCTGTTTTAGATAAGTTGTGGCAGACAGACATAATAACCAAAAAAAAAAAAAATCTGGCTACTTAGTAGGAAATGACCAAATGATCTCCAAACACAATCACAATAATAATAATCACTTTTGCAAAAAAAAAAAAAAAAAAGAACAAAAGGGGAGCAGATAGTAATATGTATGGGTTAATCAGAAGATGAAGAAATAAGCTTAAATCTGGTCCGCAAGAGCAAAACCAGAGAGGAAAGAACGTTCTTTTTCAACGCAATTAATCTCTTAGGAAAGTCCTGCCGTGGAGATTAACTACTTTGAGGGAAACGGACTTGAATGGTTGATGCACAATAGCTCCTTTTGGTTTTGACAAAGAGCAGGATTTCGTGAGGGAGAAAGGGAATCAATCTACCGGTGCATGCCTACCGTTCTAACTCTCACTTTATTTTCTTCTTGGTTGTTTTCTTTCTTTCCCTCACACTCGTTTCTTTTCTATTTCCTCATATCTCTTTTCGAATTCCTATTTCTTAGTTATGGTTCCCGCTATTGCTCCGTTTTTTGTTCACGGCAAGGTTCTTTTTTTATAGTGCCTGTCGTGACCAGATTTTACTGTTTTAGCCCTTAATCTCATTTGTCTGGTCTGGGTGTATTGGTCGACCACCACTGGTCCGTCTGTGTGCCACCCCCCATCACCAGATAAAGAAGAGTATTTTTGTTTGTTTGTTTGCCGTGGCACCCTTTCCTGCTACGGTCTGGGTTCTTTCTCTCTCCCTATCCTTCATGACATGTACCTAGTGGTTCCAACTCAGCTTGCTTCTTTTGGGTAGTATGTGAGCTGCTTTTCGATTTCCTGCTCCCTTGAGGAGCTGGGCTTTATCTGATACTGGGCCTCACATTTCTTTCGACCCATTTCTTGATTACCCTCATTTCCTGCCATATTACTCTGTCACTTCTACTGTAATGACTCAATCCTACTGGGCCTCTTTAGGCCAGTCATTTACTCTTTCCCTTAGTGGCTTGGTATGACCATTGGTTTTTTTACTTATGGGCTCCTGTATTCCTTTTGTCTTCCTCTTTGGCATCCTTGGCCCACTTACTTTCTTTGGGCTTCCTTGATCCTTTTACTAACTTCGCATTCTCATGGGCTTTTATTAACTTCATTGGACTTTCCTGACCCAATTACCTTATTCTCATCCTTGGGGTTCATGGGTCTGCCATTAACCCCTTACTTTCTTTGTTTGCACTACTTTGGGCCTGCGGTGGTCCTTTCTCACTTTTCTACATCATATACTGCCCATGAGTATGCTATTTCTCTATTTCCGGGCTTCTTTAAGCCTACTTGCCTCTTCAAGGTCTATCTGTTCATTTCATGGACCTGTGATCTATTATTCTTGTCGCTTGGGCCTAATGGTTTTGCCATTTATTTGCCAATTCTTTGCTGCCCTTGTCATTGGGCTTTCTTCTTTCTACTTGGATTCTCAAAAATGACCCTCAACAACAACTAAAGAAAAATTGAACTAATTATTTTGGTTTTGTATGTATTAATGTTAGACTAATATTTTAGGACATTTGACTTAATTCATATGGTTCGTATTATTTTCCTTAATATTTGTTAGAAAGTCACATAAAATCAATGGGTAATACACTTGACATTGGGTAAATGGAGGACCCTATTTTCTAATGTTTGATATCCAAATGACGTGGTTTTCTTAATATATTTTCCACAAAGAAATGGTGTGGTACGGTGTATCGTTAATTAATACGCATTTTTCCCCCTTACAATAAGCAGGAGGGAATTCGAATTTAAAATTTCTTTATAAAAAGATTTGTAAAACACCACTGTATTATAAGCTCCTGATTTGTATATATATATTCTGATAGTGTATATATAGTTACGCTTTGTTTGTTTTGACAATAATATTTTTTAGAAAATGACTTATTTTTCAAAAAGTATTTTCTATAAAACTATATCATTTTCTTATATTTAGTATTTACCTTAAATGAGTTAAAAAAAAATTTTCTAACTTCCTTTATTTAACTTACTGTGAGGTAGAGTTGTTTTCCAAAAAAATTTAGTAGAAAACAATCTTTAAAAATAAGTCATACTTTTTATGTTAACTTAAGATAGTTTTTCTTTTGACGTATTTTTTCTAATGTTACCAAACACTAGAAAATGTGAAAAATTATCTTTATACAAGATTTTTCATTGAAACAAACAGAGCATTAGTAATTAAGTCATGATTAGTAGAAGAAGGACAACTATGCTTTATTTTGATTATGCTATGTAGTCCCTTATGTAAAAAAAATAAAATAAAATAAAATAGCACTTTTTTATTTTTTTATTTTTACCATGCAAAAGCCTATGCCTCCAATTGGTAATTAAGCACTAGTGATTCCAAGCAAAACCAATCATGCATAAACCAATTGTTTGAACTCAGAATGTCCCATGCTATACATAGTCATAGGACAAGAAACAAATTGTGATTTGACGCATGGATCAATCATTCCCGCATTTTTTCTAAATATATATATATATAAAAATCATTCCCTCATTTCATTTTTGGTTTATTTGTCGATCTTCTTCTGGCAATAAAATACAAGGTACCCTTAAAATTATAGGTTTTTCATCATTGGATTCTACAATTTTTCTGTTCCTATTCCCGTGAAATTGCCCACAAGGGATCAAAATGAATGTTACCTCTGTACAAGAAGTATCTGTTACTGTGTCTGGCATCTTTTGCACGCAACAACGGTGAACAGTTTGGAAAGAAAACCATGCGCAGTTACTTTGTCTAATAGTCATACATAAAGAATTTGTTTAAGCACATGCACATGCACATGCACATGCACATGCATGCATGCTCTCTCTCTCTCTCTCTCTCATTGATTCTTTCATTTACTACTCTTACTCCATTTTCTCCTTTTCTTTTTCCTTTATTTAGCTCAATGAATATACATAAGGCCAAGGTTTGATTTCACAAGGCAAAACTTATAACTATCATATAAGTTACTATGCCGGACATATGTAAATACATATTATATATGCATGCACACAATTAACATACGTTATGTTGTAAGTGCTAATGTTGTAAGTCTTGTCTTCCTACTCCCTCTTTTCTCGTCCCCTATATCTTCTGTCTATATCATCTCAAAAAAAAAAAAAAAAAAAAAGTGTTATGTATACAATACTTAAGAGTTAAGACCAATTTAGATTTTAAAAAAATAACACTAATGTGAATACTAAGTGGTATTTTAATGTTATACCATCTGTAAAAATATAATATTTTCATTTTATTATGTTTATTTATTAGGATTTTATATATTAATAAGCTGTGTTGTATTTTTTTTTTCATTTTCGAAATTCTTCTTGTAATTCTCTGTAATGATTTTTACTAACTAGATAAATCTCAAGTATAACTTAAATTAATTTTTTTTTTAATTTATAAAATGATCAAATTATAAGAAACTTAAGTCATGTTGTAACCATTTGTGCATCAAAAACTTTAGAGTTCAACTTAAAAATAATATTAAATTATATAGTTCATTATATAATTATTTTAATTTTTATAACTTATAAATTCATTTTTATGAAATATAATAAATGATCATATAAATAATTTGATCTCTTAATCCCTTCGAAGGTAATATATAATTTTGGTTGTATTTTTATTTTCAATTAAAAAACTTTTGCTTCTTTACTTTATTTTTTATATTTTATTTTTAATTTTATACATTTTTATTATTAAAAAAATACTGATAAATATTTTTAATTAAGTTTGACATAGCTCAACCCACTTGACATGACACAACCCACTTGACACACTTAATAAACGGGTTGTATAGGATTGACACGAATGTGATATAATCCATTTCAACATACTTAATATTAAAAAGGAAAAGTTAATGGATGCCCTAAGGGCATTGGTTTAGGAATTATTTTTAGAAACTTTTTATGTGAAAAGAAAAAAGTAACTAACATTTTTGACAGTTATTTTATTTTATTTTATATTTTCCATAAAAATTGGTATTAAAATTTTTCTAAAATGGTCTATTAACAAATGCTCTAAAGACACCCATTAACAAGACCCATATTAAAAAGGTTGGATTGACACAAATATCATTCATTTAACCCGCTTCAAAAAAGTCATATGTTTTCCACAAAAGGCAATGGAATTTTTGTAAATATTGCCACCACCCTTTGATGAATGATTATAGGGCTGTCAATTCATGATGACATGTCATGTTCATGTCATGTTGAGGACTTGAGGAAGGGGTATTTGGCTAAATGGCTCAACACGAATACGACCCTTTTAATTATTATGTTATTCTTTCAACTCTAACATGATCTCTTAATAAAGCGGGTTGAAATAGCTCAACCCACTTGACATGACACAACCCACTTGACACACTTAATAAACGGATTTTATGGGGTTAGCACGAACGTGACATGACCTATTTCAACCCGCTTAATATTAAAAGGGAAAAGTTAATGGATGTCCATAGAGTATTTGTTTAGGAACTATTTTTAGAAACTTTTTATCCGAAAAGAAAAAAGTAACTAACATTTTTGATAGTTTTTTTTAAATTTTTTTTATTTTCCATAAAAACTAGTATTAAAATTTTTCTAAAATGGTCTATTAACAAATGCCCTAAAGACACCCATTAACAAGACCCGTATTAAAGAGGTTGGATTGACACAAATATCATTCATTTAATCCGCTTAAAAAAAGCAACCCATTTCAACATGTTTGACTTTATTAATATTGTTTTAAATAAACAACAAATTTAATACAAACTTATAACATTCAAATATATACTTATAAAGCACATCAAATACTTAAAAATATCACCCAAAAGTTCAAATAAATATCAAAGCAAAAGTGAAGATTTTATTTGTTGAAAAAATGAATATTTTTTTTTCAAGTTCTGCTTATTGTAACTTTAATTTATGTTACACTATTTAATAAATTTTTATTGAATTAGTATTTAGAAAATCCCAATGTTGGAGTTTAATTATATACTCTTTAAGTTTTTAACACATACCAAGTTGCTGGGTTCAGTAATGTAAACTTATAACCTATTTAGGGGTATTAAAGTGGTGAAACTTTGGATAAAAAAAAAAATAGTAAATAGTCTATATCGAAAGTATTTAAGAGTTTAAATTAAAAAAAAAAAAAAAAAAAAACATGTATACCAAGTTTCATGCCAATCAAATGCTATATACTATTTAGTCTAAAAACTCATATTTTATGCACAATTTTAAATATAAAAATTAAAGTTTAAGAAGAAAACCTAATCTAACAGTGGATTTGTTAAAATTAGTATCCAATAAAAAAATATTGAATGATGTAACTTGAATTTAACAATTTTTTCAACTCAACTTGACTTTATTGAGTTGATAAATTCCCAACCTAGCCCACATGGGTCGGGTTGTGTTGGTGGGTTGCACATACATGTTTTATGTCTTGTAAAATTAGGCTTTCATCAATTATTCTAAATTTTCAAAACTAATTCTCAAAATACAAAAATCAATCAAACTAAAAAAATAAAATAAATATATATATGGTGGGTCGGGTTGGATCAAATGAATTGAAAAAATTATCAACCCGTACCCAACTCAACCCAAGAATCAAAATAAAATTTCAAGCTAACCCAGCCCACCAATTCAAGAAAACCAATTTGAAGCATTGGGTTGGGTTGATGTATACCCTAAATATTTTATTTTGACTTATGAAGAACTGACACAGTGAAACCTGTTATGAAAATATTACTGCAATCTATTTTGCCTTTAGCACAAATCAAAAAGAAACAGTACAAGCTAAAATCACCTAAATGAGAGAGAAATTAACCAGAGGAGTTGGTACTTGGTTCTTGTTAATAGAATTGCCACACATGTTCAACAACCGATAGGGACAATGAAGAGCAATATAGCCTTTCAGTCTAATGGGCCATTGGCAACTTTCAGTACTCAACTCATAGTGGTGGCTTCAAAAACTGTGATTTGATCTCCAATAATTTAACCTAAAAGGAGAGACAAGCGGTGGAATTTCATGCACGGGTATGTTGGGATATATTTTCTATTTTCACAAAAGTTCTGAAAACAAAAATTCAGGGCGTACACGGTACTCCACAGCCCCACGAATAGAAGGAACCATCCAAAATAATTGTCCTTTATATGAAATTGCAATCATGTCATAATTTTTAATCGTTTTTGTTTTTTTTTTCTCCAATTCAAAAACAATTTTGAAAAAAATATGTAAAGTTAAGATTTACACAATTTTGTTCCTTTTCTTACTTAGAAATGAAAAAAAAAAAAAAAAAAAAAAATTCAGAACAATCTAATAGTTTTTTTCTCCTCGTATGTGAAGTTTAGTTGGGTCTGCTTGCAAATATACATCACAACATTATAAACGTTTGTGATTTTATATATGCAATGTATCTTAGACACAGTGGATTCGTGCATTTTTTTTTTTTTTTTGAGAATGATTCGTGCATCTTACTCTAGTGCTTACTTTAATAACTAATACAGTCACAAACAAAAGTATGAATTCATTAATAATGATGTGATACAAGAATCCAATCGATTCTCCAAGTAGTAAACTATTTCTAACAAAACAAAGGAAATGAAAAAGAAAAGAGGGGATGTTAACTTGTTATAGGGTTTTTCTAGGCTCAGAACTCATTGGGCTTGTTTCTTTTAGGACTTAAAAAATTTAGAGTAGTGTTTGTTACACTCAACTTGTTACACATATATTTTTATATATGCGCATATTTTTTAGACTAATATCATGAGTTGAAAATAGAATCTCAAAACAGAAATCATGTTTTCAACTCATGATTTCAATTCAAAAAATATATGTGTAATAGTGTACATATTAGAGTTTGTGTAACGATTTTTATTCAAAAATTTGAACTAAGTCTAAACCTTTTTAAAACATTCTTTGAAATGTATTTTTCAAAGAATAAAAAAATTAAAAAAAAAAAATCTTTGAAATGTTCTCTTTCTTCCCCTAGGATTTGAAACTTCTACTATATAGCTAGGTCTAGGTTCAAATTAAACTAGATTCCCATGATTACCATATATTCCTGAACGCCTGCTGGTCTAGCAAAATCTTCAATATGCTCTTAATGCTTGTTAGACTATTTTTAGTATTTTTTTTCCCTAGCTATTGTCATGTCAAGTGATTAAAAAAAAAACCTTTAATTAATATTATAAATGCCAAGACTGATACTGCAAATTGCCTTAAGGGCTAAACAACTAAAATTAAATTGGTTATCACTTAGCAACTTCATGATCACCAGTTTCCTAAAAGTTGGAGCTGGTCATTGGACCAACTGATTCAATCATCATTATTTTGATAACAAAAGGATTGTGAAATGTTAATTTTTTTTAATAAAAAAAAATGAAGAAAATGTTACACCAACATCTTCCATAACAATTCTTTTCATAATGCAATTATCTTATCATTATTTATTATTGCAATTTCAGATCTATCAACTAATTATTGAATTAAAATTTTTGCTAACATGAATGATGAATGTCAAGGACTCTTTAGGACCTCACAAATTTATTAATTCAACTTGTCAAGGACCTGACAAATTGAATTAGTAAACTTCATAAAAATCCTTTATTAAAATATTAGAGCAAGAAAATTCTAAAGGATCTTCCCAACATCCAAAACTATGGTTTTATTTATATAAATGAAATAAAAAGCCAATGATTACTTGGTTTGGATCTTTTGCAAACTGTAAGGGAGAGTCTCAAATCTTGAATTTGAGCCTAGAATATAATAAAAGGAAGGGAAGGGTTAACCCCAACTGTATGTTTTCCAAGAACTGAGAAAAGAAATGAAGAAAACAAATTCTTATTACCAACCAACCTTATTGTGTTCTTGACGATTAAGAAAATGAAAATGATAATGAAACATATATATATATATATATATATATATATATATAATATATATACAAAGGATTTTATTCCTCAATAATCAACATTTTTTAAATAGATTTGGCTACCTGCGGATCATAGATCAGATCACTTCAATGAAGTAGAACAATTTCATCTCAGGCATAGAAACGAACTTTGGTCGTTGACCTCAATCATTTAATGGTACTCAGACATCTCTTCACATTTTCTCACCTTAGTAGGATTGTAGTTTTTTTTTTTTTTTTTTTTTCTCCGATTACCTTCTGTTTTGTATTATTATTATTATTTTATTAGGGAAAAATAGTTGAACCTTTCCTAGATTTTATTGAAATATATAAAGACCTCCCTCTTATTTTAAAAATTACTCAGTCCTCCACCATGTTTCATATTTGACCTATACATGGTCCCCTGACTTTGATTCCCTCCCAAGTACTCTTTTTAAATAAAAAAAAAAATTAACAATTTTTGTTTTTGGCCACACGTACCCTTGAATGAGCATATGATATCCTCTATTTTTTTAAAAATTAATCTTATATAACTAAAAGATTTTTTTAATACGTCTATCTATTTTAAGTTGATTTTTTTTTTTTTTTGTTCAGCAAAAAAAAGATGCTCTTTTAAAATTAATAGTTAATAATTTTCCATTTATATTGGAAGTGTATGCAGTAGAAAACTTTTTAAGCGAGGCAAAGTTTTACAGTGATATGTCAAATTTTAGAGTTAGAAATTATTTGAATAATAATCGATATTGACAATATACGATTTACTGGCAACAAAACTCACAAGTAGATCATTTCTCTCTCTCTCTCTCTCTCTCTCTATATATATATATTAGAAATGAGGGATTAATAGATACCATATTAAATTTATATAGCTTACTAAATAATTATAGACCATCAACAACAACAACAATATTATTATTATTATTATTATTTTACAGATTTTGGCACCCTCCTGTATGTATATAAACATTAAAAAATCTCAGTATTCTCCAAGATTACCTTCAAGGTTGCCTGGTTTAATTAGTTGTATCATAGAGATGATTTGCCAACAATTCGTTAATAAAATAAACTAAATGGGGGTAAATATCGTTTTAAATAAAATGATTATTAATTTCATGCCTTTAAACCTACTTCAATTCTTCATGACCTTCCATGTGGCCTCTCTCCCTAATTTCCCATCATTTACTTAGCAAAGAATAAAAAAGCCATATTTGAAGCAAATTATATATATTCGTTTAATTTGACTTTTGCCTTTTATTGGCAAAGTACTGCTAATTGGAGACTCAATCAAGATCCGACAATCCACTTCAAAGTAAGGTTAGGGTCGATTTTGCATGATCAACTCATATCGGTAGTACTACCTTTTCTCTCTTTAAACAAAAAAACCTCATAAACATTGCACCTAACATAATCGAGTGATGCTTTGACTCTCAACTTCAAACTTTGAACCCAAACAACCCATCAACACCCCTATCAACTAGTTAACTCGCTGATAACCCAGGCAACCGTATCAAATCTTACCTTCGAATCACTAGATCAGGTTTTTCACGTGGTGAATTTCATATATAACTGCTTAAAGATTGTCGTGTTGGGAAGCATTATTATACTTTATATATTATATATATGGGGGTCTCTCTAGATCTCTGAAATATAAAAGGGGGAGACATGCATCAAAAGCATACAAAGTATCTCATGATTAGAGAAAAAGCAATTCATGCATTTCTTTGATCTTCCAAAGTAAAAAAAGAAAAAAGAAAAAAAAAAAAAAAAGACATTGGATTCTTTGCTCTTTTCCACGTCTAACTAATAGTTCTCAGCTGACCTTATAACAAGGTTCTTATACAGCCGAGAGAAAGAAAAAAGAACCATCGCGAGTGTGGCTTGGTTGTAGGAGTTCTCGTATTATTTTACATGATATTTGTTAGAAGTTGAGTAGTTTGAGTAGTGACTCTTCAACAAATGTGTTGTATCTATGATGATAGTCTCATCAAGACTCTAGTGATAAACGTAGTATTACTATTACCTATTGGATAAAGTTTAGCTACTAAATTGGTTGTAGTTTAAGGTTACAACTTTATTTAATATCTTTTTATTGGAAGTGAATTTTGACAAGTCCACCATTGGATCGCATCTTCTTCTTATATTCTCTATACTTATAAAATTTCTAGAAAATTAAAGATCAATAGGTATGTCATCAATAAATTATTCAAATTATAAGTTTTTGTAGTTTAAAATTATGCATAAAATATAAACTTACAGATTATATAGTAAATAATATCCAATTGACACAAAATCTGACACATATATTAAGAACGTAAAAAACATATAATTTAACTGTTAGATTTTTAAAATATGTAGTAATGTTTATTTGATTGAATAAGGTTATAGTTTTAGGTTACAATCGGTTGTGTAGCTAAACTTTGTCCTTACCTATTATTGTTACATGAAGTTGGGTTGATAAGTCTATATTAGAGACCCATTTTTTATCCATAAAAAGAAGTAAAGAAAAAGTAAAAGAAAGAAGAAAATGAAAACTGAACATTAGGAAATAACTGGATATTCGTCATGAACCTCAATTAAAAAATTATTCTGATTTTCATATTATATTACAATCTGAAGACTGATAATTTAGTTGTTGATTGGTGAAACTACACATATATGATATATCAACCTCATACCGTTAGATATTCATGTGTGTGTAAAGTTAGTTTCCACGTCTTTCATTCGGCCATGCTAGGAGTCTGGGACACGGTGTTATATAATTTAGGGTTAAAGTTGACAGATCATAATCATGATCATATAAAGCCAACGACCAAGATTGTCTTGTTCATGTGTGCAAATAATGGAGTCTTCGATATATATATATATATCAGCATTCAAGGTATAATAGAGATCATGAATCAATTATCAGCTCTTCAAAAAAAAAAAAAAAAAAAATCAATTATCAGTTTAGAGATTTCTCCCATCAAAATCACGTGCAACTATAGTGTAGTTATTCCTAAAATATTTGTTATATAATTATTATTTGGTGAAGAAAAAAAGAAAGAAATAATTGCTTTTTAATAATTAAGATTACTTAATTGGCATTTATTCTGTTTAGCCTTAAATATGAGTTTTCTCACACAAAATAGACATGAAAAAGAAGTCTTCCATGTGAGGTCCTGATTTAGAACATTGCAATATCACCTAAATAATATATTTAGATTAATGGGTTTCAACTTTCAACTCAGCAATTTAAAATCAACTATACTCTTTCTGTTACTAGAAAACATAAAATTTACCACTTACACATGAATATCATAACAATACCATATGGTGGAAATCATTTCAAAGTTCACGTACTCTTTATTATATTTGAATAATTAATAGGATTCAAGTATTTTATCTTGAAAAAAAAGATTTTGAAATTGAGTCAAACCATGTCAAAAGAGTGTAAGGTCTCATTTTTTATTGTTTTAGTGGAGCTTCAGTTACAAAGCTTTAGCAATAGAATTTTACTTAAAAAGTTATTATTCTTTTACAAATTATAGTTTTAAAATACTTTGAAATTGTTACATGTGGGGCCCAATAATTTGTAGCCCTGGCCTATTTTTACGTTGGGGCCCAAGGCTTGAGCCGAGGAAGGAGATAGCCGAGGATGGGTAGTAAAAGTCCAAATAGTCTTGAGATATAGCCAATGATTATTTTGTCCTCGGCATATCCGAGGTCCCCTTGGAAGAAAGGGCAAAAACGGTATAGAAACAGTTTGGAAAAAAATCTAAAATATCTATGTCAATAGAGAAGGAGACGCTGGATAGTATAACGACTAAAGACAAGGGGAAAGCTGCCATTACTGCCATCCAATACTTTGCACCTGACAGAGCCATACTCTTCAGCTTTTACAACCACCCCCAACCACTCTAGGTATGGGCTGACAGGACAGGTCATAATTCCTGGGAAATTGGGCTTGTACGTGGACGCTGGTGAGAGGATAAATGCCAGTATAAAAGGATAAGAGTGGCAGTGTGAGAAAGGGGGGGACAATCCGTCCTCCCAGCCATGGTGTCCTAGAAACGAGGAGAATAACAAGAGCTTAGAGCTCCCCAGACTCCTCGGACGAGATTCACTGACCGGAGCCAACCCGAACTACCGCTCGGTGACCAAGGTCTAGCCTTTCAAACTCACGCTCTACAAATGATATTGTTTGAGCCTTTTTTACGTGCGAACCCAGTATTATTTTGGGTCGTTACAGATTGAGTCCTTACAATTGGCGTCGTCTGTGGGAAAAAGGCTTGTGTCTTGGCACAGGTGGTGGGTTGAGACAATCCCTCACATCATTTCCAATAGCCGGATGTAGTGTTCTAGCTTAAAGTTCCACTAGGGGCTATGTTTCTTCACTAGGGGCTGCGCTTCGTAGCGTCAGCATCACGGACGGTTCTAGGGGCTTGGTCGAGGAGCTAATCCCCCTAAACCAAGGTTCCACGCCATAGCCGAGGGGTTAATTCCCCCAACTACTTAAATATCAAGTTTTGGACAGAACTAAGGTATTGCATGGTCCTCGAACTCAAATCTATGGGGAAACTAACTACTTAAATATCAAGTTTTTGACAGAACCAAGGTATTGCATGATCCTTGGACTCAAACCTATGGGAAAACCAACTACTTAAATATCAAGTTTTGGACAGAACCAAGGTAATGTATGGTCCTCGGACTCAAACCTATGGGGAAACCAACTACTTAAAAATCAAGTATTAGACAGAACCAAAGTATTGCATGGTCCTCAGACTCAAACCTATGGAAAAGCTAGCTACTTGAGAAGAGTTCTAAGTCACTCAGTCCTCGGACCAAATACCAGAAAAGGTTAAGGCTATGAAAGTTATTAGGAAGATGGCGAAACACCTTATTACTCAGCGACCTGCAGGGGCTGTTCATTTTGGGTTATATATCCTCGGATGATTACTTCCTACACGGCATCGAGCATTCAGCCATCATCTCGTTCAAGTTTGGGGTATACAATCCATTTTCAGGTTGGTCTTATCATACACGATACCTCTAATAAGTTCATAATAACATCTTTTTTATTGGTAAGGGATTTCGACCCTAAGTATTGTTTTCTCAGGTCGGCGTTATTATGCCAGACAGCTTTAATAAGCTCATCATAATATCCTTTTCTTTTCTTCTTAGTAAGGATTTCTATCCTAAGTATCATTTGTTCAAATCGGCATTATTATGTCGGATAGTTTCAATAAGTACAGAATAATGTCTTTTTATTAACTGGGATTTCGGCCCTAAGTATCGTTCAGAGTATAAAAATAAAAAAGAGGTTATAGGATAGTATGTCTATTCACGGCATAACCATTTCAAAAAGAAGAGATAGAATATACGAAATATAGCAATGATGACTTTTATTAATATAAAGAGGTATTACAGCGTACAATGAAGGGTTTAAACAAGCCTATATAAAAAACGAATTACAAAAACAATAAAAAAAACAAAACAAACAAACAGCCAGAAGTCTTTTTAAGCTCTGCTCCCAAGTCTTTCCAAATTCTGCCCCAGTAGCACTCATATTGAGAGGAGGACCTTCCTTGGTGGCAGAGGAGAAGAAGAGGAAGAAGGAAAAATACCAGGATGGATCTGGTGATGGGAAAGAAGAAGAAGGGAGGCAAAAGGAGGCACCAGTGAAGGAAGAGAGGAAGAAGCAGGGATACTTTGTCCCTGCGTCAGTCCTGACTCCTAACAAGCTGGTGCCATGTTAGCTATGCTTATAAGAGAGCGGTTGGTACTGATAATGGGTGACCCCAGCTCAGTCGCACCAAAAGTTTGGCGCGACAAACTCCTGCTACGGATTTTGGCTGAAGGGAGGATGAGAGGTATCTTGAGTCTTTGCCATCTCTGTCCTGACCGAGCTATCTTAAGTTTCGGAGGGACAGAACGCTTCTGAGAATGATGTGATCTTTTCATCCCCACTTCTATTTCAAATGTGTCACACTATAAGCTGTGGCTATGCTGATAAGGAAGACTTAGAGCACAGCTTGAGGGTTGAGGCTTTAGGAAGGTTAGAGAGTCTTTACGTGAAGGGAATACCCTCTCGTTTGGCTTCTTATATGGAGGGTGAATTCAGTGGCATTTAATCCGTACATATCTCCAAGAAGATCTGCAAGTAAGGTAGCATCGGCTCAACTCCCCAATGTCATCTATAACTGTCAAATTTGATTGGCCTCGTAAAGGAAATTTATTAAAGACGCACCTCGTACACTGAAACGACGGGAGGGCATCGTGTGTAAATCTAGAAGAATGTCTCGTAACCCGGCGCATTTCCTAAGCAAATGAAGAGACGCCAACATTAATGAAGGGCAGAGCTAAACGAACCGTAATAAAGGCTTGTCATCATCAAAACCCTCCTCTCCGACCAAGAGGTCGGATAACAGGATTTTGAGGGGCTATTGTGGGGCCCAATAATTTGTGGCCCTGGCCCATTTTTACATTGGGGCCTAAGGCCCGAGCCGAGGAAGGAGATAGCTGAGAATGGGTAGTAAAAGTCCAAATAGTCTTGAGATACAGCCAAGGATGATTCTGTCCTCAGCATATCCGAGATCCCCCTGGAAGAAAGGGTAAAAACGGTATAGGAACAGTTTGGAAAAAAATCTAAAATATCTATGTCAATAGAGAAGAAGACGCTGGATAGTATAACGACTAAAGACAAGGTGAAAGCTGCCATTACTGCCATTCAATACTCTGCACCTGACAGAGTCATGCTCATTAGCTTTTACAACCACCCCCAACCACTCTAGGTATGGGCTGACAGGACAGTTCATAAATCCTGGGAAATTGAGCTTGTACGTGGACGTTGGTGAGATGATAAATGCCAGTATAAAAGGATAAGAGAGGCAGTGTGAGAAAGGGGGGGACAATCCATCCTCCCAGCCATGGTGTCCTAGAAACGAGGAGAATAATAAGAGCTTAGAGCTCCCCAGACTCCTCGGACGAGATTCACTGACCGGAACCTACCCGAACTACCGCTCGGTGACCAAGGTCTAGCCTTTCAAACTCACGCTCTATAAATGATATTGTTTGGGCATTTTTTACGTGTGAACCCAGTATCATTTGGGGTCGTTACAGATTGAGTCCTTACAATTGGCGCCGTCTGTGGGAAAAGGCTTGTGTCTTGGCACAGGTGGCGGGTTGGGACAATCCCTCACATCAATTCCAACAGCCGGATGTAGTGTTCTAGTGTAAAGTTCCACTAAGGGCTGTGTTTCTTCACTAGGGGCTGCGCTTCGTAGCGTCAGAAGCACGGATGGTTCTAGGGGTTTGGCCGAGGAGCTAATCCCCCTAAACCAAGGTCCCACGCCATAGCCGAGGGGTTAATTCCCCCAACAATTTAAATATCAAGTTTTGGACAGAACTAAGGTATTGCATGGTCCTCGGACTCAAACCTCTGGGGAAACCAACTACTTAAATATCAAGTTTTGAACAAAACCAAGGTATTACATGGTCCTTAGACTCAAACTTATGGGGAAACCAACTACTTAAATATCAAGTTTTGGACAGAACCAAAGTATTGCATGGTTCTCGGGCTCAAACCCATGGGGAAACCAACTACTTAAATATCAAGTTTTGGACAGAACTAAGGTATTGCATGGTCCTCGGACTCAAACCTATGGGGAAATCAACTACTTAAATATCAAGTTTTGGACAGAACCAAGGTATTGCATGGTCCTCAGACTCAAACCTATGGGGAAACCAACTACTTAAAAAATCAAGTTTTGGACAGAACCAAGGTATTGCATGGTCCTCGGATTCAAACCTATGGGGAAATCAACTACTTAAATATCAAGTTTTGGACAGAACCAAGGTATTGCATGGTCCTCGGACTCAAACCTATGGGGAAACCAACTACTTAAATATCAAGTTTTTGACAGAACCAAGGTATTGCATGGTCCTCGGGCTCAAACCTCTGGGGAAACCAACTACTTAAATATCAAGTTTTGGACAGAACCAAGGTATTGCATGGTCCTCGAACTCAAATCTATGGGGAAACCAACTACTTAAAAAATCAAGTTTTGGACAGAACCAAGGTATTGCATGGTCCTCGGACTCAAATCTATGGGGAAACCAACTACTTAAAAAATCAAGTTTTGGACAAAACCAAGGTATTGCATAGTCCTCGGACTCAAACCTATGGGGAAACCAACTACTTAAAAAATTAAGTTTTGGACAGAACCAAGGTATTGCATGGTCCTCAGACTCAAACCTATGGGGAAACCAACTACTTAAATATCAAGTTTTGGACAGAACCAAGGTATTGCATGGTCCTCGGACTCAAACCTATGGGGAAACCAACTACTTAAAAATCAAGTTTTGGACAGAACCAAGGTATTGCATGGTCCTCGGAAACTCCAAACCTATCGGCAACTCAACCTATGGGGAAACCAACTACTTAAAAATCAAGTTTTGGACAGAACCAAGGTATTGCATGGTCCTCGGACTCAAACCTATGGGGAAACCAACTACTTAAAAAATCAAGTTTTGGACAGAACCAAGGTATTGCATGGTCCTCGGACTCAAACCTATGGGGAAACCAATTACTTAAAAATCAAGTTTTGGACAGAACCAAGGTATTGCATGGTCCTCGGACTCAAACCTATGGGGAAACCAACTACTTAAAAAATCAAGTTTTGGACAGAACCAAGGTATTGCATGGTCCTCGGACTCAAACCTATGGGGAAACCAACTACTTAAAAATCAAGTATTAGACAGAACCAAAGTATTGCATGGTCCTCGGACTCAAACCTATGAAAAGGCCAGTTACTTGAGAAGAGTTCTAAGTCGCTCAGTCCTCGGACCAAATACCAGAAAAGGTTAAGGCTATGAAAGTTATTAGGAAGATGGCGAAACGCCTTATTACTCAGCGACCTGCAGGGGCTGTTCATTTTGGGTTATATATCCTCGGATGATTACTTCCTACACGGCATCGAGCATTCAGCCATCATCTCGTTCAAGTTTGGGGTGTACAACCCATTTTCAGGTCGGTCTTATCGTACGCGATACCTCCAATAAGTTCATAATAACATCTTTTTTATTAGTAAGGGATTTCGACCCTAAGTATTGTTTTCTCAGGTCGGTGTTATTATGCCAGACAGCTCTAATAAACTCATCATAATATCCTTTTCTTTTCTTCTTAGTAAGGATTTCTACCCTAAGTATCATTTGTTCAAATCGGCATTATTATGCCGGATAGTTTCAATAAGGACAGAGTAAGGTCTTTTTATTAACTGGGATTTTGGCCTTAAGTATCGTTCAGAGTATAAAAATAAAAAAGAGGTTACAGGATAGTACGTCTATTCACGGCATAACCATTTCAAAAAGAAGAGATAGAATATACGAAATAAAGCAATGATGACTTTTATTAATATAAAGAGGTATTACAGCGTACAATGAAGGGCTTAAACAAGCCTATATAGAAAACGAATTACAAAAACAATAAGAAAACAAAACAAACAAACAGTCAGAAGTCTTTTTAAGCTCTGCTCCCAAGTCTTTCCAAATTCTGCCCCAGTAGCACCCATATTGAGAGGAGGACCTTCCTTGGTGGAAGAGGAGAAGAAGAGGAAGAAGGAAAAGCACCAGGATGGATCTGGTGATGGGAAAGAAGAAGAAGGGAGGTAAAAGGAGGCACCAGTGAAGGAAGAGAGGAAGAAGCAGGGATACTTTGTCCCTGCGTCAATCCTGACTCCTAACACGCTGGTGCCATGTTAGCTATGCTCATAAGAGAGCGGCTGGTACTGATAATGGGTGACCTCAGCTCAGTCACACCAAAAGTTTGGCGCGACGAGTCCCTGCTTCGGATTTTGGTTGAAGGGAGGATGAGAGGTATCTTGAGTGTCTGCCATCCCTGTCCTGACTGAGCCATCTTAAGTTTCGGAGGGACAGAACGCTTCTGAGAAGGATGTGATCTTTTCATCCCCACTTCTATTTCAAATGTGTCACACTATAAGCTGTGGCTATGCTGATAAGGAAGACTTAGAGCACAGCTTGAGGGTTGAGGCTTTAGGAAGGTTAGAGAGTCTTTATGTGAAGGGAATACCCTCTCGTTTGGCTTTTTATATGGAGGGTGAATTCAGTGGCATTTAATCTGTACATATCTCCAAGAAGATCTGCAAGTAAGGTAGCGTCGATTCAACTCCCCAATGTCATCTGTAACTGTCAGATTTGATTGGCCTCGTAAAGGAAATTTATTAAAGTCGCGCCTCGTACACTGAAACGACGGGGGCGCATCGTGTATAAATCTAGAAGAATGTCTCGTAACCCGGCGCATTTCCTAAGCAAATGAAGAGACGCCAACATTAATGAAAGGCAGAGCTAAACGAACCGTAATAAAGGCTTGGCATCATCAAAACCCTTCTCTCCGATCAAGAGGTCGAACAACAGGATTTTGAGGGGCTATTGTGGGGCCCAATAATTTGTAGCCCTGGTCCATTTTTACATTGGGGCCCAAGACCCGAGCCGAGGAAGGAGATAGTCGAGGATGGGTAGTAAAAGTCCAAATAGTCTTGAGATACAGCCAAGGATAATTCTGTCCTCGGCATATCCGAGGTCCCCCTTGAAGAAAGGGCAAAAAACGGTATAGGAACAGTTTGGAAAAAAAATCTAAAATATCTATGTCAATAGAGAAGGAGACGCTGGATAGTATAATGACTAAAGACAAGGGGAAAACTGTCATTACTGCCATTCAATACTTTGCACCTGACAGAACCATGCTCTTCAACTTTTACAATCACCCCCAACCACTCTAGGTATGGGCTGACAGGACAGGTCATAAGTCCTGGGAAATTGGGCTTGTACGTGGACGCTGGTGAGAGGATAAATGCCAGTATAAAAGGATAAGAGAGGCAGTGTGAGAAAGGGGGGACAATCCGTCCTCCCAGCCATGGTGTCCTAGAAACGAGGAGAATAATAAGAGCTTAGAGCTCCCCAGACTCCTCGGACGAGATTCACTGATCGGAGCCAACCCGAACAACCGCCCGGTGACCAAGGTCTAGCCTTTCTAATCCACGCTCTACAAATGATATTGTTTGGGCCTTTTTTACGTGTGAACCCAGTATCATTTTGGATCGTTACAGATTGAGTCCTTACATTACACTTGTTTGTTAACTAAATTTATAAAAAGCTTTTAAATGTTAAAAATACAAAATAGGAAATTAAAAGCGTTTCTCCATTTTACAAATACTTATTTGCACACAATGATTCAATCCAAATAATCCAATTAAGTACAAGAAAAATTAAAGACTTCCAATAATTGTGTTCAAATTGCTCTTTATTATTATTAGATTAAGATACTAATAGATTTTTTTTTTTTTTTTGTCCAATTGAGTAGTTTTTTTTTGATAAGTCCAATTGAGTAGTTAATATAATATATATGAACACTACTTAATCTTATGCGTATAAGACCAATTATGTTATATTAACAATTCGTTCTTTTTGTTAGTATTCAATGTGGGATTATACTACTTCAACCAACCGCAGAGCTCGCATGATGAATATATATGACAACACTACTATAATTTTCTATATTGAAAGGGTAGCATTTGAGGGTTTTTAATTTTTATTTTTTTTAACTAACTACAATTATGGCATTTGAGAGAAGTTAAAGCTACTAAACTTCTCATAGGACCGTCCTATACCCCTACACACTTTCTTGCTTGACTGTATAGATAACCACTTGAATCTAACAAACACATGAAAACTAAGAAATTAAGGCAATAGGAAGAAGTGTGTAAAATTTGTACACGTACGTTGTCTGAGATTTCGTTGACAAATCAACCATGAATGTAATGCCCACATGTAAATACCACTGATTACTAAGAATTTCTTCTACAGCAACTAGTTTCTTAACTAGTTGAACTGTGGGCATTGCGTGATGGTCTTAATCGAGTTGATAGCTAATCCTAATTACTCAAATAATGTTGTTTCTTCTAGTAGATGATTGTAGATTTTTGCTTTTCCAACTTTCCCAAATTTGCATTAACTATTATTTTCGTGAAGCTAATTATAGATGTGCTAATGGGTTTAACCAGAATGGATGTCAATAGTGATCGATTTTATATTGACTGATAGTACGCCTGTGAACATTTTAGGTATTTTTGATCCTCACTTGAATGGTTAGGCATTGTCCTAACCCTTTTGCTGTTCTTTAGTTTCTGCTAATGCAGTTCCTTTTCTACCAACAAAAAACAGTACACGTCTTGTACAAGAAACTAAAGTCCTCAACCTGAAGCTTCTATCATGATGTCTTGTCATTGATGGACTAACATAAAATTTGAACGTTAACGTGTCTAATAATTATTAGTCACGGCATTCAAAGTTTATCTCTATTCGCTAATGTCATAATCAATGTGATTAAAATTTAACAACCTTTTAGTTGTCAAGCACATAAATAGTTCTATGTACGTCTTGTACAAGAAACTATAAAGCTCTCAACCTGAAACCTCTCTATCATGACGTGCGTCTTTTCAATTGATTGACTAACATAAAAAAAAGATAGAAACTAACCTCCAATAATTAGTCACAGCACTAAAAGTTTGTCTCTAGTATCATTATCAATGTGATTAACATTTTAACAACCTTTTAGTTAATTGTCGAGCACATAAAAAAATAAAATTTTTTTTTTGAAAGCTTGTTCAATGCTTATTTTGATTTTGACCCCATACAGTTGTAAGATTCCAAAACATTGTTCTTCTCCTTTTGTCTTTACTTCTGTCAAATTCTTCAACATTTTGCACAAATTGGTGAAAATTGCAACCCCCATTAATTTTGGTTCCAATTCACAAACTGAGCTTAACAATTAGATATCTGTGGGTCAATAACTACAGCGTCTTAATGTATGCAAGAGTAATAAGAGGGACAAAAGATTGTCTCTTTTTAATTATTTTTTTTAATAATAATTCAAAAGAATCAATTATCTTTTGTTCTAGCAAATGGGAAAACGACACGTGGCAAAAATGATAGAGAAATTGAATATGGGGAAGATAATGATGATGACATCACTTATCACTAATACATAGTGGCTTTACATAAGTCTATTGGGCTACAACTATCTTTCTCTATTAAAAAAAAAGGTCTATCGGGAGCATATTTGACCTTTTCTTTGGGAAAATTAAACTCACTGAAGAGATGCATTATCTTTCTTTTTTGCCAAAAGTTCTATGGTTAGATGATGTTGTCACCAAGTTTGGGTACCTACATAAGTGTCACTCTGCAGCTTTGGAATCTAAGTTATTTTTCTTCTGCTTAATCATGGAGGAAAAAAGTGAAATAGGCAAAAGATATTCCACCATGTTCGAAATGTATGTGACACACTGTTATCTTTCTATTTTACAACATAATAAAGGGAAAGATTTTGTGTAGAAATTATTACACTAGGATGCATTTCATGCTCGAGGTGTCTTTCCAACTAAAAAGAAAAGAAAAGAAAGGAAAAGAAAAGGAAGTTCAATTCTGAGGGTATCTAAATTTATCAAGAATGGTCACTTTATGGGTCAATTGTACTAAAGTTTCATCAAAACGATGGGATCTAAATCTAGCAAGCTGGTTTACTTTGTAAATCAGTTTCATTTATCCCAAATGGCTCTCCCCCCCAAAAAAAGGTGCGGTGGGCAAAAAATCTATAGTAGGACTCCAAAAGTTTGGTTTGAATGAGTTTATTTTCTATTTTTAAATAGCTAAATGAGTTTATTTTTACTAAAAATATGTGTAACTTTTTAAAATATTACTTTTTTTTTTAAGTATAGTTGTGTTTTTACGCTTTATATAAAAACAAAATAAACTAATAAAAATGACTTCGTCCAGACGCGTACAAAAAACCCTCCATAAATAAAGAATTACATGGGATAGTAATCCTAATTGCAATCATAGATTAAATTCTCATTTATTATTTGTACTTATGCTGATAAGTTACAGTGGAATGAAAGATTTAAGCCCTCTCTTTTATGGGCAAATGCAAGCAAACAAGAGATGTAAAATGTACACTCTCTTTTTCCAATCTCTGCAAAATCAAAATTTGAGCCAAAATAGCTAGACTTGAAACCAATCCATCTCGAAAATGCTCAAATGGCAACTATTTCCCAGCTGGGTTTCTCTTGTTGTCTAGAGAATGCAGTGACATAAATGGTGTCGCTGACAAAAAGTACATTCTCTAGCTAGCTAGTAGTACTCCCATAAATATGGTTCTTCAAGCCGAAACCCAGTATCAGCTGCACACAGCTGCCATGATGATGAATAATAGCAAAATCCATTGTCACTTCGATCCCTGCCGTCGATGAAAAGATCTGGTAGGTCAAACAGTGTATCATCATCATCAGTTGAAGGTGAAAATGTTGAATCTTGTGTGTTGTCCATGGATAAACTTGTTGACGAATCCAAGCCAGGTTGAAGATGCTCGGCTTGGCTCAGCTCGGCTTTGGCTTCAGGTTCGTGCTCACACTGTTTAGGCTCCAAGAATGTGGCTGCAGCCGCCTTGGCAGCAGCGGCTTGTATGTCCTTCGGAGACTTGCTGTCTGGCCTGGGAAGCTCTTGAGCCAATTCAGGAAAATTGAGATAAGCTGAGCTACCTTTGATTGCAAGAGTAGCTACATCATGAGCTCGAGCTGCCATTTCAGCTGTAGGGTATGTACCAAGCCATATTCTTGATTTCTTCCTTGGCTCCCTAATTTCAGACACCCATTTGCCCCAATTGCGCATTCTTACTCCTCTGTATGTGGGGTGCTTGCCATCACTGTCATCTTTAGTAGTTCTAGGCTGCTTTCTATGCTCACTTTCATTGGACTCTTGTGCTCTTTTTGAGCCTCTTAGAGAGTGTTTTGTGTTTTGGTTGTTGGTACATGAATTGGTTTTTGTTGTTGAAGAAGAGGAGGAAGAGGAGGTAGAGGTAGAGGTAGAGGTAGAGGAAGAAGATGAGCTGAGCAAGTTGTCATGAGCATCACTCTCTAGGTTGATATGGTGTTCCATGATGATAGAGGTTCTTCCAGAGCTGTGTAGTAGAGATAGAGAAACTATGTGAGTGATTGGTACATATAAAAATTGAGGTGTTTGTGTTGGGGCTTTAATAATCCTCAACTAAAAGAAATTGGGAATATTAAATAAAGAAAAGAAAAGAAAGGAAAAGAACATAAAGAAGGACTCTGGGTCCATTGACACACAAGGAAGACTACAGTTCATCTAATTTGTTTCCCCATGTGAGAATCGAATAATTCATGCTTTGATATTATATTTTTACACCCATTTCTTAGTTGGGTCCTACCTTTGGTCTTTTTTCTTGTCCGCCACGTACCATTCTTAATTTAATGACAAACCGTGTTTCATTTTTTCATTTTTCATGTGTATTGTTTATAAATATATATATTTCATTATATTAGGCCTCAAATTGGTGACCCCTTGAGTTGTGAGACTTTAGTGAAATAGGCCATAATGTTTCCTCATTTAAACCCCATGGATTTCGCGTGAATGTCTTTGGCAAGGGCCCTAGGGGAGGGTCATCTCTATTATTCATTCACACCGTTGATTTGAGGGCCGTATTATTTGATTTTAGAATTGTATTGTTGTATTTGTATGTGAGTCTTTAGTGCCCTGGTACCATAGCATAGAGTATCAATTTCCATATAATCAAACTTGGGTATACCAGAGCTTATTGATATACTTGAGCCTGTGGTTCAACCTGATCTGGATTCTGCTAGAACCTTGTCATTTAGTTCTTCATAATTTAATCCCTTCTATTTCTTTTTTTCTTTTTGGTTCATTGAACATAGAACAAATTATATTAGACCTTCCAATTTGTTTTAATAGTAGGTGTATTAAGTAAAACAACTATTTGGAATATGACTGATGATATAGAATCCGTTAGAAGCATGATGAAGTTTCATATATTTTTTATAGAAACTTCTTGGGTTTTGGTTTGTAGGGATGAACATTTTTATTTATTTATCTTTGGGTAAGATTGAATATTCACAGATGAAGACAATGGATGTAACATCAAAACACATGAACAAGTATTAGATATTCCCTATACGAAACCTACTAATCAGTATATAATCAGTATATATAAGTGATAAATATATAGATAATATAAATAATTTTCTTATAATAAAATCTACTAATTAATCACCAGCTGTTCAAATTTTTAAGGTATACGAGGATCGAATGAGATGGCAAAAGATAGAGTATATATACGTCGCCGTAGCACACATGGTGCACATGATAGTGGGCCCTTTGCCAGATTTAACTCCATGGAAATACAAATGAAGCAATCCTTTAAAAAATTAAAAACTTTTCTAAAAGCCTTCAAATTGCAACTTATAAAGTGGCATATACATTGGATGGTTGAGATAGTTTGCTGGAAAATTTAGACCGCATTTGTCGCAAATTAACTAATTTCAAGCCAATTTGACTAGATTAATCAATTATGTTGTGAGTTTGTAATTAATAAATCATGAGTAAATAAATAAGCAATGTAGGAATTAAAAGAGACACGCGATATGATTATAAAAAGAAAACCCTAATAGGGGAAAACTCTACAACGAATTATTGGCAACCTTTAAGGAAAAAATTAATCTACTAAATAAATAAAATTGAAATTTATATAAATAGAATTAACTCTTGCTTTACTACTATCTCATGTAGTTATTATTGAGGTAACTACATGTAGATTTGAATCCTTGTACTCAATTCTACCATGTTCTTTATTCAACAAGAACACTCCACTTGCGACTTTAAGAACCCTCTTGAAGATTCTTCATAGCATCAAATTTGTGTTTTGAGTGCAACAACTTTACCTTGATCACAAAAACTTGAATATTTAATGTTTGGTGATACTTTGAGAGAACCTGACTATATTAACCTAGAGTACAAAATGTTAGTTAGTTTAGACCCCTGTAAACTCAAACTGTTTAACTTAATTAATTAACCAAATTGTTACTTAGGCATATTATTTAGATCTAGGTGTAGAGAGGGAAAATTCCCGACCTATCACAAGTTGACACGTTACATTACCAACTCCACAAAATACAGTCAATTACAAAACACCACGTACTGCTACTAGATTTTGCTATCACTATTCAGAAGCCAACAGAAATTTGCCAAGTGTCATGCAAAAACCAATCACGCATCAGCGCACGTGTAAGCGATGACACAAGCAGCCTCGCACGTGTAAGCAATGACACAAGTAGCCTCACACGTGTAAGCGATGACACAAGCAGTCCAGCACGTGTAAGCGATGACATAAGTGGACCAATCAGACTCCGCCACATGTCGTTCACCCACCCCTAAACTCCTATAAATAGAAGCCTTCCTAACACATTTAGGAGGACCAAGATTCAGAAGTGAAAAAGCTCTACAAAAATCAAGCCTCAAAGCCTTCAAGAACTTCAACCCCAAAATCCCAGAACATTCGAAACAGAATCATCCAAACCATCTGCCTAGATCCTAAAGTTTACGGGAATCAAGCTCAAAGGTCCGAAAACATCAACAAATCACAAATCAGTGAAGCTTTACGGATTCAAGCCTCCAAAACCCCGAAGAACTTCCACCACAAACCTTCAAATACAAAGAACATTCGAAGAGGAATCATCCAAATCATCCAAATCATCTTCTTAGATCTCAAAGTTTATTGGAATCAAGCTCAAAAGCCTCCAGAAACCTTAAGAAATCACAAATCAGTGAAGCTCAACGGATTCAAACCTCCAAAACCTCGAAGAATTTCCACCACAAACCTTTGAAGATGAAGAACACACGAAGAATATGAAGAACACGAAGAACGTGAAGAATAAAGGATTTCCAACAAGCTCATAGCCAGAGATTCATTGTAATTCTGTTCCAAAGATCTTCGATTCATTCTTCAGCCAAATTGAAGTACATTGGGTGTTTGAATCAAAATCACATTACTACAAATCCAATCAACAAGTCTTTTAAGGAGATCGAATCAGAGGATCACTCTTTTGTAATTACAGAGAATTGTACCACACAATCATCAATACAAATTCGCATTTGTGAAACTATTTCACTTGTTTGATTTATTTCAAACTAGAAATTTAGTCGCTTACACTAGGTTAAACATAAACAATTATATCATGACCCAGGTTAACCAATGAAACCTTCCAGTTTCAAGGTACAAAACTTGTGGATGATTTAACCTAAACTATTCTCCAGGCAACAAATTCATTATGATAGAATGAAAGTTTTACAATATGTTTATCCCTTAATTTAAATCTATTTCTTGTAGTAATTACTCATGGAACCACAATTCCGAATTTATGGACTTTTCTATCTGAATTTGTTGAACACAAACACCCACATTTGTGACTTTGAGATCCCACTCAAAACTTTAGATTATCAGTTATGTATAATCTTGTAGTAGCAATTTTAGATATACTAGTTCTAATAACGCGTATATGAAATTTCGATAGTGACTTTGAAAGGAGAAGGCACAGTAACTTTTAGATCTCACAAGAGTACCTCCAAAGTCTCTTAAAAATGTGTATTGGGGTTTTCCTTTAAATATTAGGAGAATTAGATTTGAAACTTTAATCACTTAATGGGCTGACGGGCTTTAATTAAATTTTGCAGAAACGTATCTTGACCGATTGAGCTTTCTTCTCGATTGATCGAACCTGTAATGTTTCAAATTTCTTGAATCTACAGCTTCCTTTTTCTTATATTCTAACTTGCAGCATCTTAAGTATTGTCTAATAAATCTTATAGACTCTAAGATCTATATCTAGATAAGTTTGTGTTCAGGATTTGCTAATTGTTTTAAACTTTTAGAACCTACCACTAAACACATCTCTCTAGAAGTTGATTAGTCATCTATTGAGCGTGCTTTTATAATTTAGAATTGAGGTCACAAAACCCTAAATATTGGATGGTTGATTAGTCTTAATTTGGGTTTCGAGAACACGATTCTTGATCGATTGACTTAAGTAGTCTATGTGTCGATTTATCGATTGATCGACTATGTCATGATTATAGAACTTTCAATTCTTCTTGAGTAATTGAGGGCACAAGTATTGAACATCAAGTAGACTTCAACGACACTTAAAAACACATATTTTGTTTACTGTCTGCCAACCTATAACTATGGAGCTAATTCACTTCTGCCAACATTTTATTTTTTTGACGATGTTAGAGTTGCATCCCACTGCTTCAAAAAAGCTATCTTTGTATTATTTAGTCCTTATATATTGTCTTATTGATTGTACATCCCTAAAAATAGTAATAGTGCATCCAAACAGGTTAGCTATAGGCTCTTACCTTATCTTTATCTTACATGCATGGTTTAAGCTGTAGTAGTACGGATTTTTTCCTAATTAATTGTATTTATGAGAATTTGAATTCGTTTAATAAACAACTCCAGCATACCATTTTTTGATTCATTTAATAAACAAGCTCTATTAGTAGCGAACAAAGTATATATCGATGATGAATACCATGCTTAGATATTTTTGAACATCGTTTTTGTGTGCTCATGTGTGTATGTGACCTTAATCATAAAAATCAAGTATGAGCTTGAACTAAAAAATGAAGCTGGACTTGGGTCGCTTATTAATATAATACCACATGAAACTTGAGCTTGAGTTTGTTCAGAACTTGAATCGAGCTCAAACTTGAATTCTGAAGAATCTGAACCCCAGCTCGACTTTGAATAACATCGATCAAGCTAGCTAATTAAACTCCCAAAAAGCCAGAACTCACCACAGCTTAACTTGTTTAATTACAATCCTATGCTTAGTTCAACATGTTTTTCTAAGCAAACGGCTATTTCATACAGCAAATATTAGAACAATCAAAATTTTCATTTTCTCATTCTTAATTGTAATTGTTGCAGAAATTGTAGAGTATTTAATGTCACTCACTTAAGTGGCCGGACACAATCTGGTTCCAGTAAGCTAGGAAAATGGCAATGAAATTGACAATACTTGTTACAGAAAAGCTGCATATTTTGTACGCCTATAGTCCTATGTATGAAACAAAAGAAATGGAGGACCGAAAGCGCACAATGTTTTGTCTAGCGTCCTTTTCAGTACCAGCTTCACTCATCAATTACGCATTCTACGGCAAATAGGTGAAGCATAAAGTTCAAAGGAATTTATGTGAGTTAGGCATGTGAAAATTGTTGTGTACATCGCGTACACACGACTACACGAGTAGAAGTCTCACATGAAAAAAAATGTAAAAAAAAAAGTTGATAAATTAAGCTTTAAGATAAATGACGTCCATGCCTTCAATCTAGACCTTAATTAGAGTCTCTCCAAGATATTATATTAATAGGTTTTGTTCATCCTATTCTATTTTGCTTCGTTCTATTGCATTCTAAGATATTATTTTATATATTTAAATTATTTTTATGTATCATTTTAAAAATAACATATTTATAAATTTTTTTATAATTTTTTATTACCATACTTAAAATATTTGCTTTCTTTTTTGTGTGTCCATTTTTGCACTCCTCCCCCTTCTTTTTAGTCTCTACCTCGTTATAATATCGAGGTAAAGAATAAAATATATACCTCCAATCCATCTTGCATGATTTTTTTTTTTTTTTTTTTTTCACTCTAAACATGAGATGAGTGAAGATTCAAAAAAATTTAACAAAAATTTACTTTATCTATTTTATATTACCAATTCAACAATACGCCATACATCGTATACTCTATTTTCTTACTGCTCTAATTAAATATTTTTTAATTATATTTTACATTACTACTTTAACAATTAATACACCTTACATTTCATATCCTATTATTATACTCTATTCTTTTTGTGAGATTAAAATATTTGGGGGTAAAATAAAATAAAATAATAGTATTTACTATTTAAGATATAGATATTGCTACAATGGACATCTATTTATAGCTGTTACGGTAACAAAATGCAAAAATCTCAATAGTGTTAGAAGTTAGAACATCGGGTGTGAAGGTTTTTTTTTTAGTTTTTTTTTTTTTTTTTTAAATAGCAATTGGTGTAAAAGTAAAATGCAAATTGCTAAAAACATGTTTTAGGGCACCGGATTCAATCTGAAATTTTTGCATAGTTCTTGACTAAATGCATGTGATTAATTTAAGTTTTAACTTTTCTTCCTAACCAAGTAGTTTTTATTTATTTATTTATTTTTGAGAAACAAATACACACAAAGAAAATGGAATGAGATTCTAACACAAAAGAATACTACAAAATACAAACCCCACTAGAAAAGTTAAGGTAATTTTTAAGAAAAAGTAAGATAAGTTATACTACTATGTGGGAAAATTACCTTTTTTTTATTTATTTATTTTTTTTTATTTTTTATTTTTGAGAAGCAAACACACTCTCTCTTCGGAATTTTAACTTTTATTGGCATTGAAGGAACATCATTCATAATTTTCAAAGGGATGCTATCATGGCTAGCATCATTCCAAGCTATTAGGTCAATCTTCTCACCATCCCTCAGCCAACCCCATTTTTATTGCGTCATCTACAGTACTGTTCCTCCTTACTAGCAATTTCATCCTCACATGCCATAACATGGCCTCATTCTCAGCGTCCACGCTTACAAACAGTGCATCTATACTAGCCTCTATAGATTCGCTTATGTCTACTGCTCTTTAAAGTCATGAATCATATAATTTCGTCTGCTAATAGACAATTTATACAACAGCAACTCGTCCATATTGGCATATGCTCACGTGCCTCATGCATTGGTCTAGCTGACTACCCCTGGTGCTCTATATATCTACATGTCTTACTACTTGCACATTTATAATTTGTGTTCCATTTTACATCCAATTTATGTTTTTTCTGTTGAGACAAATTTCTTCCAAACTCAATTTGCTTTCAAGATTCCAGAGGAGAAGGGTGAAGCTTGTGTTCCGTGCCTCTTTGCATTGAACATGCTATAATGCAAATACATATCTGAATTGTGTCGTATCTAATGCAAAAAGGCATTGAACACAAGCTGTATCTTGAGATGGAATGCAAGAATACAAAAGGGAATCTCTAAATACTATACGTTACTATGATTTTGTTATGGTGTTACAATGATTTTTAGTTTATGTTATTTGTGCTATATTACATTGCACACACAAACACATCAATGGTACAATTTAAGACATAGAAATTTGGTGAAATGTTAGAGCATTTGCATTCGGGAATTCTATCACATCCTATTTTACCATCCCAAAAAGTCACTTTATCAACTATACAATATAATTTTACAATACTCCCAACATCCCAACTTTTATTTTACAATACAACACATTAAAATAATATTTCTACATAATAAAATAATATATCCCAAAACCCAAATAAAAACAAAAACCCAAATAAAAACAAAAACCCAAATCACCTCTGCAACCACCTGCTACCACCACCACCACAAAGAACATACCCAAACTGAAACCCATGGCCACACCACCACCCTATGGCAAAAATCCAAATAAATGAAACTCATATCTACCACCATGAAACCCACTTTTGCCACCACAACTAGAGACACCACCATGGCAACAACACACCCGCCAACACCATGCAAAGAAACCCACCAAAAAAAAAAAAAAAAAAAAAAAAATCCATTCAGAACCCCCATCAAGACCATTGGAAGCTGATCTCCACACCTCCACCGATGTTGTCTCCATTACCACGGCCCCACACAAGATCAATACCCAGCCACAACCATGGCCCCACGCCGCCACTGCACCACCATGACCCAAAACCCACTCCCACAAATCAAAACCCCACACCCACACCACCGGACCCCATTACAATTCACCCCACAACCTAGATCAACCCAAACCAAGCAAACCCACACACCACCCCAAAACCACCAACCCAAACCCACGCCACCATTGACCATTGACCATTGACCCAGACCTATGTCGTTGCCATTGAACACCGACCCAAATCCCCACTGCCGCCACTAATTCCACTCCCAAATTAAACACTCGATCTTCTCGTACCCCCTGAACTCAAACCCAATCTCGACGAGCCCAAGGTGCGATCTCACCATGCCGTGACTTTGCAAAAAAAACAAAACGCCCCCACCATGATCTTGCCACGCCGAGATCCACCATAAACAGGCCACCACTGCACACCGAAAGAAACGGGGAGTGGGAGACGGAGAGACAAAGTGGGACTGAGGGAGAGAGGACTGAAAAACACAGAAAATAAAGAGAGAGATAAAGATAGATGGAATAAAAAACTAATATTTTGTTTTAGAATTGTGTTATAGTGTAATTCTAAAGGTAAAATTGCACTGTAACACTATTGCAAAAAAATTTGCAATAGTTGATTTTTAGAAGTCCAGATGAAGCTTGGTTTTTGTGTGAAAATGGTAAAACTTTCTTACATATGCCATTTAGCATGGCTAGTGTGAATGCTCTAAGTCCTCTATGTTATTTCTTTATCTCACCTTCTCTTTAATTATCCTTAATGTTTTAATATTATTTTAACAAAAGTTTGCTACTTTCGTTTTTTTTTTTTTGGATGAATTACTGATTGAGAAATAGTTTATGCGTTCTAATTCTCAAGTGTTCTTATATATATATTAGAGCCTCGTCCAGGGCTTGTGATGTTGGGCACAGCCTTCCATTCTCTCATTCATGCATGTGAGAAATTTAGTGGACAATTGGACATACACATCAATGAAAACCAATCCAAAATAATATTAAACTAAATGGACAATCATGCATGGTTTCATACAAACCTAATAATTTCATGCATAGTTTCGTACCGACTTGATTATTTGAAGGCCGATCTGATATATCATGACTTTGTGATTGCATGCATGAAATTTTCATGAAACGATTCAAACGATGATTCCAGTAAATATTCCTTTATTCCTTTCCCATTTCGATCAGTGGCTAGACCTTCATTTACATCTTTTAAGAAGTTTATCCCCTTTTTATCTTACAAGAAAGTAAATTTGTATATTATTTTGATTAAAAAAATAGTACAATTTTTAAAAATTTTGGATTAAAAGATGATTATGAAAAAACATAGGTAACTACTTACTACTGTCTTAGTGTAAGAATCCGAAAGCGATAATTAAGCTACCTGGATGACTTGTGAATGTGTCATTTCACCGTCAACTGATCCTACACATTCAGAAATCTAAGCTCTATTTTGTTGTAGAAGTCCAAAACCTTCCTCCATTGAGTCATTTCATAATGCATGATTGAGGTTACTTCTTGTCCATATTTACCTTAAATGGTAGGAGCTCTCGTGTCCCAACTCCCAACTCTAGGAGATCCTTTCTTGGAAACTAGTAATGAGAATATTACTAACAATAATGCAATCTAGTAAGGGGCTTTTTTTTTTTTTTTTGGGTGGGGAAAGCAAACCAGTTAATTAAGATTTCATATGCAATTACGTACTATAGTTTGACAACAAATTTTCAATATTAAGCTGCCTTGCCCTTTCCTTTTCAACATAGCTTATATGTGAAATCAAGGTGCTTTATTGAGAGCAACCATGCATGAGCTAGAGTTAAAGATAGCTTAAGAAGTAGACATGTATATATAAGGACGGTTTAATTTATATTGATAAAAGACAAAATAAAATTACACATCTATCACAACTTAAAATAAAGGTGGTGTGAAAATATTGAGATCTTGTTATACCTATAGACTTTTGATTGATGAATTAGGGTTAGTCTTAGAAAATTAAGTCAAGTACTTTTAAGGCACAATATGAAGATAATCATTGTCAAAAGTTTTAGATTAATTTCCAAAAAAAAAAAAAAAAGTAACTCCAACGGGTTGGTTTAGTGGTTGTTTATGTCTTCATTAGGGGTGTGTAGCCAACCCACTGATCCACCAAAACAACCCTAATCTAGAGGGTTGAGTAGATTTTTAGGAGTTGATGGGTTGAGTTGGGTTGCCAATTTTTTTGAATTACAATTATATATATATATATATATATATATATATATCTTATCAACATTCAACAAATATGCAAATAAGTCTTTCAGTGAAAAGCTAATCTAAACTCATTGTAATCACACCTAATACTTTGTCACTAGATTTCAGATAAACTGATTAATTAGTCGTATCAATAATTTTCTATTTGTATATAAGTAGTCCATAACTTGTGCAATACATAAATAGTTTTACTCTAGTGTAATTTCTCATCTTTTTTTTTTTTTTTTCTTTTCAGGTCTAAATATAAAATTTGATAATTATAATAGTTACTACTAAGCATTTATCAAGATTATGTTTATATATGAAAGTAATATTCTATCATTAGAAATTTATTATGATTGTGTTTGTATATGTAGCTACATATTTTACCATTAAAAGAAAATAAGACATCTTAAGATTCTTGTAGGGCGTAAATGATTTATGGGCCAAGCCGAGGAGGATTATGGCCCAAGTTCAACAAAATAGCCTTTGGGTACCGCCGAGGGTAGTTCAGTCCTCGGCAGACCCAAAGTTCCCCCTCATCAAGAAGGGTAAAAATGGTATAAAACTGAAACTCGGAAAAAAGATCTAAAATATCCGGGGAAAGCTGCCTTTATTGCCATTCAATGCTCTGAACCTGACAGAGCCGCATTCTTTGGCTTTTACAACCACCCCCAACGACTTTGGGTATGGACTGATGGGACAAGTATCAGCCTTGGAAAGATTGACCCTACACGTGGATGAAGGATAAATGGATACAGGCGGGTATAAAAGGAAAACTAAGTAATCTTAGGGGAGGGCTGGGAAAAATGGCCAAGAAACGAGAGCCTCCCAGCCCACCTCCATGAGAAGTACTCTAGGGGTGACGATCATTTAACCTTGTATGAACCCCCTGAAAAACCCACCGCCTATCGATCAAGGCCTAGCCTTTCAAACCCACGCTCTACAAATGATATTGTTAGGGCCGTTTTACGTGCGAACCCGACACTGTTACGGTCCGCCACGAATCGTGACCCTACAATTGGCGCCGTCTGTGGGAAAGGCTTGCGTGTTGGCGCAGGCGGTAGGTTGAAACACTTCCTCTGTTATTTCTAACCATTGGTTATAGAGTTCAAGTATAAAATCTCACTAGGGGCTACGTTTCTTGACGAGGGGCTTAGCTGAAGAGCTGACTCCCCTAAAAGCTAAAGCTCCTCGTACAGAACAAGCTAGGCGCTTGGTAACGTTAACCGTATAGATAAACTCAAGGGGCTTAGCTGAAGAGCTAGCTCCCCTAGAGCTAAAGGCGAGCCAAGGCCCCATACAAAGAGAAAACTAAGTTTTGGACAGAACCAAGGCATTGCATGGTCCACCGAACTCAAGCCTCTGGGGAAACTAACTACCTGGATGTAATGAAAACTAGGTTTTGGACAGAACCAAGGCATTGCATGGTCCTCGGACCCAAGCCTGTGGGGAAACCAACTACCTGGATGTGGAAAACTAGGTTTTGGACAGAACCAAGGCATTGCATGGTCCTCGGACCCAAGCCTGTGGGAAAACCAACTACCTGGATGTGGAAAACTAGGTTTTGGACAGAACCAAGGCATTGCATGGTCCTCGGACCCAAGCCTCAGGAGAAACCAACTACCTGGATGTAATGAAAACTAGGTTTTGGACAGAACCAAGGCGTTGCATGGTCCTCGGACCCAAGCCTGTGGGAAAACCAACTACCTGGATGTGGAAAACTAGGTTTTGGACAGAACCAAGGCATTGCATGGTCCTCGGACCCAAGCCTGTGGGAAAACCAACTACCTGGATGTGGAACCAACTATTCAAAAAAAAAAACTATGACACGTAAACCTCAAAATCCATCCGAGGAGGACTCCTAGTTCACAAATGGGTTAATACCTTGAATGCATAGATTCCACAATCTGCCCTCGGGTCCCTAGTGTCAAAGGGGTTGATCCGGTACGACGCAATTCACTACCCAAAAACACAATCAAAGTCCCTCGCTACTTAGCTACCCTTTCAGACGAATTATTTAGAGATTATCGTTCTCGGACATTGGTCTAGCATGCATCGCGTAGTACTCAGCGCTTATCCCGGTTAGTTCCAAGAATTTAATTTATTGAAAGTTATCATTGTTATACTTGATAATATTTGTGAGTTTAAATTAGTAGAAACTTGTATTAAAGCATTTTTTCTGCCTGGAATATCCATAAGAGCAAGTTTGCATTTAATATTTATGCATAAAGTAGTTGTTACGGAGAAGAAAGATATGTATAGAGAAATGGGCACATATTCTATTAAGACAAAGGAACAGTACAGTGTACAATGAAAAGCGGAAACAAGCTTACACTAAAGCTGACTACATAAGTAAAGGAAAATACAAGCGAGTGGAGAGAAAGCCGTGGGGACAGCTCAGAGGAGAGGTTGACTACTGCGCCAAGTTGTTGTCTAAGGAAACTATTCCTCGACACTTCTGCACGCCCATAACTCAGGCAGCCAAAGAACCTGACCTCAGGCTAACACCATCTACAGAAAAGGCGCAGGGAGCCGGAAGTTGGGAAGCCCCCACAAGAATTTGCCGGCTACAAGGTAGACAGTGCTGATAGTGGAAATTCCTTCTTCGGACATACCAAAAATTTGGCATGACCAGAACCTACTTCGGATTTTGACTGAAAGGGGGGGAGACACCCTCCCCCCTCCGTAGAAGTGTAAATTTCTCTTAAGTTTATGCTTTCTTGGCCCGTGCATCACTCCTTCGAGTCTCGGGAGGACACGGCGCCTCCGCGGTGGAAAAAGTTCTTTTTCCCTAACCCTCGCCTCAAACATGATTTCCTAAAGGAGGAAGCTGAAGGATTTGTGCGTAGGAAAAGTAACTTTCTCTCCTATTTATATCAAAAGATAAGATAGTAGCATTTAATTCACGCGGCGTCTCAAGGAGCGCTATAGACAAAATGTCTCTGGCCCGATTTCCAACGTCGTCTGCAACCCTGAAGTTAGAGGAGTCTCGAGAAGGCGCACCTCGAATACTGGGACGCCCAGAAAGTATCGCGTGGCCTGAGAATACGGAAATACCCCCTTATTTTGGGCCCAGTCAACTCACGGCCCAGGCCCGATTCAGCACAAGGGCCCGGGGACAGAACCTAGGTCTTGAATGGTCCTCGGACTCAAGCTTATGGGAAACCAAGTACAAAAGATGAAAATTACAAGTGTTGGACAGAACCTAGGTCTTGCACGGTCCTCGGGCTCAAGCCTATGGGGAAACCAAATACTTGGGTAAGTAAAAGTTTGAATTTCGTAAGATAGGGCTACTTGATAAAAACGTCAAGTCACTTCGTCTACGGCTTAAACACCATAGAAGGTCAAGGCCAATAAGGGGGTAAGGAAGGTGGTGGGACGCCCCAGCATTTAGTCGTATAAGAGGGCTATTCATTTGGCAGGGGATATGTCCTCGGACGGTTATTTCTCACACGGCATCAAGCCTTCGGTTCTCTCCTCGGCTAGTTCCGGGTAAGTACTATTTTTTACGGGTCGGCCTTATTGTGCCAAGCACTTCTATTAAAGCTGTGGCGACATCATTTTATTATCAAATATTTTGGTCTTAGTCGTCATTGATTTAGATGCTATATTATTGTGCCGAGCAGCGCTTGCAAATTTATAAAAACATAGAGACATAACATGCGAAATAAGGTAGACAACAATTTTTATTAATATAAAAAATTATTACAACATACAAAAAGGGGCTCAAACGAGCCTATACAAAATGTAAACTGCCTAAGCAACCATTACATCTGTAGTACAGAAAAGTAAACTGTCAAGCGTCTTTTAAACTCGTCTTCGAAGTTTCTCCAATCTCTGCCTCATTGCTGCTCATACTAAGAGAGGGACTCACTTTAAAAAAGAAAATGAATGAAGAAGAAGGAAATAGTAAGGAAGAAATCAATGACGAAGATGAAGGGGATGAATAAAGAAAATGGAGGACATGAGTAAAGAAGGAGAAGAAGAGGAGAGAGAGATGAAGAGACAAAGAGAGGAATAAAAGATAGAAAAGAAACAGCACCAGGGCGGAACTGGTGCTGGGAAGACAATAAGAAGAGGGAGGGGGAGGGCACCAAGGGGCAAAAGAGGGAGAAGCAGAAGCACTTAGCCCCTGCCTCAGCCCTGACTCCTAACACGCCGGTGCCATATTAGGTACACTCGTGAGGAGCCGGATGGTAACGATCTTGGGTGTTCTCGACTCAGTCACGTCGAAAGTTTGACGTGACGAGTCCCTGCTTCGGATTTTGACTGAAAGAAGGATGAGGTTGATTTTGAGTCTTCGCCATCCTTGTCCCGATCGAGCCATGATAAGCTTTATCGAAACGTGGCGTTTTTGGGAGGGGTGGGGCTTTTGCATCTCTTGTTGTTATGGTAAAGTATTTTACGATTAAGTGTATAAACCAGCGAGTAAACCGAATCCTAAGGGAGGCTAAGTATTCCAGAGTCGCAGGGGGATGAAAAGGGATTTTTGGTAAAAACAATAACCTCCTCCTGTCCTACTTATATAGAGGGCGGAGCGGGGGGCATTTAATGGGTTCAGATCTCCAAAGGAATCAGCAAACCCAAACACGCCGGTTCCACTTCTCCACCCCATCAAAATAAACCGTCGAATTAAAGTAGTCTCGTAAATAGTGATTATTCAAAGCGCGTTTTGGATACCCCAAGCGATAAGAACGCCTCAAGCGTGAAATTAAAAAATATCTCGTAGACCGGTGAATCTCTTAGGCATATGAGGAACCGGCAGCATGTTTAATAGGCCGAATGGATTGGGCCACAGGAAGAGATTTGGCGTCACCAAAACCCCCCTGTCCAGCCCAGAGGTTGGATAGCCGGGTTTTGAGGGGCTAATGTAAGGCGTAAATGATTTATGGGTCAAGCCGAGGAGGATTATGGCCAAAGTTCAACAAAATAGCCTTTGGGTACCGCCGAGGGTAGTTCAGTCCTCGGCAGACCCAAAGTTCCCCCTCATCAAGAAGGGTAAAAATGGTATAAAATTGAAACTCGGAAAAAAGATCTAAAATATCCGAGGAAAGCTGCCTTTACTGCCATTCAATGCTCTGAACCTGACAGAGCCGCATTCTTTGGCTTTTACAACCACCCCCAACGACTTTGGGTATGGACTGATGGGACAAGTATCAGCCTTGGAAAGATTGACCCTACACGTGGATGAAGGATAAATGGATACAGGCGGGTATAAAAGGAAAACTAAGTAATCTTAAGGGAGGGCTGGGAAAAATGGCCAAGAAACGAGAGCCTCCCAGCCCACCTCCATGAGAAGTACTCTAGGGGTGACGATCATTTAACCTTGTATGAACCCCCTGAAAAACCCACCGCCTATCGATCAAGGCCTAACCTTTCAAACCCACGCTCTACAAATGATATTGTTAGGGCCGTTTTACGTGCGAACCCGACACTGTTACGGTCCGCCACGAATCGTGACCCTACAATTCTAATAGAGGGTTTAAATATAGAATGAAATTTAAATTTAATTAATGTATATTAGAATAATGGTGTGTAAAATTATGAGATCTCAAAATTTTATGTGATAAAATATTATGAGATTAACTAAAAGTCAAACATTTTCAGTTTAATATATAATAGATTGCTCTCACATTATCTTTTCAAGGAGTTTAAGTGATAGTTCAATAATAGTGAAATCTTTTGTGATGTTCAATATTTGTGATTCAAATCACTCCGCAACCTCTTAAATTATCTATTAAAAAAAAAAAAATTGAATCCCACCATCGCCACTTACATTATCTAAAAAAACAAAACATTGTCTTTGCAAAACATTAAATAGTTAACTTGCATTTATAAATTGTCATCAACCTTTTGGGTTCTAATAAATTTTAGGAACAAAGAGCACGCACGCACGGAATTTCCAAATGTAAATAAAGTCTGGTCTCTATTATGATTTATGAGTAAATAAATTTAAAAGCCATCTTTATTTTGCACGAAATCTAAAAGCAACCTCTAGTAATCATGGTAGTCCCGATTATTCGTTGAACTGACTAGCAATATTTTAATTTGTTTTATTGTGCGTGCATGGATGCATCTCTAACTTTAAGCCAGTCTCTATCCACGATTGGCCGGTGGCGGAGGTTGAGATGTCTTCAGTCATAATTAAATTCTTTGACTTACGATTCAACGAAGGTAGGCCTAATATCTTTCAAGATACGTTATACGAAAAGAGTAACACTAAAAGTACTAGGAAGAGACCATTTGGAATTTAGCTATGATGTAGTTGAAACTCGCCAATCACATTGATTGTTACATCAATTTTTGAAGTTCATATATAGTGAGTCACATGATGAGCTTAGCGATATCTGGAGGCTGCAACGGTTTGGAGTGCTACAACTACTAACGGCTTATCTTGATTTCATTGTGCTTCCTGTTTCTTTTTTCTCTCACTTCTCTTTATTTTCTCATCTTTCTAATTATTGTTATTATTATTTTGTTGCTAATCTCCTCTTTCTAATTACCAATACCAACAACAAATTTCAGATATAAATATATTTGAGTTTCTCTATTCTAGTTATTTTGATAATTTTTTAAGGTTGATTTGAGATTTTGCTTAATGGGAGCTTATTCATATCAATGCCTTTCTTTAAACTATTTACGGAAACAATGCATTTGGACTCCAAATTGTATTTGCAATATGTAATCACTCAAAATTTGCATATTGGCCATTGTTGAGCTATCATGTGTACACAAAACCCCGTTAGTCACATATTTAATGAACGTTGATACCACATAAGACTTTGTAGGTGATCATGTATCAGCCACAAACAATCACATAGGAATTAGTACTAGAAAACTAAGCCCTAATATATTTACGAAATCTATGACAATATGAGCATTTGACTCAATTATACAGCCAAGCAGTTGAAGCTGCTAAGATTTATTAACAGTGTTTCAAAGTCGGTAGCACAATTTATTCAAGCAATATGTCGGATAAATTGGGACATTAAAGTTTGTAGATATCAACGAACTTTTTCAAGCAATATAATCAAATTTGCAGTGTGTCATTATTGTTGGTGAGCGTGGGATAAATTATAGAGAAGGGAGTTTGATGGAAGCTCTCATATCGGTCTCACAGATTCCTGCACACAGACACAGTAAACACGGCACTGCTGCATGCGCACAGGAGCAGTGAATAGTGATAACTGATAAGTACTCTGAAGATTAGGTAACAACAGTGGAAGGCCAATAACTGAGTAAGAAATGCTTGGGTTGGAGTTTTTTTTTTTTTTTTTTTTTTTTTTGAGAGTGAGTTTCAACTTATGACATCTGTTTCTGATGATAGCCCTTTATCATCAAACCAAGACATTAATCAGTTTTTGGTGTAGGTGGGAATTGAACTCCAAATCTCTTATTCAACTATCAAAGACTTTACCAGTTGAACTAATTAGGTTGGAGTTAATATTAACACATCAATTTCTACATCTAAATTTACACCATGCTTATGTGTCAATTTTTGATTATATTTTAGCATTTTTAAGTATATATGATAGATTCATATGAAAGTATTAAAATTCAATTAAGAAATGTCAGAATAAGGTCGTTCCTAGCATTACTTGCTAGGGTTTAGAGTTGCACGTAATGCTTGGGTTTAGAGTTGCACACATATATCTAGGAAAGTTGAAATGGGTATTTATACCCTAATGGACACGTGCTTGGTCTTGGGAATTCATCAATGCCCTACCATGCTACATTTTGCGAATGTGACAAGCCCCTGTTCATTTTGCCAGACTGAGCATTCTTTCAGAATAGTTGGGACTCTCATCTAGAGGACAGCCCGCATAGCATCAAATGCTCAGTAGGTTATTGGTAATAAATGCGACACTTACTGATTGGACCTCTTAATCCGCTTTTTGGGGGTTTATCTAGATCGGCCACAATAAACGGCACAACGAGCTGATTTGCATGCTAGCTACATGTACCGGTCTTCTACCTAGCTAACAAGTGTTGATGATGAAGTTACCATCTTGCCCTTGTATCATATATTAACCCCCCATAGTTGGCTTGTCAGGCCATATCTATCATTTTAGTTAAGACTTAAGCGTAGTTGCATTGTAATGGCAGAATTTCTCAAAGACATGCGTAAACAACTAAATTTCAAGTTTCAAAAATCAAATAAGTAAAATAGTTTTACAAATGCGAATTTGTATTGATAAATAAGTGACACAATTTTCCATAATTATAAAAGAATAATTTTCTAATTCGATCTCCTTAAAAGATTTGTTGATTCAAGAATTGTAAGAATGTAATCTTAATTCGAACACCAAATACCCTTCAAGTTGGTTTGGAATTTTTCTCTCTACAACATGTTTCATCCATTACAAAAAATTTGCCTGCCCTAATTAGTCGATGAAACTCAAGTCTCCTACAATCTAAAGTAGCTCGTAATACACACCTGCAGTACAAACTAATCAAACAATATTGTTTCTTTTTAATCTATAAAAAAAAAGATGCATTGCAAGATTTGACAAGAAGAATTTGTCACAAAAAATAAATTGATAAATTGAAAAACTAAAAATCAACAAATGTTACCATTTCAATTCTAAATAAAATAAAATTAGTCAATGGGTTTTTTTTTTTTTGGTCCCTACTCATGATGGTATAATTAATCTTTCACAGATTGAATAGACTGGTAGCTCAGAGTTCAGAATGAAAGGTGGAGAAACAGATCTTTTTTTGAAATTTTTTGAAATTTTTTTCTTAAAAAAAAATTGGAAAAGAAAGAAGTAAGAAACTAATGAGATAATTAACTCTTAGTTCGATGGGGATTTTGTTTACATGAGTCATTTGCGTCTTACTTCCCTTGTATGTTCTCTCTTCTTCTTCTTCTTCTTCTTCTTTTTTTTTTTATTTTTTTTTTTATTTTTTTTTTATTTTTTTTTATGAAAAGACATGTAACTTTACTCAAATGAAGATAAATTCAATACATTGTGAGCCTAAGCCAACTCAATGATAATCGAATTTTTCTCTACCTAAGTTACATAAGAATCTAAATCCCTAGCATATTAAGCTAACAAATGAGCCGGTTTATTTTCTATTCGCCTAACGTGCAATACTAGCACAGTACGAAAATCTTGCAATATGCCAGAAACGATATTACTGATGACAACCTGTGGGCAGCACAGTTCTCGCATAGCATCAGAAACCACTAGTGAATCGTATTCAAAATGAGCATTATATATATACCAACATCCCATGCAAATTCAATAGCCTCCTCCAAAGCCTTAGCTTCGGCATTTAGGGGCCCCAAAGGATACCACAATTTTTTACTTAATGCTGCTACAACCTGACCCTCATGATCATGAATAACAACACCCTCCCTGATAGCTTGCTGCTGCTTAAAAACTACTGCATCGGTGTTAATCTTGTACCAAGGAGGTTTAGGACATATCCACTACCCACTATCTTCCACCACAAGCGGAGATAATTGAAAATTGGCCACCTGCATGGAACTCATCAAGCAAAATTCTCGCCTTCTAGATAATCATGCTAGCGTTTTGGCTGGACTTTTCGAGCCGTATTGCATTACAATTAAATCAGATGCTCCAAGTAATGTGATGGCGAGCTCCAATACATCATCCCCCTCGTATGTTTCTTTGTCATGAAGTATCACTAAGCAAAAAACAACTTAAAATAAGGGGAAAAAAAATTAAAACTATTGTCAAATTTTATTATAGAAGATTTAAAAAATGATGTGACAACAAAGATAATTAGTGTCACATTAATAATATAATAAATACAATTTTTAATATATATATATATATATATTTTTTTTTTTTGTATTGTATTTAAAAGTTGATACATTAGTTTATAAAATGTATTCAGTAAAACCTGTAGTGTCATTAACATCACTTTAAAAATAATAAAGCCTATTTAAGAAGAGTTTTATATGCAATATAACTTGCCCCGCCCTCTTTTAAAAGTTTTTAAGGTTTTTTAGTTGAGTTTTTAGTTTGCTTTTATATTATAACCATATTCCCTCTTTCTTGTGTGTGTGTTTGTTTCTCAAAAATAATAAAGCTAAAGAAATTCATATGTGACATGACTTACTTGCATACATTTATCAAAGTCATTAGGATAGTTATTAATTTGGATGCCACTTTGAAGTACTTAAGCAAAATTCATGCTGTTATTTGGTTGTGGATTGTAGATAGGATAAAGAGGAAGCAAAGAGAGCACCGTTAGTTGGTCTTATGCATGAGAGTTTTATTTCCCTTTTTGAATAAACAATACTTAATTAATCCACTGTTTATGTAAAACAAATTACACATTTTTTGTTGAAAACATGCACACATACCAAATACTAAATTATATGTTTTTAGTTTTGTAAAAATGTTACAGAAAGATAGTGCAAAATATATGTTTTTTTTGCTTTTAAGTACTCAAAAGACATGTTTTTAGGACATTTTTAAATCACAATTTTCACATTATTTTGAAAACTAAAACGCAATATTACTACCAAATGGGCCAAAAGTTTATAGAATATTGATTGGTAGATTAGGATTCTGAAGAAGTAATTTTGACAATTCTTGTCGAAGATTTTCGAGGGAACTACACAAAACCACATAAAATCTTTCCAGGGGATCGAGAAATAAAAGACATGTCAAAAGTCATGATGTACTAGACCTTGAAATTTTTTTTTTTTTTTTTTTTTGAAATTGACCTTGCAAAGTTAATGTAATATTTATCTTGCAGTGATATGTCTTGTGTACGCACTAAAACAGATACAGTCGCGCATGTATATAGTTTGGAAAAAGCTTTACTGTATTTAAAAATAAAAGAAAAAAAGAAGAAGTTAAATCCCATAAAAAAAACAAAAGAAAGAATAGTATTCTCCTAGTACAATAATTCAATAGTCAAAAAGTGACTCCTTTTACAGGAAAGGAGGATATCATGTTCTTGTATATCACAATAATCGTGGCATGACATTATTTCTTTCCAAAGTAGTTTAGTATTCGTCAAAGTCAGTCCAAAACAAAATCGTTGGGTCCTACTTAGGTGAGCTCAACAAATTTGGAGGCCTAAGGGTAATATATATTCAAATGGGGCATTTTGGTTATCGTTTTAATAATAATCAGTGTTTAATATTGTAGTTTTTTTACAAAAATTCATTCTTTAATATGTTTTTGTTTTTGGGTGAAAAAATGCTATACCTATAACAATTTTATTACAAAAAACTTACAAATGATATAGCAACGAATGTGATCAATGACACTTTAAGATGATATAATAAACAAGTATTTTAATGAATGATGGGGATATTATAAATTTTACAACATTAAGCTTACAAAGATATGTCATCAATTACAAAAAGTAATTTAAAAATACATTTAATAGGTTGTTAAGTCTACAAATCATAATAATTTTCACATCAATTTGTAAAGGCTATGAAGTAAAATTTATAGGGAAATGCTAACAAGTGCTTTTAGGGCACTGATTAAGAATCCAGTTAAAGAAAGTTTTGATGGAAAAAGAAAAAAAAAACAATTAATGTTTTGACAGTTTTTTTCATTTTCTATAAAAGTGATGTCAAAATTTTCCTAAAATGAATTCTTAACCAGTACCCTAAAGGAACTCGTTAGCAAGACCCAAATTTATAATATTTCTACTATTTTCTTATCTTAATTACTTCTTATTATTAGTGACACATATATTTGTAACACCTATGTATTTAATACATAGTGACACATATATTTGTAACACCTATACATTTAATAGGTTGTTGAAGTCTATAAATCATAATAATTTTCACATCAATTTGTAAAGGCTATGAAGTAAAATTTATAATATTTCTACTGTTTTCCTATCTTAATTACTTCTTGTTATTAGTGACACATATATTTGTAACACCTATGTATTTAAAGTTGTCTTATCTCTACCAGTACTCAATTCTTTGAAACTTCTTATAAGTAGAGGGGAAACTTTTTTTTTTTTAAATCTCCAAAAAAAAATTAAAATAAATAAATAAATCAATTTTGGCCCAAAATTTGGGGATCTTTCTCTAGTAGGGGGCCCTAGGTGATGGCCTAATTGGCCTAGGCCTAGGGCCGGCCTTATTCATACTCGAGTGAAGAATGTAGGGTTTATGAATCAAGCTAATTTTATGTTATTCATGTTAGCCCACCTTTAATAGGGATGACAATAGGGCATGGCAATGTCAAATCAGAGATGTCTCATTCTTGTTTCGAAATGGGAATGGGACAAGTCGGCATGAATTGGAGGAATTTTTCTATCTCTAATAAGTTGAATTCAACATTAATGAGTTAAAATGGAAAAAAAAAAAGAAAAAAAAAAGAAAAAGAGGAAGAACAATTGTAAGAATGGGAGAGAAAGGAAGTGTGTTTTAGGGCATATTATAGAATATGTATAAAAAAAATATATAAAATTATAAATAGGATAGATATTAGAAAGATGAACTTATGTATATAAATTACTTAAATGTATATTAAATAAAAACATATATGTACACTTTTGGCGTGGGGCGGGGCGAGCAAAACCATTCCTGCCTTGTCAAGTCCTTGGGTAGAAATAACCTGCATGGGGTAGGATGGACCATGTGAGAGAGGAATTTTGCTATCTCTACTTAGGATTATTGCTACATTGCCTAAAACTATTGGACTATGCAGGAATGAAATTAGAATTCCATCTTTGAAGGCCAAAAGCATGAAATAAGACAAATAATTACATTTCAAGAAAAAAAAAAAAAAAAAAAAAAAAAAAAAAAAAAAAAAATACTAAGATTCAAAATTGAATTAATATATGAAAATCTAGACTAGCATCTATTTAGCATTAACAATAGATATATATATATATATATATATATATATAATTGTTTCTTAATACATTTGAACTCAATCATCAATTAAAATGGAATTTAACGTTATTTTAAATTCCAAAAAAAAAAAAATCTAAATTGATTTTGTAATAAATTTTCCTGTAATTGTTTTTTTTTAAATGATCTTTCATTTTATTGCAAAACACATTTTTGACCATAGTTATGGTGGTTATAAGTCAAAAATTGTACTTGGCTTTCTCATAATACACATAAAAATCATATTTATTATCTCATGGCTCCATCCTTAGGACTATTAATGATAGGGTTGAAGTCAAAGTTGTTGCTTAATAACTTATTTTACTGAAGCCGTATAGATCCCTCACTTGAGTTATCTCTATTTTGTGAGGCCATTTAGACCTAGTAGGAATTGGCTCCTTAACAAATTAGTTTACTATAATCATATATAAGTAAGATTACCATGATCCATCTCCTCCCTTTTGCTTTTTATTTAGCAAAAATAAAAAATCTCAAAGTTTTTTTAAGTTTAAGAAAAGCACATACCTCTTTGAATGATCATTATAATTTTGCTAAAATACTATTTACACACGAAAAAGTTTAAGGTAACTTCTAAATCAATGCCTTAATTAGGAAAATTTATAATTTTACACTACGAGTATTGCAACATTGTCAATATATCCCCTTTGTCAACATCCTTTAAAATCTTGCTATTAACCCACCAAGAAACAACATCTATTTGGATTAGAAAAAATAAAATAAAATAAAAAATCCCTCCTTTTAGGCAGGCTAACGGCGAAAATGTGAAAACGTATAATGACAAGGACATGATAATATTGTTATAATTGTTGAGCGTGTAAATTGTAAGTTTTCAAAGTTGAGTGATTGAGTTGAAAGCGACCCTAAATTTCAAGAGTTAAAATGCATTTGAGCCTTATAATTTTCATTTTCTTACTCTTTTTGGACATAGTACGAATGCATCATGGACCACATATATCATATGTCCTTTGATTGAAAAAAAAAAAAAAAAAAATCATTTTTCACGTTTTTGACTTATCTCTAATACCATTTCAATTGGAATCTCATTTTGTTTTAATAAAAAAACTCCTTGAGATAGAATAATATGGTAGTGGATTTTAATCTTTACATTTTGTTTAATTAGCAAATGATGTAACAGTTTTTTATTAAAATAATAAAAAATTTCAGTTAAAAAAAAACTAAAAATAAACCAAAATAGCTTTTCTTAGTGCTCTCCTTCCAAGGAATGTGCTTGGGTATAAGTCTGGGAATGGCTTTCCTAAAATTGGGTGTAACACCATTTTACCAACCAGAGGCAAAACTACAGAAGGACTATGAGATAGAGTTTGTCACTCCCCTGTAGGAGCGTTTTCTCTCTCAAGAAAAAGTTTGTCTCTCCCTTTGTTTCTGTAAAGGGTCTTTTCTTGACCTACTCATCCTAGCTGGTTTGGGTAGTAGCCTATGCAATGCAAATCTATGGAGCAAGAGGTTTTGGATAATTTCCAAAAGCTATAGCTAACAAAAGAGGAGGCAGATGATATAGTCATAACAAATGTTGCTAGAGCAGAGCTTCTTGAAGAATGTTTGTTAAGTCTCTCTGGGCGCCTCCTTACAGACAGTCAACAAAATCAAAGAGCTTTCAAGAATACTCTGAAGACAGCGTGGAAGATGGGATCTGACTTGAGGATTGTGGAGATGGGGAATAATGTATTGCAATTTAAGTTTGGTTCATTGTGTAAGTTGGAGTGGGTTGAAAGAAGTGGTCCGTGGAATTTTGATAATAACCTTCTTCTTTTATGTCGATAAAGGAAGGGATTAACAGCATCAAATATTTCTTTTACCCATGCTCCTCTTTGGGTTCAAGTCTGGGGTTTACCATTTGAGTATATGTCTGAAGATGCTGGGAAAGATATAGGAAGCAGACTTGGCAAAGTTCTTGAAGTGGCTAAAAGGTCGTTACAGGCGGAGCAAGCAAAGTTTATGAGGATTCGGGTAGAGATACCTATTGATAAGCCTATTAGAAGAGGAGGGAACATTACCAATGCAGAGGGAGAGCAATGCTCGATCATTTTCAGGTATGAACGTCTCCCTACTTTTTGTTATATTTGTGGAATTCTTAGGCATGATGATAAGCATTGCCATGTGAATTAAATAGAAGGTGTGAAAGAGAGGCAGTATGGAGAATGGTTAAGAGCTGGAGGTGTGGTCAGAAGTGGGAATGAAAAAGGAAAAGGTTTGGATGGTGGAAGCTCGGATGGTGTGGATGGTGATCAGACCAATTTCAAGACAAGGGGTATGATGGCAAACTTCAGCTCTTCAGTTTTTTCCAAAGATGATGTAGATGGTGGCCGGAATAGTAGCAATGGGTTAGTGGTGAAGAAGGCTGTGAACTTCGAGACACTGACAAGGGATTTGAATTCAAATTTGAGTGTGGGTGACAGCCTGAACGGATGGGACAAGGCAGAAGGGACAGCATGTGGGTTATAGTTTGGTCAAGAAGCACGGTTTGAAGAGAAAGAAACTAAAAACAGTCTAGTTAGGGGGCTATTCAAGCCGAGTGAGGATGCCATGGCAGCTACAACTTTTAAAAATGCTGGGCCTTGTAGTGAAGAACTTGAAGTGTCCAGCCCAATTAAGGCTAAAAAGGAAGCCCTTAAGAAGTGTCATCCAAACAGAATGGGCCTAAGTTCAGAAGCTGAAAAAGAATCCATAAGTAGAGACAAGTGGAAGAAAATAGTTAGAGAGAAAGGTAAGGCCCAAGATGAGGAGATGGTGCTTAAGGGTCCAGAAGTTGGAAATAAAAGAACGGAATGCATTGAGGATTTAATAGAAGTTGAAGGAAGAGTTCAGAAAAAGGTATATGGAGGGGAAAGCTACAATAAAAGTTCATACTTTCTTAATGAAACGACGATGACTGCTAGCCAGCACCGCTGAGAAAAATGAGGGCTTTAGGATGGAACTGCTGAGGGCTTGGGAACTTTCGGTTAGTTCGGGTGTTGCGCAACCTTGTGCAACAATGGGATCCCGATTTTGTTTTCTTATCAGAAACAAAATTGAAAAAGAGGAGTATGGAGAAGAAGAAGGTGATTGTTGGTTTTATTAATGGATTAGTTATTCCAAGTTATGGAAGAAGTGGAGGTTTGGCTCTTCTATGGAGGAAGGAAATTACTGTTGATGTTTAAAGCTACTCAGATAGGCATATTGATGCCATTATTACTGAAGATTCGGGGTTTAAATCGCGAATTACTGGGTTTTATGGAAATCCTGAGGTCCATAGAAGGAAGGAGTCATAGAATTTATTAAAAGCTCTAAGTAGAAAGTTTTAGCTTCCCTAGCTGTGTTTCAAGGACTTTAATGAAATTGTATCAGCTACAGAGAAAATGGGGGGAGCTCGAAGATCTCAAAGGTAGATGGATGATTTTAGGGAAGCAATTGATTGTTGTAGGTTCATGGATCTTGGGTTTTGTGGTCCGGAGTTCACTTGGTGCAATATGCAAGAGGGAAGACACAGAATATATCTTCGGTTGGATCATGCTCTGGTTACGCAGGAATGGATTAATCACTACAAGGATATGAGAGCACATCATATTGTGGAATCTACTTGTGACCATTGTGTGCTCTTGATCACTGATTCCATTGTACTGCAAAACCCCTAGAAAAGAAGGTTTTAGTTTGAAGCAATGTGGACAAGAAGAGATGAATGTAGAGATGTTATCAAGGTAGTTTGGACTGGTGGTGTAAATTTATATAACCCGAATGGCATGGTGGCAGGACTTAAGCAGTGTGCTGATGAATTATCGAGGTGGAACAGGTCAGTGTTTGGCCTTGTCCCAAGGCAAATTCAGAATAAAAGGAAAGCCCTTAATGAGTTAGTGTTGAGGGATCATGATGGAAGTAATGGTCGTGAAATTAACAAGCTCTGAAAGGAGATTAATAACTTGCTGGATTGTGAGAAAATTATGTGGCAACAAAGGTCTAAGGTTCAATGGATGGGTCTTGGGGATCGCAATACAAAGTATTTTCATACAAATGCCTCCTGGAGAAAAAAGAAAAACACCATCTCTAAGCTTATAGATGAAAGGGGGAATTGGAAAGAGTCCGCTTTGGAGGTGGCTGAAGTGGCTGTTTCATATTTTGAGAAACTTTATATGACTTCCCATCTTGATAAGATTTTGGAGGTTGTTAAAGCTATTGATCCTAAAGTTTCAGTTGAAATGAATCAAAGTTTAGTCAAGCAGTTCACAAGAGATGAAATTGAAGCTACCCTAAAGCAGATGCATCCGACCAAGTCTCCCAGCCCAGATGGTATGCTAGCTATCTTTTATAAAAAATATTGGGATATTGTGGATAATGATGTTGTGAGCATGGTTTTAAACGTTTTAAATTCCAATATGTTAGGTTCTAAAGACTTAGGATTTTATGTATTTAGAACTCTAATGTGTATTGTTGACAAACCATGATCAAAACAAGTTGTTTAGTCGTGTTTAGACGTGCTCAAAGATGTTTCATTTATGTAAAGTTAGAATAAACTGTTGCAGAAGTTATTTAAGCTTCTCGGCCTGGTTCGATCGATCGAAACTTAGGCTCGATCAATCGAAAATCGGGTCAGAGGTGTTTTTCTGCAGAATTCCAACTCAGCCCTAGTTTGTTTTAAAACGTTTAGGGTTTTCTAATTTGCTCTAGGTATAAAAGGCAAATCCTAGCCATGTTTTAATGTTGCTCATATTGCTGTTTGTGTAAATCTCTTGTGAAATCTGTGAAGAGCTTTCCTTTACACAAACTTAGGATTATCAAGAAGGAGATTTCTTCAAGAGCTTGATGATCATTCAGTTGTTGCCATAAGAACTTAAAGAAACACAAGCGAGTGTGCTTGTACTTGCTGGAGAATCCAAGAAAGAAGGAGTTCGTGGTTTCGGAGTTTACACGTGGTCATGTCAGTAAGTTTCTACTGGTGGGTAGCAATAGAATGTTAGTGGTCTAAGTTCTGTTGAACAACTTCGATTCTTTCATAGTGGATTCATGTTTACCTTAAGGATAGCTAGGTTAAATCCTCCCCAAGTTTTTACCGGTTTGGTTTCTTCAAGAGCTTGATGATCATTCAGTTGTTGCCATAAGAACTTAAAGAAACACAAGCGAGTGTGCTTGTACTTGCTGGAGAATCCAAGAAAGAAGGAGTTCGTGGTTTCGGAGCTTACACGTGGTCATGTCAATAAGTTTCTACTGGTGGGTAGCAATAGGATGTTAGTGGTCTAAGTCCTGTTGAACAACTTCGATTCTTTCATAGTGGATTCAAGTTTACCTTGAGGATAGTTAGGTTAAATCCTCCTCAGGTTTTTACCGGTTTGGTTTCCTGAGTGATCATATCATTATGTTATTTATCTTTCCGCTGCTTTGCATGATATGATTGTTTTGATTGTGATAAACTAGATTTGTTAATTTGGACTAAGTAACAACTTGACTAATTACCTAAGTTAATCCAATTGTGTTTTTAAGGGGTCTAAAAACCATCACAATATTTCTATGGCTGATATAAATAAAACTTTCATTACGCTTATCCCAAAAACTAACAATCCAGCAAAAATGACAGATTTTAGACCAATTAGTCTAAGCAATGTGATCTATAAACTTATCTCTAAAGTCTTAGCTAATCGCCTCAAATTAGTCCTCTCTCAAATAATATCTGAAAATCAAAGTGCCTTTCTTTTTGAGAGGCTTATAACTAATAATGTTCTTATAGCCTTTGAGCTCATGCATTATCTGGACCAAAAAGAGATGGTAAGGATAGCTATATGGCAATTAAATTGGACATGAGCAAGGCTTATGATAGGGTGGAATGGGGCTTCATTGAATAGGTTATGAAAAAATTGGGCTTTCATGAAAGTTGGATTTGTCTGATAATGCATTGCGTAACTTCTGTTTCCTACTCTGTGCTTATTAATGGTGTAGCTTATGATAACATTATACCCTCGAGGGGTCTTTGTCAAGGAGATCCCCTATCATCTTATTTGTTCTTACTATGTGCAGATGGCTTTTCCTCTCTCATTAGTAAAGCTGTAAGAAATCAGTTGATGAGTGGCTTATCCATTTGCAGAGGCTGCCCTAAGATTACACATCTCTTCTTTGCAGATGATAGTTTACTTTTTTGTAAAGCTAATGGCCAGGAATGTCAATAGTTAATTGAAATTCCTCGGTTGTATGAAGCTACCTCTGGTCAAAAAATCAATACAAATAAGTCCTCAGTTTTCTTTAGTGCCAACATGGTAGAGGAAAAGAAAAATGAGATTTTGGAGATTTTAGGGCCTATGCAAGACTCTCGGCATAGTAAGTATCTGGGTCTCCCCTCTATTATTGGCAAATCAAAGAATGAAGTTTTTGCAGAGATTAAAGAAAGGGTGGGAAGGAAGTTGGCTAGGTGGAAGGAAAATCTTCTTTCTATAGGGGTTGGGGAGATCCTTATAAAAGCAGTGGCCCAAGCTATCCCTATGTATACTGTGAGTTGTTTTCAATTACCAAAGGGTTTGTGTGATGATTTAGAAGGTGTGATGAGAAGGTTTTGGTGGGGGTAACGTGGTCAGGAGTCAAAAATTGCTTGGGTGAGTTGGAAGCGATTGTGCAAATCTAAGCTTAGGGGTGGGATGGGCTTTCAAAACCTTTAAGCTTTCAATCTTGTCATGCTAGCAAAGCAAGGTTGGAGGCTTTTCATGAACCCAAACTCTTTAGTAGCTTGAGTATATAAAGCTAAATAATATCCCCATGGAGATGTCCTCAATGCTAGTTTGGGATCTAGACCATCCTATGCTTGGAGGAGCATAATGCAGGGGATTGAAGTTGTTAAAAGGGGTATGTGTTGGAAAGTTGGCAATGGAAGGTTGATCCATATATGGAATGACAAGTGGCTGCCAACCCTTACAACATACAAAGTGGTCTCTCCGCCTAGAGGTTTTGATGAGTATCCCATGGTCTCGACTTTAATTGATTATGACACTAGAAGATGGAGGGCTGATCTCGTTAAGTCCATATTCTTGCCCTTTGAAGCAAAAATGATTCTCAACATCCCAATCAGTTATAATCTTTTTGAGGACAAAATTATATGGGCTGGAAATAAGGAGGGAGTTTTTACTGTCAAAAGTGCCTACTACGTAGCTCTCAATATGGTGGATTCATCTGAGGAAGGAGAAAGCTCTTGTGGGGATCCTAGGGAGCGGTTATGGAAGAAGGTTTGACACCTAAATATTCCATCAAAGATTAAAATCTTTGCATGGAGAGCATGTGTAGATGCCATTCCAACTATGGTGAATTTGAAGAGGAGAGGTATTGGAGAGAATGATTTTTGTCCTTGTTGTCGAAGAGAGTTGGAGCCAATTTTTCACTCTATCATCCATTGTGAAGTGGCGAAGAGGGTTTGGGATTGTTGGGATATCCATTTTGTTGAGATTGGTAGGAGATGTATGATGTTTTTGATGTTGCGTTGCAAATCCTTGATAACAGAACAGTCTGAGATCTTGAAATGTTTTTTGGAGTAGCTTGGTTGATATGGTATAATAGGAACTTAGTTGTTTTTGAGTCAACTTGTAGATTGCCAAGCCATATTTGGGGTTTTGCCAAGAGATATCTTTATGAATATTGGACGACAAGGGTGGTGTTGAACAAGAGTCAAGGTGCTGAAAATGGTGGGTGGACTCCTCCGCCTCCTGGAGTTTTCAAGGTAAATGTAGATGGGGTGACATCGGTGGATGGGAGAAATTCAAGTGTTGGGGCAATAATTAGAGATTCTTGTGGGGTAGTCATAGTAGCTTGTTGTAAATATTTCCAAGGCCATTTTTCAGTAGCTAAAGTGGAAGCTCTTGCTGTGGAGTCTGGGATTTTACTTGCTCGTGATATGAAGATATCTCAAGTTATAATTGAGTCTGATGTTACATCTATTGTTAGCGATATTAATGAGAAATTTTTGGACAGTAGTCTCGGCCATTTGTATCAAGGAATTCTTGCTTTGCTGAACTCTTTTTCTAGTTGGAAAACCAAACATTTGAAAAGGGAGTACAACAGAGTTGCCAATGAACTTGCTCATCTAGCTAGAGTTAGTGAAGTTTCTCAGGTGTGGGTGGGGGTTTCTCCTCCAGCTTTGCTTGAGTTGATTCAGGCTGATTGTATTGGGTAGTTCATGCTTGTTTTTTCTGTCACCTCTGTTATAATTCAATTTCGTTTGTTTGGTTGAATACAATTCAAAGCTTAGTATCAAAAAAAAAAGGACTATGAGACAATGCCACCTTGAAATTTTAAATATTTTAAATAATATATATTAATAAATAAAATTTTATAGTCTGGGTTTAAATAAAAAAAATCATACTCAACCCCCAATGTTGAAAATCAACCCTTCTCAAAATTGAAGCTGGCCCCAAAATTAAGGATGTTAATTCCGTACTGTACCGGCCGGTACGGCCGGAATTTTTCGTGCTGGTGCCTGGACCGATACAGAAACTGGGTTGATTCGTACCGTCTTAAATACTGGTGTGTTTCGGATTGTTTCGGCCATTTCGGCAGATTCCGGTGCTGTTCGGGCGGTATCTTCATTCCGGACTGGTACAAACTGAAATGGGTTTTCATAAAAAAAAATTGCTACTTACAACGCCTCTTCACCATTATTGAACCTTCATCCACCAGTGAAATATTGTTAGATCTTGAGGTTTGAGCTCGCTGCCATCGCATAGTAGCTTCTTGAGTTTTCTTCTCTTCCTCGTTGTCACTCTCTTTCTTTTGGCATTACTGGTCTGGGTTTCTAAACAGAATGTTAGCAGAGAAACCCAGAGGACAGAGTTCAAGATGAGATGACTTCCACTTGTTTTACGCCTACCCACTTTCTGCTTCTTACTAAAAGTTTTTTTTTTTTTTAATTATTATTTAACAAAAGTTATTAAGGGGCGGACAAACCAACGTGGTTTATCTGCCCCTAGTTTACAGTGTACTCTTCTTTTCTTTTTGACCACTCAGAAGTCTTATTATGGTTTTTATTTTTTATTTTTTAATTATTATTGAGTAGTGAAATGGGCTAGGCATTAGCTTAAAATAATTTGAACAAAAGAGGTAAAAAATTGAAATGTAAATAAATATATTAATTTATATAGAATTTGTCACTTTAAAATTATATATATATATATATATATTAGCGGTAATCCCGAAACGGTACACCGGTATTGACTGGTACCTAAAATATATCGTACTGCTGGCTAAACCGGTACAGCCTCCGGTATGATATTGACACTCTTGCCCAAAATCCCAAATATTAAAATGGTTATCTAACTCACACCTGTGGTCAGTGGCCCCTTTCAAACAAAATCCCTAATAAAACAAAAACAAATCCCTTATAACTATAAATAAAAAATAAAAATAAAAATCTCTATGCAAACATAATGTAAATGATTTTTATATTTTTATAATATTGAATAGATTCTACTTTTAGATTTCATATATTAATTTTGTTTTAAATTTTTATTATATTTATTGTTTTTGAATGGTTAATTTTTTTTTCCAGTTTGGGATCCACTTATTTTGCTGAAACTGAAAACTTTTTGTTGAAAGTACTGTAGATAAATATAAAAGTTAGCTAAAATAGTACAGTAGGACTCATGAATAGTATCAAAAAATACAATAAGATCCATAAATAGTGGCAAAAATAAACTGAATAGTAAAATAAATTATCAAAATTAATCCAGCTAAACAAACACTTATACCTTCATATTTTGGCCACAAAGGTAAATCTATTCTAGTCTGTCCGTACGACAATCCACCTCTTCTGTGGTCCAAAAGCGACTGTTTTCACTTTTCATAGATCTTTTTTTTAGTTTTCATAGATCTGTCTGTACAGGAGGCACAACCTCTGCACTCTGCTCCATATTGTAGTTTTTATACTGGGGCAAGAAAAAAAATAAAAATAAAATAAAATAAATTAATGCAGAAAACGAATTCTAAAACAAGTTCGTTTCTATGATATTTCATATGGGTGTGGCTTGGTATTAAGAGTTCACACTTGATATAATGCTTGAAAGGAGTTGAGCGATTTTAGTAATGATGCTTCAACGAATATATTGTACTTATGATGATAGTTCAATCAAAACTTTAGTAGTATACGTGATATTATTTATTACTGTCACGTGACATGAAATCAAGTAGTCCATACTGAAGATTCTCCATTTTTTTTTTTTTTTTATTAAAAAGGGTTTGTTTGTTTGACATCTCTTTTACTCGGCATCACATGTCCCTTGGCCTCCACTGTTGCTGGTTATGAAAAAAAATCAAGAGTCTAGATATAGTTCATGTTTTGGAATGCCCTACAATTATAGCAAATATGTTTTAGTGGACATTTCTGTATAACACTAAAATGGGAATACGCACTATAATAGCATGAAAGGTTCTCTACATATACTTTGTTGGTCCCAAAAGAAAATGCATTGTACCTCAGCAAATTGAATTATAATGACTTCTTATAAAATATCTTTATCAGTAACCTTTTTGCATTAGTTTTGCATTCTTTGGATGTTGACACAATCAGAAATGTAATCATTCATTTTTCAATCCAAAAAAGAAAAAGAAAAAAGAAATGTAATCATTCGGTCAATGCAGTAATTATAAAATTTAATTAATATTAGCATAAAAGAGTCAAATTAATAATTAAATATAGTTGTAACATGATTCTCAATATATATTTAGTTGTAACACCTTTGAAGAAAATATTTTAAAGTTACTAATAATTTTATTATAAAATATTTACAAACCAACATAGGAATGATCGTGATTGGTATATCACTTCAATAATATAATAAATGATGTTTAACTAAATTACATTTTATTATTATTAGTGATATATATCAATTTATAAAACTTAGGTAAAATATCTCAAATATCATATCCAAAATATACATTCTTTGAAAATTTAGACCCTCGTTATCATTATAGGATTCTTGTGCTATAAATGATTGGGAAGGAAAATCTTTCATGGTGCTTGACCTACACCATGATTTTTTTTTTTTTTTTTTTTTGGAAAGTTGCTCTCATATGTGACATGTTAACAAGTTTTAGAAATAAGAATTAAATGTGACATGATAACAAACAAAAGATTGAGGAAGTGATCTCTCAACCACTACATCATTGTGATGTCAAATTTACATCACCAAGAATACTGATTTAATGCATAAATTGTGCGATTTTTGGCATATACGTGTATCTAAAATATGGCTAAATTAGTACGGTTCTGTTTGGTTGTGGGTTTTTATTGTCTTCTTGATGTTGCAGGTGGGCTGCTTAAAGTTGCTTTGTCTTCTTGCTCTTGTATGTTTGTGATTCTTGTTGTTTTATGGTGCAGTTGCTCTTTTAACTCTCTATACACTACTGCTTCATTGGCCATGACATATTTATTACTATTGTGAGGGGGCCATTGGATTTTGGCTATGAATTATGAGTGCTAGGAATCAAGTGGGGGGAAAAATACAGAACATGTAATAGTGACCTCATATCAGAGTGGATATCTAACCAAATAAAACTCATGTTAAAAAAAACTGCTAAAGGGAACTATACTGACAGAGAGCTAGCAGCAGCTTAAATTAACCTGCGAGTTTCAGCTTAAAACCTGGCGTGCTGAGGCAAAAACCACATGTCAAAATAGTACTCGTATTACTTAGAACAGAACATATTAATGGAGCGTAAAGTGAAACGCTCATATGGGACAATAATTTTTATTTCTGAAAGCGTTGGTGATGAATATGCATAGTTTTTGCCAAGCTATTACCAGATCAATTTTGAACAAGACCAAGAGCCCACCACCCGGGTATCTCGTCAGTGTGGATTTTGGCAAGTTTGAACCGATTTGCTTTGTAAATTCGTTATGGTTATTTTTGGGCCACGTAGACTCTGTATATTGTAATTAGCTTTAAACATATATACATTTATTTCCATATGCATATCAGCATATATATATATATATATATATATATATATACATACAGGCACGAAGACATACACATATTAAATGTAATTAAAAAGAAAAGGAAAAACAAAAATCACTATTTTAATTGAGTCAAAATTTATTAATGACATAAGTTTGTGTTTAAGAAAGAAATATATTTTTTAAGATAGGATTGTTAAAATACTAGTTACACCCTCTTGCCTTGGGGTTCCTATCAATTTGGTCCATTTACTATTAATATTAATATATTTATCCCAATAACATTTGTAACTTATAAAAAAAAAATAATAAAATAAAATAAAAAAACAAAAAAAAACATTTGTATATATTATGTTTGCTTTCCCAACCATTAAATCGTTTGTATATGCCAAGAGTTTTGTAATTCAATTGGCAAGTGTTTGATGGTTCAAAGGAAAGGGGTTCAAACTGTAGGATTAGCAGAACATTAATGTATATATTTCTAAATATTTTTTTTATATATATAAAAAATAAAAAAAAAATAAAAATCCTTTCAATATTTTCACTTAGTAAAGCACCCATAGTTTATAAGCATGTGAGGTCACCAACTTATTTTCCATTTGACAGCACAACTATTAGCCCATTTGTACCGCTTTTCAAGACCCCTTTGTTTTTTGGGCTAGTCTAAGGGATTCCATCGTTTCATTCTATCATTTAAAGATCTTCTGTTTTTGGGCTAGGCAGATCCCATTGGACCATAAAGAAAACTATTGGTACTGCTTTTCAAGGCCTGCTTCAGCATCCTTAATAGCTACAGGAATATATTTCAACGTTAAGTATGGTAGAAATTATTTTCATTCAAAACAAAATAGAAGGGAAGGCCTTGAGGAGGTGGAGGGTGTTGCCTCGAGGGAAGGATCATTGATTCTATGATGGAAATGGAATTTTTGTGTTGAGAATCGATCTGGTCTGGTGCAGGTGAATTTTAATTCTTAATAAAAGTTTATTAATCTTAATTTTAATTTTTTATACTTATTAATTAATAAATTACTTTTCAAAAAAAAAAAAAAGGTGAGTTAATGGTGAAATGTGGCTAATGGTGGAATGATGTAGCATCCCTTTAATGATTGCCCGAATATATCTTTAAGGGTAAATTACAATTTATCCACCTATAGTTTGATCGAAATTTAAGTTGCCTATCTATAGTTTGAAATTTAAAACTTTACCCACCTGAGATTTAATTGAAATTTAAGTTGTCTATCTATAGTTTGAAATCTCATGATGCAAATATTCCGATGAGTTATTTTTTTATCTTATTTGATCTTGTATTTTCATAAATTTTGTGTTTTTGGAGGAGATAGACATAAAAGTTAAGGAAAATTACATATTTAGCTTTATTTTTAATAGAAATAGATTACAGAACTTTAATTGAGTTAACCTCAAGTAGGTAAAGTGTCAAATTTCTAACTATAAGTAAGTAACTTAAATCTTGGTCAAATTACAGGTGAGTAAGTTATAATTTGCCCTATCTTTAATGTATTTATTTATTTTGTTTTTGCTAACAAACTTTAATATAACTTAATTTAAAAATTAGTGTAATATATTTTTTTTTACTGAAAAAAGGAAATTAAAGATTATTTTTACGAATTACCATTACAAGGCAAAAACACCATTGCTTTAAAATTACAAAAACTTTGCCACATCTATTGGAAGAATCACATCTTACCTCAGATAACACAATTAATATGAAGGTATTGGGCTGAATCATTTTTAGTGGGAGAAAATGAACATGTCTTTAATTTATAAACCATATAGAAAAATGTCTCTGTTTTGACATTATTTAGCAAAATACTCCTATTTTTAAAACTCGATTTTAACAAAATCAAATTCTGTGTAAAACTCGATATCCTCAAAATCAAGTTCTATGTATATTTTTAGGTGAAACTTGACATTGCAGCAATGTCGAGTTTCACTTAAATTTTCAAAATTTAAATGACAAAATATACATAAAACTGAGTTTAAAAAACAATGACATTTTGCTAAACAGTTTCAAAATTAGGGCATTTTGCTGTATAGTTTGTAAATTAGGGACAAATGCCCATTTTCCCCCATTTTTGGTACTAATTGCAATGAAAAAGCTTTCCTTCATTGGGCTGAACAATTTTAGGTACTGAATGCGCATCCATATATATTAAATAAACCATTTGAACTTTGATTGAGATGACATATCTAAACTTAACTACAAAAATATTGCCACACTGGCTAAAATAAATAACACAACAAATGGGTCTGGAAGCCTACTATAAGAGAGAGAATCAGGAACGCAGTTATAATTTCATAACGCAAACACACAAAAAATGGCCTTGTATGTGTTTGGCTATTAGTGACCAAACAAGATGGAATTGCACTACTGCTGTGCACACTGCACTCTCGGCATTGATGGCTCATCGTCTTCATCATCATATGCCTCTTGGAATTGCTGTTGCTGCTTCTTACGTCTCATCTCATCCTCGATGTTAACGTCATGCAAAGTTGTCTCCTCACAATCGTCCAGCTCCATGTCTGTCAAGTGCTTGCTTGCCCTTGGGGGTAGTAATGTTTCTAAAGTCTGGCATTGTTCCGGGGAAATAATTCCAGAGTCCGGGAATTCCACATTAAAGTGAATGTAAAGCCGGCCCCTCATAAAGGGCCTCTGGTGATGTGGCATTCCCTCATCGTTGATTGCTTTGGATTGACCTATATTTAAGCATAATCGATGAATAAAGGAACTAATTTTTTTTTAATTTTTTAATATGTAAATAAAGGAACTAAGAAAGTTAGAGTGGCAAGAAATTGAATCATGGAAGTCACTGAGTAATACCAGGCTTAATGACCTCCCCGGGATTTGATTTGATCAGAAGCTGTCTGCCATCAAGATGGGTAAGGGCAAATTGAAATCCACAAAGAGCCTCTGTTAAATTGAGGGTGTGCTCTACATAAAGATCATCAAACTTCCGCTTGAACTTGGGGTGCTCCTTCAGTTGCAATACAAAAACAATGTCTCCCGTGATAGTATCAGGCTATAAACAACAAGAAATAAGAGCAAAGTTAAGTCAACACTTAAAAATGGACTACTGTTGTTTCACAAGAAATACACCAGCCAATGCCATAAAAGCTGCGCCTTTGTAATCTATAGTCAGGACTGGAGAATAAAATATGGTCAAAACCATGAAGTCAATCCCAAACGTAATTTCACTTACAGCTTCATCAGCTTGTCCCTCAAATGTAATCTTCTGGCCATGTTGCATCCCTTTCTCAACATGCACCTCCAGCACCTTCTTTTCCTGAGTAACCTTATTTCCTTTGCATTGTGGGCATTTATCTCTATCACTGATAACCTCACCTGTATTAAAGAGAGGTGCTTTCCAGAATTAAAAACTGTATAATCCAACATCAGAACTATGGAGCATAAGTGTCTCAGTTAAGTACCTGTGCCTCTGCATTCAGGACAGACATGTTGCATCTGTTGAATCATCCCCAATCCAATCTGTCGGGTTGTGATTTTCATTCCTGTACCTTGGCAACCATAACATCTCCCAGATACTCCACTCTTTGAACCTTTCCTGAAAATTTAGGGATGGAATTAGACCTCACAGTCATATAGTTTTCTACATTGAGAGCCATTTCTTTCATCAATATATCTACCTTAAACATGCTTTCATGTTAATTGGGGATATTAGGGAAGGAGTCCCAGCTACTGCCATTTATAGGTATTCTGATATCTATATACATTTAAGTGAAGCGGGGATGGAGAAGGAGGGCCAAGATCCAACACATTGAAGAAACAACAATACTCACATATTTTTTATATTGGCAATGGCAAGTAAAAAAAAAAAAAAAAAAAAACAAAAACAAAACAAAACTTTTAGGAAACAAGACAATGAGAGAGGGAAGAAATAACTCCAGCAATAATTTTACAACAAGAGGAGCAAAGAACCATAAAAAAATTAAGTGAACACTCCTTTATAACAATTCAAAGGAAAATATAATAAGCTAAGATAGGTGAAATACCCTTTACATTTTTGGCACAGAGCATTCCTTGAAAGGGAGAGTTTCTTGCTTGTGCCATTGTATAGGTCCTCCAAAGAAACCTTCAGAGTATGCACCACATCCTCACCATGTTTCTGCCTTCTTCCTCGTGAGCTGCTGCCTCCTGAATCAGAATACCAGTTAAAATGTTGATTATAAGTTTATAACTAAGCATTTTATTTAAAGTGAAAGGCCAGATGTGCAATCTTACCACCAAAGGCTCCTCCACCGAAAAATGACTCAAATATATCAAATGGATTATGGGCTGGGCCACCTCCTCCCATTCCCTCCTTGAGAGCATCTTCACCATATTGGTCATAAATTTCTCTCTTCTCTGGATCGCAGAGAACGTCATAGGCATGGGCTAGTTCCTTGAACTGGCTCAGGATGTCAGTAGAGTAGTGTTAAAAAGAAGTAAAAGAAACCCTTGAATAAAGTAATGCATGGCTTCAACAGGTATAATGCTTATATCCTCATGTCTACCAATATCATTTATATGATTTGCATAAGAACATGTAGAATTTCTAGTGTGTGTGAGAGAGAGTATATGCATCTACATACCCATTTATGCATCTATATATGTATGTATGCATCTAAGTATAGTCTGTGAGGACCCACCTTCTCAGGATCTCCACCTTTGTCAGGATGATTCTTGATTGCAGCTTTTTTATATGCCTTCTTCAGTTCATCTTGACTCGCACTTTTTGAAACACCAAGAATCTCATAGTACTTAGTGCTGTCACTTTTCTTCGGACCACGTCCAAACATGATTGAAGCACTTTAAAACCTCTGATTACTCAAAAAAACAGGGGAACTCCAAAAATTGAACACCACAAATCTATAAAGGACAATACAAAATTCCAAAATCTTTTTGCATAATCAACAATTGTAAAATAAATAAAACACAAGGACACTAGTTGGTAGTAACATTGCATAACTAAGTAAATGCAAACATGCATAATGGGAAAAACATGCACAATCAAGCTTACAATTATAACTAAAGGGCTTGTTTGTTAGAACTGGTTTCCAACATCATTAAAGGACGTTTCATCTTTTATATAATCATTCTCATCCTTGAAACCACCTTCCTATATGTCCAAGTGGTAGTGGTTGCCTTCCAAAATCTCCATATGAGTTCCTGCTAGTTCCCACCACTAAAAATCTTATACAACTCGCAACAAATCTTTAACTATATGCCTCATCTCAGTCATCTTTGTCTACTATCTATGATTTCCTCCACCTCCACCTCCACCTCCACAACCTCTACCACAACCAACCATAGCTGAAAGTTGTGAAATTTGACTTGAATCTGAATTTTGTGGCTTATATCTAATATTCTTGCTTTGATACCAATTGATGCAATGAGAACTTAGTTAAGGTGTAGAAGAGGGGTATAAAACGAAATTTTGAGCAATAAATCATGATTACAACTAAGGGAAGAAAAGTGGATTGAAGTTAGAACACTAAAACATTAATCTCCAGGATCAACGAGCTTAAAGAGCTCAAGAAATATTCAAATATTGAGTGAGTTTGGCATCTCATAGTTTTTGGTAGCTCATTTGCTAAACATGAGACAAAGATAAAAGTATGCTTATTTTCAAAAAAGCTAGTTATCTTGCTTATTTGGTAAAAGGTGAGACAAAAAAGCAAAAAGCTAAAATTTATTTGCCAAAAGAACATACATATAACAATCAAATCCCAACTATCCAACTTTACTTTATGTCTTTTTAAAATACTCTAGAAATAAATTTTAGTTAAAGACTTCAGACATACTTTCACTTGGAAAGACGTGATTTTTAATAAGACTTCTCTCAGCATAATGTTTAATCATGAGATTTTTTTTTCTTTTTTCTTTTTCAATGGTAAAGACACAATATTTGATTGTGTTTGGAAATAAAATTATGGAATGGGACATAACTCGACAAGATTCAAGAAGTTCAAGGATGACGTTGATCCAATTTTTAGAATGAAGTTGTATAATTCCAGATAATGGTAATTTGTTTTACATAACTTGCTCATGTTACAAACTGAAGAAAGTTTCTCAAGCTTGTTATGCACAAGTTCTTATTGGCATATTGAGGCCAATGAGCTATTCCTTGCTGTACTTAACACTACAGAGAAAGAAAAGATGGAAAATATAATTTGGAACTCCAATAGATCATTGAAAATTGAAGCCAAACTGGAAGGTGAGTTTATCCAACCCAGGGAAAACTGATGTAGACAAGTTTCAAGCCTAAGGTAAAAAAAATGGCCCATTAATCCATTGTTGTCTTTAAGTAATTTAAAAAGTGAATGAAGTTGGATGACTACAATTTAATTGTTGTGTTTAAGATGGATCAGGATTCTAGGGTTCCTAAAAGCTATTAAAATAACCTCTTTTGAGTCATTGTAGCAGTCTTTTCTTATCTACTCCATGCAGTTTTAAATTTGAGTTTTGAATCACAATATGGATGTTTTAGCATTCCAAGTTCAATCCTATTTTTTAATCTTGCTTTACTGTTAAAAATTTCTTCTTAAATCCTTTTTCTACGCCATATCTAAGTTCTTCTCACTGCATCATCAATACTAACTCACAAATTTGACACTCTTATAAGCCCAAAACCCCAATACACCCAATCTTGCTCTCTCATTCAAACAATAGACAAATTATCAACTCACACACACATCTTTCCACCCAAAAAACCTAACAAACTAAGAGTCTTCTCCTTTTCCAATATGAAATGATCTTTTGGTCCAAAGCCACCATATCTTTATAATGTTGTTGATATATAACACTTCAATAACTATTCCTTTGTGGACAAGGAATATCAAATTACTTTTTTAGCTAGGAATATATTTTCCTTCATTACCAATTAAATCAAAACCAAACCAAAGTCGGAAATCAAGATGATTTCCAACAAATCTCCACTTTGACTCAAATTTCATCAAGCAATCTTTTCATCTTCTCCCTTTTTTTTTTTTTTTGGCTACAGAACCACCTTAACCTAAACAAGCTTTCTAAAGCCAAACACACATGCTTATAAGGAATAAATTGCAAAATCTTACAAAAATATTTTCAAAAACTACACAAGGATCAACCTTGAACTTTGATACCAATTTATTGAGATATTAGAAGCTCTAGTACTTGTTTGTTCAAATTTGAAGCTAATAGAAGCGTATTAACACAAACAACAAATAAAAACATGAAATTAAAATGATATATATTTTTTTTGACAAGTAAATAAAACTCATTGAATAAGACCAAAAGTACACAAGGAACCAAAGCACACAGGCAGTGTCCTAGGGAAGCAGCAGTAAAACAATAATATTTAACATGATTAGGCCCACTCCATGCCTACATCCATGGCCACATGACTAGTTCTCACAAACCAAGCTCACACCTTAAAATAAGACTTATTAACCTATCAAAAATAAAAAAAATACAAACACACACAGATCCTCTTATAAACACAAACTAATCCGAATCCCAAAACAAATTATGAATACTTACAAACTTACACTATCACAAGCCCAAAACACCAATATACCTAGTGTTCTCTTACTCAAAGAATAGAAAATTTGTTAACTCACATTATCTCACACGAGAGTACCTTTCAATCCCAAAAACTACCGAACTACTCTTTGAAGAAATACATTCCATATTCTTATAAGATTCTTCCCTCTTAGCCCAAACCCTTTACACCTATTACTATTTTTTTTTTCTTACAAGGAATAGGCTTTCCACACACAAAACCCAAATAATAATAATATTCAAAATACAAATTTGAGACGTTTCACAACAATAATTAAAAATAGTTGCTCAATAATGATCGTTTAGGCATTACTGATCTCAAAGTGTATCGTATTTCAAAATTTGAAGAAATTTTACAATGCCTCTTCCATTACCTTGTATATCATATCTTTTCTAGTCAATCAAAGGAAAAATAATTTTCGAGACAAGTAAAAACCCGAAAAAGAAGTCTTAAACTCATCTAATCATGCTATTACATACAAACTCGAGTGTAACAACAAAACGATCTGCTAAACATTTCAGAACTCAACGATTATGTACCTATTCATAAACAAATTCCAAATTCTGCTAATATTGACAGCCACAGAAAAACACAAGTACAAATTCTTAAGCAATTGTAACAATCCACAAGGAAAAAAAAATTCAAACAAAATAACATCTTCATCAAACATAAACAACAAGCCCTATAGATAGAAACAATAAAATAATAAAAAAAAAACCAGTTCCCACAACATTAAAAAAAAAAAAAAAAAAAAAAAAAAAAAACCTATTTGATGTTTAAATTAGCAGCTTCTTTTCTATATAGAATGAACATCAAAACCGCAGCTTTAACTAATGCTTATACAAATTTCAAATACGCAACATAATTTTTAATCAATTTGTTAATTGAATTACAATTAGCTTCATATTGACCAAAAGGGTACACCCAATTTTTTCAATGCCACCAAAAAAAAAAAAAACCTAATTTCATAAGAATCTAACATATAGATGCGAAAGATCTAAGCTTTACAGATCAAAAATTTAGAGAGAGAGAAAGTACCTTAAGAGCGAGAGAGTTTTGTATTTGTATGAACCCTTTGTGTCTCTCCTCTCAGATTTTTGATGTTGTAGAGAAAGAAGAAAAAATAAAGACTCAATTTTTATTGTTGGGATCTCCTTGTTCTTAACTCTTAAGGAATGGGAATTGCTATTGCCAGAGATGTGAGGCTCTTACTTGCCTCTTTTTGATTGGTCACTCTCCTCGCTGCCAAAAGCGCTTTTTTATTGGTGTGGAAATAGCTTTTCCGCTTGGGAAGGGAAATTTAGGACGGTAGCGAGTTTGGTCTTGTTTTACCGTGCTGTGATTGGTGTGGAATTGTGGTTGTGTGTTTGAGTGGGGGCCACACGTGTGTGAGCTTCTGGGAGCCTAAAGAGCACAAAGGGCCAAAGTTGTCCGACACTTGGTTCCCCTCATGGTAAGGATTAGGTCAATATGGCTCATAGTATGGGGTTTGAGTTTTTCACTTGGAGCTTGTTGTGACTCCTTGTACCCTATTGGTAAGTTGTTTATCTAACTCATCAGTGATTATGGTGTGTGGTATAAGCTAACGATTATGGTGTTATTATAGTCACACTTAGATAGGAAAGTTATACTAATTGCCCCCTCATCTATTTTTTTTTTTACCCAAAAAAAAGTTGTCTAATAAACCCAAAAATAATAGACTTTAGCATAAGGATTTATTGTGCAAAATGTTGTTACTGTGTTTGTGCAAATACTGGAAGTTATGGTATGTTAAAAGAGAGAAAAAAAATTAACATTTTTACAATCTTTTTTAACAAATTATAAGTTTTAATTAGTTACTATTTTTTATTTTAACCTACCACTAAAATGATATTTTTACCCACTAATAATCATCGGTGACAAATTGTTACATATTCTTTATCCTAAAATAGACTCAAATTCTTATGCTAAAAAGAAGTTATATATCCATGATATTTTTATAATACTTTCTTAACATATTATTGATGATAAATTATTACCAATTTTGATTTTAACCCATACCTAAAATTATTCTTTTACCTACTAATAAACGTGTCAGTAACAACATGTCATTTATTCTCTATACTAAAATAAACGGTAAATTTATCTGCAAGAAAAAGTGAATGCGATTGGCTGATGAGAAGTTTACTGTAATTTGTAGGGTCTCCTTCAAGGTTACTGCCTGATCTAATACGTCCGTTTCTGATGATCTGACGGCTGATGTTTGCGTCAAAAAGGAACACGTCGGTCAACAACGCGTCTGGTGATGTGTGGGTCGTTCATGCCGGCTTATCAAATCAGCTGACGACGACGTCGTTCTGCTGTCCATGCTTTAACGCAGCTAATATCTTGGATTCAAACGTTTTTTTACTTTGTGAGGTTTCGTGGAAATAAAAAGAACTCATACAGTTTAGGCCCATTGGGCCATTTTGTATACAATTTATTGTTTTATTTTTTTTTTTCCACCTGAATAAATAAGAACGAAAAAGAAGGAAGAAGTACAAGGTAGGAACAAGGAAAAAAGTAGAGAAGTTGCCACCAACTTTTTACTCATAAGCCAACAAATTAATATTATTAAAGAAGAGTTGGGTAAAGGAAAATTACACAAAACAACCCCAATTTGTGACATTGTGGGGGCAACAAAGTTGGTTAATTTAAAAGTATGAGTCACAAAACAACCATCAATTGACTAGTGAGGCTGCAAAATGGAGTTATGTGAAGGCAAAAATCATATTTTAAATGCATATCACCTTCAAAAATCATGTGCTTGCATGTGTCCCAAATCTACAAATTTTGATACTCCAAGGAGTGTTGCACTTGCTTCAACTCTTGAGGTTTCTAGTAACTCCTGCAAATGCAGGATTTCTCTTCTCTCACTGATGCATCATAATTGAATTTTACATATGGTGGGACATGGGGTTCCTTATTTACTACTTTTTAGATTGATTTCACCTACATATTCCCCCCCCCCCCCCAAAAAAAAAAGTTGTGTAGAATTATAAATCTTGAGAACATAAGACTAAGGGTCTGTTTGTTTGGAGTGAAATAGGAAGGATAGAAAATAGGAGAGAGAAAACTGATTTTATGGGTGTTTGGTTTGAGAGATTGGAAAGATGGAAAATTGGTGGGGCTCAAATGTTTTCTCTTCTAACTCACCAAAATTCTATCTCCCCAATCTAGGGAGAAAATAAACAGGAAAGGAATAGTTGCAATTAATGATTGAACTACCCCCACTTCTTACGTACTGGATTGTTGGTTGCTCTTTTTTCTTTTTTCTTTTTTTTATGTTTTTTTTTTCCATGGGCATTATTTTTCTTTTTTAATAAATTTGGGTGATTGCTTTTTTTGGTGATTGTTTGTCACTTTTTGTTTTAATTGGGTATCATCTTTTAACAAAGACATATGGGTAAATTTATATAAACTCATTTTTTCCATTTCTTTACTTTTCCACCCCAACTAAACATAAATTATGGAAATTAAAATCCGTTCTATCCTTTTACTTTTCTATTCCTTTCTCAATTTCTATCATCCCACTTTTCCATCTCCCCAACTAAATAACCTTCTAAATTTGGTTACTAAAGGATCTAGTACTTGCCTTTGTTGTTGTCTTACCATGTTGTTCCCCTAGTTGAATGACAATTTTGATCCAATTTGAATTTGAATGGATGTTCATTTCATAGAAACGGACAGGTCTGGTTGAATTAGCCCAAATAATTTGAGATATTAAGCAATCAATGAACAGAAGTTCTAGAGAATTTTCTTTTGCTACACAAAGAGGTAATATTTATATTCTATAATATGAAACCTTTTTTTCATAGTCGACCTCGTCCGGATGATTTACCATTCTATTTTCCATATCAACAACTTCAATTTCTCCTATATTTTCAACTTTCAGATTTTAACCACTCCTTGTAATTGCTCTAGTTGAGAATTTATCTAAGGGGTTTGGCTGTTAAAGCCACATTCAAGTGTTCCATCTTCCTAATTACCAGACTACCCATATTTTATTGGCTTACAAATGGTCATCTCACACTTCTAATTATATCTTCTTTTGTCCCTTTTTCCCCCTAATCAAAAGTCCTTGAGCAAAGAACTTTTTTTTCTCGTGCTTTTTTGGGAAACTGAGTGTAGACATTGTATAGATTGGTGTGGTTGTAAGCAACTAATCTATTAAGATTTGTTCTAGAAATATGTAAGGGTCTTATTAACTGATGTCTTTAGCGCATTTGTTGATGGATTATTTTATGAAAGTTTTGATATAATTTTTATGGGAAATATTAAAAGTTGTTAAAAATAAGTTACTTTTTTTCTTTTCTTATAAAAAGTTTTTAAAAATATTTTCTAAGCATATGACATACTTTTTCCGTCCAAGTTAACAACCCAATTGATGGTAGGGTGCAGAGTGAAATACAAATTATAGTTTAGGATAGTAATCGTGGATTATGAAAATTCAAGATGATAAATGTAAAAAAAGGGTATAGTTTAGAGACATAAAATGTAATTGCCCCTAAAAAAAACATATACATTTTTGCATTACCAAACAATCATTTTATCTATTTTATATAACCACCATAACAAAACATCATACATTTCATTCTTTATTTTACAATTCATCCAATTAAAATAATATATTTTCTACTCACACAAAAAACAGTAATTGAACCCAAAAAACATCATCATCTCATGGCCAAACCAACCATTGCCCCAAAATCCAAAACAAATCCACCTTTGACCTAGCAAAAACCCACACTGACACTAACTATCCTCTCTAGCCACGACAACCACCAAAATTGTTGGAACCAAAACCTAAAACGAAATCCAACAACACCAGCATCAATGACCCACCCCAGCCATGACAACCATCACAACAATCCAAAGCTAAGAGGTGGAGCTTATGGAATAAGGAAGAGGATGGAGGTGGGAGAGTGCGAGAATGGATGATGATGACCGACCCTACCAACACTAGGATTGACGAAGACAATTATTCTAAAACAGTGATGGTTGTAATCTGACGAGAGAGAGAGAGAGAGAGAGAGAGAGAAGAAATAATATACATGTTGTTGTATAATATCATCTATATTGTAGCAATATGTAAAAATTTGAAGAGCTGTGCATAATGAATGATTATTCATCATCTAAAATGAATTTATATTTATTTTGCATAACCCAATGAGAATGCTCTTATAACAATATATGCTTAAACCATTTATTTATTTATTTTAATAAAAATAATCATTCAATATGCAATTTTCACATCATGATCAAAAATGGAAGATGAGTAATTTTTTGAATAGAATAAATGAAATTAATTTGTCATTTTACATAAAAACGTCACGGGTGTGGTTGCCTTAGCTTTAATAAGGCTTCATTCGTATGTTTGTTTATTATTATTATTATTGTTATTGTTATTATTTTATTTTATTTTTTATTTTACTTTTTCTTGTTGGTTTTTTACTTTTTACTAAAGTCTTTATCATGGATTCTTCATACGTTGATCCCAAAAGGAAACCTAGTTCTCCAATTCTCCTCTTCTGCCCAATCAAAATAGGCGTCAATCCTTCTTTTTCCTTGCATCTTGATTCCTTGTCTACTCTTAATTTCCTTCGAATCAATCACATTCGCACATACGGTTTTGTGTGTAAAGTGCCATGGCATTGTTGTGGAGGACATTCCTATTGATTACCCTATAAATAATGCAAATAAGGTTGTAGTTTTCAAGAAAGTGATTTCTAGACAGTAAACACCAAAATTTGAAGTCATGGAGGAAACCAAGCTCAGCGATGACCTTAGTAGGTTCTCTTTCCCTTTCCAAGATTATTAGTTCACTCTATTATTTTTGTTTCTTATTTATTTATTTAATTTAAATATTCATAATAAAAGAATATCAAGATTTTCATACTCCCTAAACCCCATGCAAACACATCAAACAAATGGATATTATTTCAAATCTTGCTCTTGAGAAAAAAAAAAGGGAATGATATCTCAACTACAACTCTTCTTTTGTTTCGACGTCAAATTTTTCATAGATTTTTATACATTAATTTGTAAAAAAATTTAATACACCAATTTAAAACATTAAATGTAGAACAAAACTCAACCTAAACACAATCACAATCAAAATAAAATTATTACAAATTAAAATTGTAAGGACCCGATCTACGGCCCAAGCCCAAGATGTATAGGATTTTGATCCAATGAGCCTAGTACAATAAATTTGTAGAGAGTGGGTCAAAGAACTAGACCCTAATGAGTTGAATAATGGCTAGTACTGAATTGAATGACAATCAAACACAAATAAGAGATTTTGATATCAATGGACTTTCAGTTCGAGGAGGTCACACTTGTATAAATTGATCACAATTGGGTACAAAGACAATTTAGGTTGCTACAGTGTTCTCTCTCTATTTCCTTGATCCCCTTCTCATGGAGGGTCTCTCACATTATACAGCTCCCTTTGGATCATCTTGATCCTACACTTGTTGATCGTCTAAGCCCTTACTTGAGTACTGGTCCCATCAGACACCCTCTTTGGCTTTCTGTGAGTTATGGTAGCCAATGTAGCACTGTTCTGAGGTCATCTCCACATAAATGCGGTCAGAAAAGTAGCTGCAGTGCATTTAATGCTGTGATAGCAGCTTTTCCTTAGATATTTTTGGGTTTCCTTTCTTCTCGTATGTTCATGAAGCACATCTCTATCATTAGAGCTTTCTGGAGGGTCATTCTAATTGCTGGAATAGATATTTGAGCTGTATTCATCATATCCGAGGAGGAGTTCCTCCTCGGACCACCTTCCATTTGTTTCTTATTTATGAGACTTTAAATTAGAACCCCTAATGACTATTTGTTCTTCCTTGGACCACTTAACGTCCTCAGACCAAGCCCAAGGCCCAATATATGAACCTGGGCCCTTATCCCTACAATAGCTCCTCAAAATACCAGTTTTTCCTTCTCATCCAAGGAGAAAAAGTGGGGTTTTGATTTTTAAGAGATGAGACCAATTGATTCCTTGATTCACACGTGTGGAAGTGCAGTTTTACGCACTTCATAATTGCTACTGACACTTCGTTGCCCACAAGGCGTCATTAATGGCTCCAGGTGGCGTTATGTTCCCTGCATCCAACGGTGAGGTTCCAATCCAACGGCTGATATTTTCCTAGAATTTTGAGCCGAAGTATTCCCACTCATTTTCTCCCTCTATATAAAGCATCGAAGGAAATCACTTTCTCCTTATTTTACAAGTCTTCAAACTCTCCAGAGATTCCAAACATTCAAACTCACAGAGCTTTCTAAGTTACTAGACTTCCCATACCTTTTCTTCAAGAAATCCTTGAAAAAATTCTAAAAGCTTCAGAGATTTAAGCACATCTTAGTTCTTGTAAGTTTCTATTTCTTTGAATTTTTCCTTCTCTTCTTGGCCTGTCTTCTCAGCCTTCCAGTTCTTAGTTCGCCCTTTAACTTGTCCAGATGGGTAGATTCAAGCATTTGGTAAACTCCCCTGCCAAAATAGAGGCCTTTAAGGATAAATATCACATACCCCAGGAAGTCGCTCTGCGATACTGTTCCCAAGAACAAATAGTGTCACATAGAGAAAGGGGGGAAGTCATCATCCCTATGATAGCCTTCATAAAAGGGGGGATGACTCTCCCCATGGGTAGGATAACACGAGATTACCTCTTCAACCATAGGATATGCCCCCACTAATGTTCGCCCAACCTCTTTAGGGTCCTAGGTAATGTTGATGCTCTCAATGAGCATCTACGCTTGGGGCTCACTTGGCACGATGTGGTCCACATGTACGAGTGTCACTTCCTCAAAAACGCGGGATATTATCTTAAGTCCCGATTGAACATTGTCAGATTAGTATTGTGTCTGCCTAAATCTAACAAGGGTATGAAAGATGACTATCTGATAACTTCAGGAGCGTGGCATGATGGCCTTTCCTGCCCTGTCCGAGAGGGAGAGCCAGGTGGGATACCTTAGAGTTAGGTTCTATAGCAAGAGATCTAGATTCTTTGACCTCGACCATGTCAATATTTCTCTTTCATCCTGCTTTCTTTTGATGATAAATTTTAGCTTTCTAACCATATTTTATTCCTCGGCTACCTTTGTAGATAAGAGGCACGTGGTGCCTAGGCTCTGCTTTACCAACGTTATCGCTCTCAATTACCTGCTGAGATCTGAGATTTTTGTAAGTGAAGACAGGCAGTTGTGAGTGGTCCACTTGATTTTGGACTTCTAGCCAATCTCGAAGATATATCAAGACGTCGGCAACTTTATAAGAGCGGGTGACCCAAGGTTGGCTCAAATTGACGTTTCGCGGCCAAATTTCTTAGCCTGAGACGATCTTTCACCAGTTGCACTGCCACTTCCCCAAATTCTACCTGAAGTAGCAGCAGTACCGGAAGAGAAGATTGCCTCATCACGTCTATCACTAGAGGAGGAGATAGACAAATTCCACTTTGAAGAAGAAGAGAATCCAGGGGTCTCTTTAGTCACCATCTCGGATGCCGAGGGTGAAGCATATAGGCATTTTAGTGTTCACACCCCTTTTTTGGTGATTGCCTACCTAGACAGCTCATTCGAAGAAGAGGAAGACAGTATAACATTGAACAAGGGCAACAAGAGTTTGAGAGAGCTTATGGCTTCCAAGGGTAAGGTGTCAACTTCAAAAGAAACCACCAAGTCCCAAGTTCCCACTAATCTTCCCCTCCTCCTCAGATCCCCACTGACCTTGGATTAAAGCCAATTCCTGACCTAAAGAAGAAAAGGCCAATCGAGGTGCTTAAGGAAGGCAAGGTGGGTCCTCAGAAGGGGACAAAACAACAAAAAGTGGCCAAAGATGCCCAGGATAGGAGGTCCCAATTCGTGGACAACCGAGAAGAACAAAACAGGGCTGATGTGCGCATGACACAAATGCACATGGTCTCCTCAGCTAAAGGTGGAAGGGACTCTTATCCCTTGGAATGCCTCAGTCCGAGAATTCCAAAGGGGTCGAGTGGGATACATTGCTGAAGCCCTAGAGCAGCCTTTACTTCTTCCAAAGGATATGGAAGCTTATAGGCGCTTCAAGCAGAATGACATCTTCCTGTCCCTGAAGAGAAACCTTGCTATGGTAAGCAATCTACATACTCATGAATTTAGATGCTAAATTGTACTTTTGTTCTTTCTTTACTTTTTAACTCATATTATTTTTCTGTTGTCTTTGGGTAGATTACTCAACAAATTTTTGTGGCCAAGGAGTGGGTTCGTGACACTCGTAAAGAGACCGAGGCTAAGGCTAAGGCCCTCTCTCGTGCTGATGTTAAGAGACCATTGGGGGCCTTTAAACAGGAGTAGGTTGAGATGTCCGAGAGGCTTAAAGCAGCGGACCAGGCTCGCCTGAGTGCTGAGGCCAGTTTGAAAACCGTAGAAAGGCAGGTTGAGGATTAGCGCCAAAAGCTGCACATGAGCGAAATAGATTTGGCCATTCAAAGGTAGTTGGTCCTAGATCTTAAGATTGAGTTGTAGAAGGCCAAGGATGCAGCTCAACTGGCCAAAGAGCCAACCAAGGTTGAGAAGCAGGCTTCATATCAACTTGGCGTGAAGGAGACACAGATAAGTCTTGCTAATGAGCTTTCAGAGTTATGCAGGGATTATTGCAACGTGACATGGGATAGGGCCTTTAGCGTTGCAAGAGTCCCTGCAGACTCTATTTGGAGGCAGCCTAAAAGTGTATACTACTATTCAGATATCCGAGAAGTCCCCGGTGCTATCTCTTCTCCCCCTACCCTTGCTTCAGAGAATTCCGAGCAGCCTCAGGCTATCCAAGATGCTCTCCCTCTCCCTGAGGCTTTGAAGGGATCCAACCAAGTTGGTGATCAAGGCCAGGGGGCTGAGGGGGAGAAATACAAGGGTAAGGGCAAGGGGAAAAAGCCCTCTACAAAAGCCAAGGATGCTGCCAAGGACAGGGAAGCTGCAGCCAAGGTGAAGGAAGCAAAGGTCAAGACCCAAGAAACTGATCCTAAGGCCAAGGACGCTCCTACCTCCCAGCCGAGCCAGAAAGACGATCCTCCTGCTCCTAATACTAGAGTCTAGCATTAAGGATTATCTTTGTAATTTCTTTTGTAGTAGTTTTTTTTTTTTTTTTTTTTTTAAATGACATTATGTCAATATGTATAATGTATTTTCTCTTTCACTTAATGAGAACGTTTTTCTCTTCATCTTTTGCATTTTTGTTCTATGTGCTCCAAGTACCACTATTATAAATAGCATTGAACTTTTGTTATTTTACCTTTAGTAAAAACTAATAACAGTACACCGTTAACAACTTGAGGAGTTGGCTATAATACTGGGTTCGTCTTGACAGTTAGTGAGAAACAAAAAAGATATCATAATGTGTTAATTTCACCCATATATGTGATCCGAGAGACCAGACATGACTTAGGATCTGTTTAACACTTATAAAAGAATGAATAAATGTCATTGAGTGTTAATTTTACCCAAATATGTGGTCTAAGAGACCTGACATAACTTAGAATCTATTTAACACTTATAAAAGAATGAATAAATGTCATTGAGTGTTAATTTTACCCAAGTATGTGGTCTAAGAGACCTGACATAATTTAGGATCTATTTAACACTTATAAAAGAATGAATAATTGTCATTGAGTGTTAATTTTACCCAAGTATGTGGTCTGAGAGACCTAACATAACTTAGGATCTGTTTAACACTAATAAAAGAATGAATAAATGTCATTGAGTATTAATTTTACCCAAGTATGTGGTCCGAGAGACCTGACATAACTTAGGATCTATTTAACACTTATAAAGATGCCATTAAATGTTAATTTTACCCCAAGTATGTGGTCCAAGAGACCTGACATGACTTAGGATCTGTTTAACACTTACAAAGATGCCATTGAGTGTTAATTTTACCCAAGTATGTGGTCCGAGAGATCTGACATAACTTAAGATCTGTTTAGTACTTATAAAGATGCCATGAAGTATTAATTTTATCCAAGTATGTGGTTCGAGAGACCTGACATAACTTATGATCTATTTAACACTTATAAAGAATGAATAATGGGAAGTATAATGCCTTCGATAAATGAACATGTTCACAAAAGAGACTTTCATTAATAATAATATATTTTCAGGTTGTTTACATTCCACAAGCGTGGTATTACATGTTCATCCAGGTCTTCAAGAAAGTATGCCCCAATGCTAGCTACTGAGGTGATGCGGTAGGGCCCTTCCCAGTTAGGCCCAAGCTTTCCCTATGCTGGATTCTTTGCCATACCTAGAACTTTCCTTAACTCCAAGTTGCCTGGCGCTAATGGCCTCAGCTTTACGTTGGCATCATAACCTTGCTTGAGTTTGTGCTGGTAGTATGCCAATTGAACCTTTACATTTTCTCTTTTTTCTTCAACAAAGTCTAGGCTTTTTTCTAATAACTCATTGTTACTGCTTGGATTGAATGAGGCGGTCCTTAATGTTGGAAAACCAATTTCTAAAGGAATGACAGCCTCGGCACCATAAGTCATTGAAAAAGGGGTTTCTCCTGTTGACCTGCGAGATGTAGTTCTATACGTCCATAGGACATGGGACAACTCTTTTACCTATCTTCCTTTCGCGTCATTCAGCCTTTTCTTGAGTTCGTTCACTATGACTTTGTTAACAGTCTTGGCCTGTCCATTTCCTTGAGGATAAGTTGGAATGGAATACCTGTTTGTGATACCGAGATCACAACAGTATCTCCTGAAAGATTTGCTGTCGAATTGTAGGCCATTTTCTGAGATGAGGGTACGAGGGACCCCAAACTGTGTAACAATATTTTTCCAATCAAATTTCTTAGCATCTACATCTCTGATATTTGCTAAAGGTTCAGCTTCAACCCACTTAGTAAAGTAGTCCGTGCCGACTAGCAAATATCTTTTGTTTCTTGTTGCTTTAGGGAAAGGACCAACGATATCTAAGCCCCATTGAGCAAACGGCCAAGGGCTAGATAGGGGTTTAAGGACTCCTATTGGCTGATGTATATTTGGTACAAATTTCTGGCACTAATCACACTTCCTCACATATTCATGCGCTTCTTACTGCATATTTGACCACCAATAGCCTTGAGTGATGGCTCTGTGAGACAAAGACCTTCCTCCTTTATGGCTTCCATAAATCCCTTCATGTAACTCCTCAAGGAGCAGCTCTGACACTTCAGGATGAATACAAAGTAGGTATGGCCCAGAAAAAAAGCACTTGTACAATTTTTGGTTCTCGGATAACCAGAAACGAGGTGCCTTTCCCCGTACTTTGTCCGCCTTTGATTTATCCTCCTACAAGATGTCCTCTTTCAGGAATAGTACTATGAGATCCATCCAGCAAGGCCTTACTCTAACTTGTTGAACATGCACCACCTTTCTCTTAGCCTCCGTGGGTTTGCACAAGTCTTCTACAAGGATAACCCTAGGTAAGCTTTGCGTCGAGGAGGTTGCAAGCGTGGCTAGGGAATCAGCATGTGTGTTTCTATTTCTAGGGATGTGCAATAGACTGAATGATTCAAATCTTGATTTTAAATGCCTAACTTGACTTAAGTACCCTTGCATTCTCTCATCCCTTGCTTCTAATTCACCCTTCACCTGGCTGACGACCAGTCTTGAGTCTAAGAACATTTTCATTGCCTTTCCCCTCATTTTCTGCACCATGGACAGTCTTTTCAGCAAAACTTCATATTCAGCCTCATTATTCGTAGTCGAGAAGCCTAGTTTTAGTGACTTTTCAATAATGATTTGTTTAGGAGAAACTAGAACTAGCCCTACTCCGGAGCCCCTTTGATTTGCTACACCGTTAACGTATACCTTCCAGAATGAAGGTTCTTGTAGGGAGATTGTGCCAACTGATTTTCCATTCATGTTTTGTGCTACTGCCACCTCTTTTAATAGGGGTTCAGTGAACTCGGCCACCAGGTCCACCAGTACTTGACCATTGACAGAGGTACGAGGCATGTACTTGATGTCAAAAGCCCTTAGAACTGTGCCCCATTTAGCAATCCTTCCCTTATAGTTGACACTTCGAAGTACAGCCCTGAGTGGAAGTTAAGTTAGGACGACGACCGTATGTGCTTCGAAGTAATGGAAAAGCTTTCATGTACCATGCACTACCGCCAAGATGGCCTTCTCCAGTGGTAGATACCGAATCTCGGCCTCATGTAGTGATTTGCTCACATAGTAAACCGGCCGTTATACGCACTGTTAACTCGTTTCAACACCAAAGTCACAGCATGAAGGGCCACGGCAATATAAGCAAATAAAACTTCATCCATCTCGGGGCTTGACATGATAGATAGATGAGAAAGATATTCCTTAAATTGCTGAAAGGCCAAAGTGCACTCCTCGGTTCACTCAAATCCCTTCTATTTATTCATCAACAGGAAGAAGGGTCTACACCTGTCCACTGACCGAGAGATAAACTGGTTCAAGGCGGCAATCATTCCGGTTAGCTTCTAGACTTCCTTGGGATTTCGAGGTGGTTACAGATTGTTTATTGCCTTAACCTGGTCGGGGTTAACCTTGATTTCCCGGTGAGTCATCATATAGCCCATAAACTTGCCTGATCTCACACCAAAAGAGCACTTGGAAGCGTTAAGGCGTAGCTTGTGTTTCCTCAGAATTTCAAAAATATTTTCGAGGTCTCCCACATGCTCGACACCACCTTACTCTTCACCACCATGTCATCTATATAGACCTTAATATTTTTGCCCAACTGGGGTAAAAACATCTTTGATAGGTGGATCTCACATTTTTCAAGCCAAAGGGCATCACCTTGTAATGGTAGTTTCCAATGGGAGTGACAAAAATTGTCTTCTCTTAATCATCTAGGGCTAGTGGTATTTGATAGTATCCTTGAAAGACATCTAAAAAGCTCATCCGAGAATGGCCTATAGTGATATCCACCAACTGGTTTATTTGAGGCATAGGGAAGGGATCTTTTGAGCAAGCCTTGTTTAAATCTGTGAAATCCACACATACTTGCCATTTCCCATTATTTTTCTTCACTACCACAGTATTGGCCAGTCACTCAGGGTAGAAGAATTCCTTGATAGCCCTTGCTTGCTTAAGTTTCGTCACCTTATCTTTGACAACATCAGAATGATCTTTAGATGAGCATTGAGGAGTTTGTTTTTTAGGGGTAACAGATGGATTGACATTCAAATGGTGACAAATGAAGTTTGGGTCCACCCCCGGAGCTTTGTAAGCATTCCACATGAATACATCAATGTTTTTTCTAAGGAACTCAATTAGCTCTTTCCTTTCCTGGGAAGGCAACTGGGAACTGACCTGAAAGGACTTCTCCGGATCATCGCCAACAGCAACCTTTTCTAGATCTTCACACTTCGCTTTCTCGGTCGATCCATTATCGGGCAATACTGGAGTTTTTGATTGCTATAAACCCCGCTCAGCAGAAGCTAAGAACTCAGCTTTGGGCCGATGTAAGATAACAGCCACCATGTACTGCCTGGCCATGGACTGACTCCCCACAATCTCTTTAACCTGGCCCTCTGATGGATATTTCACCTTCTGGTGTAGGGTAGAAGAGACGGCTCCTAAGGCATGAAGCCAAGGTTTAGCCACAATAGCTGTGTAAGGTGAATAAGCATCCACCACAATGAAATCCACTTCCACCACGTCCGAATCGGTTTGTATGGGCAGTCTAATCTGACCTTTTGGAGTAACAGTCTTCCCCTCGAAACTTACTAAAGGGGAATCGTACGCCGTTAGGTCCTTGGGTTTTAAATTCAGCCCATTGTACAAGTCGGGGTACATTATCTCGACAGTACTGCCCTGGTCTATCAACACTCTCTTCACATCATAATCCCCTATCTTGAGTGTGACCACCAGAGCATCGTCATGGGGTTGGATGATTCTGATCTTATCCTCATTTAAGAAGCCTAGAATTGGTGGGATATCTATTCTGACTCTTTTTGGCTCCGAATTGCTGTCTTCGGTGGACAGCTGAGTCACAGACATCACTATGGAAGGACAGGAACCGATCCTACCAGGAGCAGCAAAGATGACATTGATCGTTCCTAGAGGAGGTCTTAAAGAAGCATCTCTTTGGGGATCCGAACTTGTTTGCTCCGCTTGGCCACTAGAATGGTGCAACAGCTGCTTCAACTTCCTTTCATGGACCAGCTGGTCCCACAAATTCTTGCAATCTTCTGTAGTATGCTCTTGGTCCTGATGGTATTGGCAATAAAGGCTTTGGTTGCGTCTCATGGGGTTTCCAACCATCTTGTTCGGCCATTTAAAGAATGGCTTGTTCTTAATCTTCTCCAGAACCTGATGCACCGGTTCTTGGAATACTGCATTGACTGTCTAGGTGTTGGCAAACCCTGATTGTCTGGCAAAATCTCTCCGAGATCAGTTATCATTGAATCAATCTGACCTGAAATCCCTAATCTCTTGAGGGATAATCTTCGCTTTACCTTTCCCTTGCTGTTGGTATTCCTTCACCCTCTAGTATTTATTAATCTAGTCCATGAGTTAGATCACACTGGTAACAGGTTTGCCAGTCAAAAACTTCCTTAAATTGTGCTTAGCTGGGAGGCCGACCTTAAAAGTGCTGATGGCCACGTCATCAAAGTCACCATCTATCTCATTATACATCTCCCAGTATCTGTCTGAGTACGTTTTCAGGGTTTTCCCTTCTCGCATGGACAAGGACATTAGTGAATCCAAGAGCCGAGGTACCCTACTACATGTGATAAAACGAGAGCCAAAGGCTTGGGTGAGTTCCTTAAAGGAGTCTATGGAATTGGCTCTCAGACTATCGAACCATCTCATCGTCACAGGTCCCAAACTAGAGGGAAATACTTTACACATCAAAGTCTCGTCCTTAGAGTGGACAGCCATCCTCTGGTTGAATTGGCTCACATGTTCTACAGGGTCCGTTCAACCATTGTAAATGGTGAACGTGGGCTGATGGAATCGCCGAGGAAGTTTTGCCTTCTCTATCTTGCGTGTGAAAGGCGATTTGGAGATTTGACTCAACGCCTTGCTCATAGCGTTGTTTCCCAAGCCTTTACGAGGCGGGCTCTTGTATCTTTGCCTGTGGTGGTGCTCTTCATCGTAGGAGAAAGACTCACTTGGTGGAGTTCTTGACCTTTGCCTATAACTAGCATTCTCTTCATCATTAGAGGAGACATCAGAATTGGAAGGGGTTCGTTTCCGTTGTGCATGGCGCAGCTTCTTCTTTAAATTGTCAATCTCCCTTTGCATGGCTCTTTCATTCTGCTCTTGAGAGACATGACTCCCAACCCAAAAATGACTTTTACTAGCATGGGTGGTGTGTGCGCTACCTTCTCAATCTCCCTTGTGTTCAAGGTTAAGGAAATCATCTTGTTGCCTAGAACCCATGGATTCTTCTCGATGAGGACCTGATCCTACTGTATTAGATGTTGTGCTCACTATCACACAAGTTCTTTCTCACGGACAGTGCCAATTGTAAGGACTCGATCTACGACCTAAGCCCAAGATGTATAGGATTTTGGTCCAATGAGTCCAGTACAATAAATTTGTAGAGAATAGGTCAAAGAACTAGGCCCTAATGAGTTGAACAACGGCTAGTACTGAATTGAATGACAATCAAATACAAATAAGAAATTCTGATATCAATGGACTTTCAGTCTGAGGAGGTCACACTTGCATAAATTGATTACAATTGGGTATAAAGACAATTTAGGTTGCTACAGTGTTCTCTCTCTATTTCCTCAATCCCCTTCTTATGGAGGGTCTCTCACATTATATAGCTCCCTTTGAATCATCTTGATCTTACACTTGTTGATTGTTTGAGCCCTTACTTGAGTACCGGTCCCATCAGACACCCTCTTTGGCTTTTTGTGAGTTGTGGTAGCCAAGACAGCACTGTTCTGAGGTCTTCTCTGCATAAATGCCGTCAGAAAAGTAGCTGCAGTGCATTTAATGCGGTCGTAGCAGCTTTTCCTTAGATATTTTTGGGTTTCCTTTCTTCCCGTATGTTCATGAAGCACGTCCCTATCATTGGAGCTTTCTGGAGGGTCATTCTAATTGCTGGAATAGATATTTGAGCTGTATTCATCATATCCGAGGAGGAGTTCCTCCTCGGACCACCTTCTATTCGTTCCTTATTTATGAGACTTTAAATTTGAACCCCTAATGATTATTTGTTTCTCCTCGGACCATTTAACGTCCTTAGACCAAGCCCAAGGCCCAATATACGATCCTGAGCCCTTATCCCTACAAAAATAATAAGTACAATAAGTGTGATACAAAAGAAAAACTAAAATAATAAGGAAAAACTAACAACTAAAAAGAAACTACTATCGACCTTTTTTTCCCAATAAGGAAAGAAAGGGGAAAAAAAAACTATTTGAAAGTTGTTTTTGAGAAAATTTTAAACTTTTGAAGGTGTTTTCCCATAATTTCGAGGCATATCATGGTTATTTGAATGTTTGGAAGAACCACAATTTTCATCATTTCAATATTTTGGAGATGGTGGTTAAGAAAATTTCAATAATAGTAGAAGTTTTTAAGATATTTTGGTTATTTTAAAGGTTTTGTGTATATTTCAATCATCATAAATATTTTATGCAAGGTTTTTTCTTTTTTTGGGAAGGGGGGGGGGGGGGGGGGTAGAAATGGGATTTTCTATTAATTGACTCGCAACAGATACAAAAGGAACAAACCTTTCATATAGAAAACTAGAGGCATCTAAATTAAGCAAAATAAGTATTTCTCATTTTGGATGCTTTCATGGTGTTTTGATCATTTTAAAATTTTCAAAGATGTTTTTATGACATTAGAGATTTTAGGGTATTTTTTTCATCTTGTAGGTATTTAGAGGTTTGTTCAATTGAGGCTGAAAAGGTTTTAAGCTCCTTTTGGGATATAAAACATTTTCAGAATTTTCAACCTTAGAGAGATAGTGTATTTCTTGATCACCAATAAATTATATTTTTTTAATCAAGTTTCTCAACTGCCTCAAATGTCCAAAATTGGAGAAGGTATTGGTATCAAATGATACTATGTTAGCGGTATGAAAATCCAATAAGTATAAGACATGTCAACAAAAAATAACTAACTCACTAACAATTGAAAGACATGTGTTAGTTGGTAGTTATTTTTGCACACATGTCTTTCGTTTATTAGATTTTGATATGGATGACGTGGTATCATTTGATACAAAATACTTTTTCCAAAAATTGAGGAAAATGTTTCCTTTTTTCCTTTTATTTTTTGCTAAATCAAATGGGATCTACATTCGATACATTTTCTTTGTAGAGTATGTCTATTCTTGTACCATTATTAATCAAGATTTCCGCCCCCCCACCCCCCCAATCTATATATATATATATATATATATAGTAATAGGTAAAGTTTAGAGAAAATCCAATTATATTCTATAATTAAAGTCCAATTTTGCGTCATGTGTCCTAAATTATTTATTTTTAGAGAGACTTTTATTTCTTAATTTTGGAGTCAAATGTGGGACCATATTATAAATATCCATTCAAGTGAGTTATTGTGTACAAAAACCAAAGAGTCTAGAATTAATAAACATAATTTAAAAAAAAAATAAAAAATGGACAATTTACATTTTTTTTCCCTAATAATATTCTTGCAAGACTTTTTAAAGAGTTAGAAAAAAAAAATGACTATCAATAATATTTAAATTATATATGTAAAAATTATACTATGCATCTTAATGTATATATTTTAAGTATATCAATGCATATGCATGTGATTACAAGCTAGTTTTCTCTGATATGTGGAGTTAATATGGGCTTATTAATGAAAAACAGTTTGATTTGATTTGATAAATATTTTTTATATATGTATTACACCGCATATAAATATAAATATTTATATTTTGTATAATTCTTTGTTAATGTTATATTATTTAATATTAATATTTTGAATTAGGCCAAATTTTAAAACCCACTATTTAAGTTTCACTATTTTTCATTTTAATCCTTTAAATTTGTCTTTTCTCGTTTAAGTCCTCTAAGTTTCAAAATACCCAAATTCAGACTTTCGTTATCTTATCACCAAAACTGCGCCGTTTTACCCTAAATTTAATTTTATTATTTACTTCCTAAAAAATGTAATTAAAAAAAAAAAACTCCTGAAAATTAAAAGAGATATGAACTTTAATCCATTGATCATTGTTGGAAGGAATCAAGGCATCTTGTATTGTCTGAAATACTCCAAGACCAGAATTGTTAGACCTGTCGACAATAATGGTGGACCTAATTATATTTTCATTTTTGCTATCCACAGCCCTAAAAACCTTAGAGGTGGTAACCAAGATAAAGAAAATAAATATTGGAAGAAGTTGCATTTTGGTTGAATATTGTTTGGATGTGACATGCGGCCATCGACGTGGCTGCATGTGTGTCCATGATGATTTTTTTTTTTGTTTTTTTTTTTTTTTTCGTTTTTTGATTTGGCTCGATATGGTTTGATTCAGGCCAATATAGTCTGATTCGGTCTGAAAGCCAAAACAGGCCCTAAATTGGCCTGATTCAGATTGAAATGGGCCAAAACATGCCTTGAATCGATCTGATATGGGCCTAAATAAGTGTTTGAAAAAAAAAAAGTAAAAATTTTTGTCAAAACACACCATTTTGACATCCTAGTTTAAAGAAAAAACCCTAAACTCATCTCAAATTTTGTCAAAACACACTTTATTATCTACTATTACATTTAAATTGGTATATGTTTACCATTATATGAAAAAATATGCTTAGCAATATATAGAAAATATAAATAAAAATATATTTAATAATTTATTAATAAAAGAATCCCACCACACCCGCACCCTACTTTCTAAAAAATTGCCGAGTCGTTGCGCCGCATCGCACCCAAACCTAAATCTGCACCCATGCTTCCCAGGCCATAACATGTTGTAGCAAACAATTCACAAACCCGGTTGGGGAAACTGGAGAAAGTCGGTTATCTTTTGAATCAAAGTAGCGACGAGCCGAGTACTACGACTACAGGGGGGGAGCAAAGCTTCGTAGACAGCTTCGCTTCCTCGTCGCTTCTTTCTGGCGACTAGCTTCTCAAGTGGGTGGCTTGGTAAGCAAGCTACCTTCAGCATCAGTAAAATCCTTAAAAAGAATAGGTCGGAATGGTGGGGAAGGAGGCCCTCCCTACTTCAATGGAAAGGGGGGAATCGCCGTTTCACAGCCACTCCTCTACAACTACCTTTTGCCCAACATGATCAGGAATGAAGACAGAGAATTGCGTAGATAGAAGGACGAAACGAACACTATTGCTTTTGAGTTTTTTTTTTTTTTTTTTGATTTTTTGGAAGTGTTGATCAGTTTATTCTTGGGGGTGAAGAATTTGTTTTTTCTTTTAATTTTGTAGACTTTTATTTAATTATGTTTTTTACGAAATAAATAATAAAATAAAAGTTAAATTCTAAATTAAGGGCAAAACGGTGTAGTTATGGTGATTTAACAGGAACAGTGAATGGAAAGATAATGGAAGTTTGAATTAGGGTGTCTGAAACTTAGAGAACTTAAATGAAAAAAAAAGGGCAAACTTAGAGGACTAAAACAAAAGTAGTGAAACTTAGATGGTGGGTTTTAAAATTAAGCCTTTAAATTATCACCATTAGATTAATTACGAGTTTTCTTTATTATTAACATACATGTCAAATTTTGTTTTTGATTGAATGTTATTTACTATCTAATCCATAATAATGTATTTTATGCTTAATTTTAAAGTTAATAAAAAACTTAAAGTTTAAATATTTCATAAATTAGATAGTTATTGATTTGTGATATTTTAATATTTTACAAACATGGAGAGGCTAAGAGGACAACAGAATAAATAATTTAGAAAGTGAGAGATGTAACATGTCTTCAGTCATTGATTTTTATGATTGTAAGATTTTTATCATTTTTTCTTCTTTTTTGTTTACATTCATGCTCAATAGTAAAATTGCTTTCAAATCTATATGTGATTAATTTTCTGGACAATTTGATAGGAGTCTTGGTGGCGCTGAGACTATGAATTAAGTGCAATAATGAAAAGACAAAGTGTGCCCTTTGATGAGCTTAATTCATCAATTTATTCCTTACATTTAAAAAAAAAAAAAAAAAAATCTTGGTTTGTTTATTGATAGGTGATACGTAGGAAATATGTTGTATCATCAATCATGACATGTTCTTTAATGATTTTTTAAGTTTCATTGCCCTTAATTTATTTTTTAAAATATTTCTTTGACCTATGATGATTATGCTTTAGCACTGCTTGATAGAAACTGTTGCCAAACCTTGACCCATATCTCATTGCCTAATTGTTATTAGATTGTGTATTTAAATATTCCTAATGTATTGCAGCAATCAAAAGAACAACAAGACATTTTCGTCCAGCTCATTACTTACTTAAAATACCGTCATACTCTTTACTATGTGACACTGGGGTGGAAAAGTATGAATCTGGTGTTTTTGAAGCCTGTGGACACAAATGGTGGGCTCTAATATTGTTCTAATACTTTGTTTTTTCTATTCAAATATTAATGTTTACTTCTAATATAGTCAGTTTTATTTTGCAGGAGGTTGTCTATTTATCCAAAAGGAAACGAGATAATGAATGGAATTGGTCACATCTCAGTTTACTTGGCAATTGTCGATACTGCAAAGTATACTCCTGGCTGGGAAGTTAATGTCAGCTTCAAATTGTTCATGTTCGATCAAATACGAGACAAGTTCTTGACCATTCAAGGTTTGCTCTCTCATAGTTTATATCTTTCATGATTGTACTTAGGTATAAATTGTTAAATTACCGATTTTTTCAAAAGTGTAAGTTATTATTAGGATATGATAAATTTATTTACGTGTTGGCCAAATGAAAATTTAAATAGAATGTGAGATGGTCATAGAGGAAATTTAAACTCGGGATCTCTTACTCTAGTCCCATGTTAAAATTTTCAATTCTCTTGAAAACATAATAAACAAATCTGACATGTATTCTTTTGTGTGTGTAGATGCTGATGGGGCAATTAGAAGATTCCATGATAGAAGATTTGATGATATCAAAAATGAATGGGGCTTTCACAAATTTCTATCCCTTGAATATTTCAAAGATCGTTCTCAAGGATACCTTGTCAATGATTATTGCGTATTTGGTGCTGAGCTTTTTGTTCATGACTGCTGTAAGAACCAAGTATAAGACCTATGGGCCTTGGATTACTTTGGGCTCACAATCTATTTGTAGTGGGCTTGAAGATTTCCTACTATGGGTCGATCTCGGCAGAGAGACTCAAAGCAACGCCCAGTTGATATTCACTCTTTCCCTCTTTTCCCTCAAATTTTCTGAACCCCCATCTTTTCCCAACTTTCTTCTATTTATAGCCAAGGTTAGTGGGGTGGTTATGATTACAGCCACCGTTAGTGCTACTGAAGGTCCAATGTTTTCTGATTAAAGTGGATGTTCAGGTGGGAGGGCGGTGCGGCATTTATGATCTTGGAACTTGGTTCCATCTTACCCGATTATGTTCGGCAATTCAGTTTCCTGTGCAAATTGCACCTTCCCGGGAAAGGTTTATATACATGACCGGGAACTGTTGACCGACCACCACTTGGACCCCAATATCTTACACTTGTTTGTTCATCAAGGAAGCTTCAAGAAGGGAGCAGGAGAACTGGACCTTTTTGATGGGTCTGTGCCTAAGGCCGGCACAGGACTGGGCCCAGGGCCTGTATGGGCCTGTGCCCAAGGACGGCATGAGGTTGGGCCCGGGGTCTGTGTGGGCCTGGGATCTCGGTGCCGTACAACTGCAATGCCAAACGGGAGTGTCTTACAATGATAAAAGAACCCCCTAACCGTTCTATGACTTGGAAGATTGATAACTTTTCATCACTAGATAAAGTGACATATTATTCTTGAATATTTCATGTTGGCGACTTAAAATGGTATTAGTTTTTATTATTATAAGTTGAACTTTTATTGTTGTAAAGAAAAAGGAAGGTTTCCTTTTTGAAACTTATAACCTATTGTTTTTTACTCTTTTTATAGAATCCTTGTAGGACGTTATTGGTTTATCCCAAAGGAATTTATAATGGAGAAATCAAAGCGATATCGCTCTTCCTCTTTTCTTGTGATTGTGTTTTACCTGAGCACAATTTTTTTGCAGAATTCAAGATACGTATAAAGGACCAAGTTAACAATGCTCACGTAGAAAAAACAGGTACGTGTGCTTATATGTGTGTGCAAGCATATGCACGTACCTCTTGTTCTCTTTCACCTTGTTTTGTTTCAATTTTATTTATTTATTTTTTATTATTATTATTTTTTTTTGGTTTTGTTTCTTACAGATAAACATTGGTTCACTACCTCTTCGACTGAATGGCGTTTCCCACACTTTATGCCTCTTAAGGATCTCCAAGATGCATCCAAGGGACTTCTTATGAATGATGCTTTAATTATAGAAGGAGAAATAATAGTTATGTCTAATGTTAAGTGATTCCCTAAAATGGTTGTCTAAGAAATTATAGAAAAAATTGTACTTTAAATATTGTAAAAATACTTCTTTATCCCGGAATTGCATTTGGGGAGGTTATGGATTATTATTATTATTATTATTATTTTTTAATTTCAATGTGATACTATTTCATAAGTTATTATAGATTTTATATTTTATCATACTCATAATTGATATACGCTTTGACTCAAGTTATATTTGGTATTAATTTTGTTAAAATTAATATCTTAGTATCTTTATATTAAAATTTTCAATCAAATATTCTTTCAATATTTATCATACACATCAAATTTGATACCAATCAAATGTGTTTTGCTATTCTTTTTTTTTTTTTTTTTGGGAGAAAGAAGTAAGTCAATTTTATTGAACTAAATCCAATTGAAATACAACATCCAAATCACTAGGTAGAAACTCTACCCATACATCCATGTTTGTAGATAAAACTGCTCTCCTAACTAAAGAGTGAGCTAACCGATTTCCTTCTTGGCAAACATGTCTGACCTTGCAAAACCGAAGTGTAGCACCTAACCTTTTACATTCATCAGTGGTATGGCCAAATAATGTGCTGCTTCTCCCTAGCTCATTTAGGACAGTGTTTTGCTATTCAATCAATAAATTATGCAATAATAATACATTATTATAATGCAAAAAATATAAAACCCGGACTATATATAAATGAGATGATTTTTTATCTTCTTATTTTTTGAGGAGCTCCACAATATGTATAATTGAACTCCACGATATATATGGAAGCATATCATTAGTGAAAGGGTAAGCCAAATGTCATGCCCTAACAAGCAATTTATAGGCAATTTGTTTATTATCAGTGTAGGAAATTTGGTCTTTAGCGAGCAACAACTGAAAGTCGTCGTTGATATGCTTTAAATGTCCACTTTCATGATATTAGTAAAGACATTTGTCTTTGCTAATATCGTTGCAAATACATTGTCAAGAAAAGTTTTTTTTTAGCTTCGTTGCTAATATATTACTATCAAATTATCATCAAATGTGATTGGTTTTCAACTTTCCTCTATTTTTTTTTTCTCAAAAAAAAAAAAAAAAAAAAACCTCTATTCTTTGTATTTTGTTATGACTTCTGTGGCCAAAATGAGAATATACTCTTTTCGTCCAAAAGTTTTAGCAGAATGTCCCTTCTCTGAAACTATCTAGCGATATGCTCCTTTTTTGAAACTCGATTTGTTTAAATCGAGTTTCAGTAAGGAACTCAAGTTCCTTGAAAATTTTCAAGTGGAACTCGAGTTCCACAAATTTATTTATTTATTTATTTATTTTAAAAAGTTTGATTTGCCTATAACTCGATTTTTTAAAAATCGAGTTTTATATTGAAACTGGATATTTAGAAAATTGAGTTTTAAAACAAGGACATATTGCTAGATAGTTTCACAAAGTGGGCATTTTGCTAGAACTTTTGGGTGAAAATGGTATATCCCCATTTTGGCCCGACTTCTGTTAACAAATATTAATAAAATAAAGAAAAAACTTAACACGGAGAATTAACTAATCATACAATACAACTTACCATTAAATGATTTTGTATTTGTTGGTGATATTGTGAGACTTTAGTCCAAGAACAATATTGAAGGTTGGCATGATTACGAATGTTGGACATAGTAAGAATTAGGCAAAATATTATAACCTAGTTAGTATCCAAACCAAGCTGGTTTTGTTGTAGAAGTCCTAATCCATGGTTGACTGTGAAATTAGTTAAAATCATTTGCAATTGATTATTCAACTCTGTACCTGTTTTTAGCCCAAATTAATGGGCTTGCAGCTACTAGTTTAGTTTTTGGACCATTTTTTAAAGAAGATTAATTTTAGTACCAATTCACCACAAGCCCTAAATATGAGTTTGTTCTTTAAATATGTTTTTGCCAATTAATTGGATCTTAATTTCAGATTTTATAATTATTATTTTAATAAATTAAAACTGTGAAAAATATTTTTGTTGTTGCGTGTGATCCTAAATGAATAATTTCCTTAAAGCGTGCAATATTAAAAATGAAATTGGTCCTACATATGATATCCCTATTAATAAAAGAAATATTACTAAAGGGTGAGGGTTAGGGCTTTTTGAAATTTGCCTTACTGTTTCAACTAGATCATCAGAGAAATGAGTGATAGCAACAATGGTGTTTCGGGAAGTGCTACATTTATAGTATTTTCATAACACATTCTTAACAAATCTTAGATAATAAGTTATTACTTGTTCTAATTTGAATTATCATTGAAATTACTTTTTTACTCACAAGTAATAATCTAACATTTACAATTTGTTGTGAATTTTTTACTAAATGTTGTAAACAAAACTTTTCTTGTAGCGTTGCAGCCTTATGTTGGCATTTAAGGTGACTTCGAAAAGAGTGAGGAGTTTCAATGAGAGAGAGAGAGAGAGAGAGAGAGAGAGTGAGTTGAGTGGGTATTCATAGATAACTAACAAATCGAGTATTGCATAGTAAGAAAATTCAAGTTTCTGGGTAAGGGCCCTTCTTAGTTTGGTCCTTGCAGTTTGGTATTTAGACTTTTTGTGAAGTCTAAGATACGGCCCAATGCATGGGCTTTTGTATGTTGCATGGTTTGGGTTACCACGTAGTCAATTGGCACACTGATCAAGTGTGCATGAAAATCACTAAGGTTGGGCCCCACAATATCAGAGGCATTTCGGGTCACATTCACAGTACTAGACTTCTTTGAGAGTAGTCAGCCATGACAGCTTTATTGTCCATCTGGAGAACATCGCCATCCAAGATATCATCCCTTGAAATCACGTGATATCGTGTAAACTCCATGTTCTTGCCATTTACGTCAAGATTTCCATTATTGTCACCTAGATCCTCTGCACTCGGGCAAAGAGTAGTTTGAGGCCGAAACCTATCTCCAGATTCATCCTCTGGCGCTGTGGGGGTCCCTGTTTGGGTTATCGTCTTTCCGTCGAAAACCTGCTTTTATCCATTCTCCATATGGATTTTCAACCAGGGATGCATGGTGAATTTGAACTGGAAAAGTCCATCCCCTACGTCCACAATCTGCAGGTCGTTCCCAAACTTCCAAACCGACCTCAGTAGTGATTTGGCCGCTCTTTGGTTGTAGGGTCTGGATGTGAGAAATCTTCCTATCAAACTGAGTGAGCATTCTTCAGGGATTTTTTTTTTGTCTCTGAGTGGATCGAACCGTGAGAACTTCCCCTTCGCCCTCCGGTAAGGTTATACGGTGCAAGCGTTCAATGAAATCTGAGTCCATGTATGTGTCGAAACAGCCAAGGATAAAAACTAGAAAAAGGTTTGTAGGGTACCACGGCTTAACAAGCAGCGGCGTGTAAAGAAAAAGAAAGGACCACGGCTTAGCAAGCAGCGGCGTGAAAAGAATAAGAAAAGCGAAAAAAAGAGAACCACGCAAAGCATAAAGAAAACTCACCCTAGGTGAGAGAGAAAACTCCTACCGAGAGGAGAAGAAAAAAGTACTTAAGTCTTTATCATGGTTTCTTCGTACCTTGATCCCAAAAGGAAAACTAGTTCTCCAATTCTTCTCTTCTAGCCAATCAAAATGGGCATCAATCCTTCTTTTTCCTTGCATCTCGATTCCTTGTCTATTCTTTCCTTCGAACCAATAACATTCGCACGTACGGTTTCATGTGTAAAGTTCCATGGCATTGTTGTGGAGGAGATTCCTATTAATTACCCTATAAATAATGCAAATTAGGCTGTAGTTTTCAAGAAAGTGATTTTTAGACAGTAAACACCAAACTCTGAAGTCATGGGGGAAACCAAGCTCATCGATGACCTCAGTATGTTCTCTTTCCCTTTCTAAGATTACTAGTTTACTCTATTATTTTTGTTTCTTATTTATTTATTTATTTAATATAAATATTCATAATAAAAGAATATCAAGATTTTCATACTCTCTAAACCCCGTCCAAACACATCAAACAAATTGATATTATTTCAAATCTTGCTCTTGAGAAAAAAAAAAAAAAAAAAAAGGGAATGATATCTCAACTACAGCTCTTCGTTTGTTTCGACATCAAATTTTTCCTAGATTTTTATACATTAATTTTAAAAAAAATATTAATACACCAATTTAAAACGTTTAATGTAGAACAAAAATCAACCTAAACAAAAGCACAATCAAAATAAAATTATAAGCACAATAAGTGTGCTACAGAAAAAAAAAAAAAAAAATTAAGAAAAACTAACAACTAAAAAGAAACTACTATCGACCTTTTTTTCCCAATAAAGAGAGAAAGGAAAAAAAAAAAAAAACTATTTGAAAGTTGTTTTTGAGAAAATTTTAAACTTTTGAAGGCGTTTGCCCATAATTTTGAGCCATATCATGGTTATTTGAATGTTTTGAAGAGCTACTATTTACATCATTTCAATATTTTTAGTTGGTGGTTTTAAGGACATTTCAATAATAGTAGAAATTCTTAAGATATTTTGGTCTTTAAAAATTTGAGGGTATTTGTATCACATTAGATATTTCCATGGAATTTTGGCAATTTTAGAACTTATGAGAGCATTTTGATCATTATAAAGGTTTTAGGTGAGCGTTTAAGGGTATTTTGGTTGTCTTGGAAACGTTGGGAATATTTTGAGAGTATTTTTGTTACTTTAGAAGTTTTTCTAAGGTATTTTAGTCATTATAGAGCTTTTGTGTGCATTTCAATCATTATAAATGTTTTATGCAAGGTTTTTAGTATATTTTGGTCATCTTAGAAATTTTGAGGCCATTTCTATCATTTTGGAGGTTATTATGGGGTATTTTTTTTTATAATTATTTTAAAGGTTTTATAAGATATTTCAGTCATTTTCAAGTTTTTAGGGGTATATTGATTATTTACAAATTTTTGAAGTATTTCTCAATTTGGGTGCTTTCATGGTGATTTGGTCAATTTGAAGATTTCAAGATGTTCTCTTAAGATATAAGTGGGGTTTTAGATTCATGAGAAAGGAAATTCTATTCTCCAAAGGCTGAAAACGTTTTAAGCTCCTTTTGGCATGTAAAACATTTTCAGCATTATCAACCTTAAAGATAGTGTATTTCTTGATCACCAAAAAATTATTTTTGTTTAATCAAGTTTCTCAACCGAAATTCTCAACCACCTCAAATGTCCAAAAATGAGGAAAAATTTTCCTTTTCCTTTTTTGTTTGTTTGTTTTTGCTAAAACAAATGGGATCTACATTCGATACATTTTCTTTGTAGAGTATGTCTATGCTTGTACAGTTATTAATCAAGATTTTCATCCCCTAATTTTCTTTAATATGTATAGTTTTTTTTTTTTTTTTTTTAGACAATTAATATGTGGAGTTAATATGGGCTTATTAATGAAAACGGTTCAATTTGATTTAATAAATATTTTGTATATATGTATTGCACCGCATATAAATATAAATATTTATATTTGGTATGACTCTTCCTTAATGCTATATTATTTAATATTAATATTTTAAATTATCACCATTAGATTACAAGTTTTCTTGTTTCTTAAAAAAAAAAAAAAAAAAAAATTTACAAGTTTTCTTTATTATTAACAAACATTTCAAATTTCATTTTGATTGATCGATGTTATTCACTGTTTAATAACATAGTATATGTATAATTTTAAAGTCCAAAAAACTTAATGTCTATATTTTACAAACATGGATAGACTAAGAGGACAAAAGAATAAATAATTTAAAACGTTAGAGATGTAATAAGTGGTGGCTCTAGGAAATTTTTTCTAGAATGGTCATTAAAAAAAATTAAATTAATAAAAATTAAAAAAAAATAAAACTTGAATATGTTAACATCAAAAAAAAAAAGCCCAAATACATAAAGTTTTAAAATTTTCTTCACAAGTTTTCATATTTTGAAATTATTATATGATATGATAAATTTACTATCAATGTTATTAGCTACATCTATTTCAATGTACACGATTAAGTAATTATTAAACTACTAATCTCTCATTTAATTACCAACATATTGTCTAAACAAGTAACAATATAAACAAAATGTATTAACTTTTTGAAAAAATATATCACATAAATTCAACAAATTCGGCTAAAGACTAAATCAAGTACTAATAGACTAACTATTTGAAAAGTGTGCATTTTTAAATAAAAAAATAGCAATCTTAAAATATGTCATTTGAAAACACAATTTAAAAAATCACAATTAAACATTTAATTTGGGCCTTTAGGCTAATTTGTTTGTTTGGACAATTTTTGAGAACTACTGTGTCTACAACATTTTTGCAAAGCTTACACAACAAAGCCCAAGTGGTAAGTTTTTAATTTAAACATACCACTGAAATTTTTTTTGGTCTATTGGTAACAACCTAATACTTAAGATTTATTATAAAAATGTTATGAACATAATGTTTTTTGCAATTTTTTGGAGAGGTAGAATTTAATTTTTAATGGGCTCAAATTATTATTTAAGGTGTTTAAGCATTTTTTAGGGTGGTCAAGTTTTTTTTTAGGGCGGTCAACAACCCATATTAATTGAAAACTCAATTTTTTAAAGGTACATTAAAAAAATATTCAAGTCCAGGTGGTCATGTGACTACTCTGAACTACACTTGGTGCCGCCCTTGGATGTAATGTCTTCAATCATTGATTTTGTGATTATAAAACTTATCATTTTTTTTATAAAATTTTTTCCTTTTTGTTTACAATTCATGATCAATAGTAAAATCACTTTCTTATCCATGTGATTAATTTTATGGACAATTTGATAGGAGTCTTGGTGGCACTGAGAATATGAATTAAGTGCAATAATGAAAATACAAAGTGTGCCTTTGGATGAGCTTAATTCATCAATTTATTCCTTTCAGGAAAAAAAAGAAAAAGTCATCAATATATTTAATTTCTTCTTTTTTTGAGAAGATCTATATATTTAACTTAGTTTGTTTATTTGTAAAAATTCAATTAAATCTTGAAAAATATGAAATTTGAAAAGCCAAACGTTCCAATTTAGGATGAAAACAATAATATGTCATGATGGGTGATACAAAGGAAATATGCTGTATCATAAATCATGACATATTGTCTATTCATTTTTTAAGTTTCATTGCCCTTAATTTATTTTGTTAAATATTTCTTTGACCTATGATGATTATGCTTTAGCACTGCTTGATTGAAATTGACCCATATCTAACTGCCCAATTGTTATTAGACAGGGTATTTAAATATTTCTAATGTATTGCAGCAATCAAAAGAACAAAAAGACATTTTCGTCCAGCGCATTACTTACTTAAAATACAGTCCTACTCTTTACTATGTGATACTGGGGTGGAAAAGTATGACTCTGGTGTTTTTGAAGCCAGTGGACACAAATGGTGGGCTCTAATTCTTTGTTTTTTCTATTCAAATATAAATGTTTATGTCTAATGTAGTCAGTTTTATTTTGCAGGAGGTTGTCTATTTATCCAAAAGGAAACGAGAAAATGAATGGAAGTGGTCACATCTCAATATACTTGGCAATTGTTGACACTGAAAAGTACACTCTTGGCTGGGAAATTTATGTCAGCTTCAAATTGCTCCTGTTCGATCAAATACGAGACAAGTTCTTGACAATTCAAGGTTTTCCCTCTCATAGTGTGTGTGTATATATATATATATAAACATGAATATTCATCTTTCATGATTGTATTTTGGTATAGTATTCTGGTATAAGTTGTTAAATTTCCAATTTTTCTAAAAACCTTAACCTATTAGAAGATGATAAATTTATTCACATGTTAGACACTTGAGCTACTATTGAGTAGAGATTCAACATGTGAAAATTTAAATAGAATGTGAGGAGGTCACAGCAGGGAAAATTTAAACTCAGGACTTTTTATTTTGATACCATGTTAAATTTTTAATTCTCTCAAAAATTAATCTAACATATCTTTTTTTTTTTTTTTTGTGTGTAGATGTTGATGGGGTAATTAGAAGATTCCATGATATCAAGACTGAATGGGGCTTTCACAAATTTCTATCCCTTAACTCTTTCGATGATCTTTCTCAAGGATATCTTGTCAATGATTGTTGTGTATTTGGTGCTGAGCTTTTTGTTCATGAACGCAATGCCAAACGGGAGGTTCTTACTATGATAAAAGAGCCCCTTAACAGTACTATGGCTTGGAAGATTGAAAACTTTTCATCACTAGATAAAGTGACATATTATTCTCGAATATTTCAAGTTGGGGATGTGAAATGGTATTAATTTTTTTTTTTTTTTTGATAGGTATTATTATAAGTTGGACTTTTATTGTTGTAAAAGAAAGGAAAGTTTCCTTGACTTAGAACCTTTTGTTTTTAACTCTTTTTAATTAATTCGTGTAGGAAGTTACTGGCTTACCCCAAAGGAATTTATAATGGAGAAATGAAAGTGATGTCTCTCTTCCTCTTATGTTGTGATTGTGTTCTACCTGAGCAAAAATTTTTTGCACAATTCAAGATACGTATAAAGGACCAAGTTAACAATGAAAATCACATGGAAAAAATAGGTATGTATGCTTATATGTGTGTGTGCACACACTCCTCCCGTTCTCTTTCACCTTGTTTTGTTCCTGTGTAAGTTTTGTCTCATTTTTTTTGTTTTTTGTTTTTTTGTTTCTTACAGAAAAACATTGGTTCACTACCTCTTCGAACGAATGTGGTTTCTCACACTTTATGCCTCTTAAGGATCTCCAAGATGTATCCAAGGGACTTCTTATCAATGATGCTTTAATTGTAGAAGGAGAAATAATAGTTATGTCTAATGTTAAGTGATTCCCTAAAATGATTGTCTAAGAAATTATAGCAAAAACTATACTTTAAATATTGTAAAAATACTTCTTTATCCCGGAATTGCATTTGGGGAGGTTATGAGATTATTATCATTATTGTAATTGCAAAGATGTCAATATTAAAAAAATTTAAATTTGTCATCTTTATTTTGAAGCTTGTGCATGCACTCACATGTGCATGCACACACACACACACATACATATATGTATGCATGTATGTGTGTGTGTGTATTGTGTAATTATGTATATATGTTCTATGAGCATTCTCACCAAGAATTCTAAAAATTTTAGCATTTAGCATCTAAAAACCTAACTTTATAGCATTTAACACATCACTTTGCAATACCCCAAATATCGAAACTTCTATTTTTTTACTATTTTATTTAAATATTCTTTCTTTATTATTTTTATTCATTTTTTATTCTCTCTCTCTCCCATAGCAGAAAAAAGAAAAAGAAAAAAAACATCTTGCTATAGTGCGCTCTCAAAAATGAGAGCTCATTGTAGCAAGATGTCAAATCTTTTAGCATATGGCATCTTTGATGAATTATGTTTTTGTGGTTATAAATGCTAAAAATAGCATTTTATCATTTATAACACTCTTAATGAGAATGCTAAATCATCTTAGTAGTATGTAATAACAAATAAGTGTGTATTTATAAAAGTTAAGTTCATCTTTTATATGGTTTAATTTTATTTCAATGTAATACTATTTCATAATAAGTTATTATAGATTTAATATTTTATCATACTCATAATTGATATACGCTTTCACTCAAGTTATCCTTGGTATTAATTTTGTTAAAATTAATCTCTTAGTATCTTTATATTAAAATTTTAAATAAAATATTCTTTCAATATTTATCACACATCAAATTTGATACCAATCAAAATGGGTTTTGCTATTCAATCAATAAATTATGCAATAATACATTATTATAAAGCAAAAAATATAAAACCCGGACTATATATAAATGAGATGATTTTTTATCTTCTTATTTTTTTTAAGAGCTCAACAATATGTATGGCAGTATATCATCAGTGAAAAGGGAAGCCAAATGTCATGCTCTAACAAGCAATTTATAGGCAATTGGTTTAACATTAGTGTAGGAAATTTGGTCTTTAGCTAGCAACAACTGAAAGTTGTCGTTGATATGCTTTAAATGTCCTTTCATGATATTAGTACATAAATTTGTCTTTGCTAAGAGCATTCACATCAAGAATGCTAAAAAATACTTCCTCTGTCCCAATTTGTTTGTCTTGTTTGAAAAGTCAAACTTTTTAAGGAAATATCATTTATTATCTTGTCTGTCTTATAAAAATGTATAAGTTTACAAAACTACTTTTAAATAAATTTATCATTTAAAAAAAAAAAGAGTTATTCTTAATGACAACTAAAAATGTGCCCCAATTAGATTGATTTAAAAAAAAAAAAATTGTTAGTTTTCTTTTCAAATAGTTTTGAAAATAAAATAGTGGTATAATAGGAATATTAGTAAATTATTGACTTTTATTTTTAGAAACAGGACAATATTTTGGAACATTCTAAAATGGAATAGAGGACAAACAAATTAAGACGGAGGGAGTATAGCATTTTAACATCTCAAAATGTCACTTTCTTCATTTTAACATCTCACTTTTAAACACACCCAACATCAAAGCTTCTATTTTAATACACTACACATTAAAATAATATAAACAACCTAATTAAATAAATAAATAAAAAAAACCTAGTTCACCTCTCTCATCCTCTCCGATTGCTTTACCAGCCACCACAATCTACTGCCACTACCAACCACCACTACAACCCCCTACCACCACCCACCGCAACAAGCCCAAAAGAGCCCCACCACAACCCACACCCCCCTGCCACCCAATGGAACAACTCACTACCACCATCAAACACTACCCACAAACTCGCAAAACAACTCACAACCTCCACCGCAACCCAAAACCTCCACAATCCTCAAGCCAATTTCTTTCAAAATATCCAACATATACTTTCTTTGTGATAAAATGATGTTTTCTTTAGATCATGAGACCTCAATACCCAAACAGAGGATTGAGTCACAAACAAACCCAAAGGCACAAGAGGATCGAGTTAAATTACATCAAATCAGATTGGTACCCAAGAGTGGAGATTCGGCAACACACGAGGGTTGGGGTTGCAGCAAGGAGCTCCATTGGGCTATCATGCATCAATGGATAAAAACCAACTAGACTCGGGAGTGAATCGTAGACAAGCAACAACAGCGCAATGTCGCGATGACCACGAATAGTCGCCAGAGCTAGTCGACTCCTCCAGCTAGGGAATCGTGGTTGGTGATGGGCAATAATGAGAGTTGAGTGAGCGGTGAGAAACAACGGCAGTTGTGGTTGTTTGAGACTAAAGTTTGGTAGGCTGTGGTCACTGAGGTCACTAGCACAAAATAGGCTATGATAACATGTTGTTTCGATTAAAAAGTGTTTATGGTGGGCAACATGGGTTTAGTGGCATGGGTTTTTGGGTTCAATCAGAGGGAAAAGGATCTTGGATTTTTGGCAGCTTGGTTGAGGGAAGGGAAGCAACGTGTGAGAAGAAGGCAAGGGAGTTGGGCAACGTGTTGAGTATGAACCAGAAAAAAAAAGGAAGAAGGTGCAGTTTGTTGAGTTTGAACTAGAAAAGAACAGGAAGAAGAGGCAGCGTGTGTGAATGAGAAAATGTAGATGGACTTGGCACATGTGGGTGGGGATTAAAAAATTAATATTTAGTTTTAACATTTAGCTACAGTGAGCTGTTATAGACGATAGCTCACTATAGTCAAGTGTTAAAAATTTTAACATTTGACATGTTTGATGTAAAAGGTATTTTGGTGTTTTGGATGTCAAATATAGCATTTTATCATTATAAGAGCATCACCATCAGGTGTTTAAAAAAAATGTCATTTTGACACACAAAAGCCTACTTTATTATTTTACCACGTCATTTTACAACATCCCATTTATCAGATGTTTTATCCTTTAATTCTATACATTAAAATAATATTTACAACACATTAAATAATATATTTACCCAAAACCCAACAAATATACAAATGCACAGCCAGTGGCAGTTGCCACCACCCAAGAACCAACATCCATCACTACAACCACTGCCACAACAACAATCACTGCCACAAACTACAACCACAATCACCGGATCCTCCAACAAATTCCAAATCCAAAAATCTCAACAAAATAAAAGTAAAAAACTCAAAATTTTCAACAAAACCCCAACCCAACAGATCAATCAATGACCAAACTTAACCAACCATCGACGGCGAGAGTTGTGGAGGACGACGAGCAAAGATTGGCAACTATGGAGGACGATGAGCAAAGATCGGCGACTGCCCCTGGGTGAGCAGAGCTTCAGATCGGCGAGCAGAGGTTTAGATTGGTGAGCTTCAATTGGCGAGCTCTGCTTCAGATCAGAATTGCCTTCTTCTTCGTGACAGGAAAAGAAAGAGAGAGAGATAGTGACAGGAAAAGAAAGAGAAAAAAGAAGAGAGAGAGAAAGAGGCGCAGAGAAAGGGAATGGAAAAAAGAAAAAAGGAAAAAAAGAAAAAGAAAAAGAAGAACCCAAAGCCACCGTGAAGATGCTAGAGAAGAAAGAAGAAGAAAAAGGGAGGAGGGAGTGATAGGAGCAAGGAGCAGGCGGAGGAAGAAAAAAGAAAAAAAGTAAGAGAGAGAACAAAGAAAAGTAATAAAGAAGAGAGGAATGAATAAAATAATATTTTTTTTTAACACATCTGTCCGTACCGTTCCAAAGATGGAATGGTACTGTTCACATGTGTCAAAATTTATAAGATTTGGCACACCTCATGAGAAGGTTTTTTTGGTATTTGGTGTACTAAATGTGTCATATTATAGCATTTAACACATTTAACATACCTGCTATGAATGCTCTAACATCCTTGTTAAGAATGCTCTAATATTGTTGCAAATACTTTATCAAGAAAAGTTTTTTAGTTTCGTCACTGATATATTACTATCAAATTATCAATAATAACAATAAAAGCGTTGCTAATAATGATAATTTTTTTTTTCTGTAGATAACTTAAGAACTTAATAAACATACATTATTATAGCTTGTTAAATAGCTTCATTATCCAAGTAAAACTTTAACTTTTATAATTCACTAGCATCATTATTATAATAATCTAGTAATTAATATTAAATTTTTGTAACTTCCTTGAGATGTGAAAGAATGATTTAGATCATCAAGTGTGATTGGTTTTCAACTTCCTCTATTTCTGTTTCTCAAAAAAAAAAAAAAAAAATCCACTCTTTATATTTTGTAATGACTTTTGTTAACAAATATTAGTAAAATAAAGAAAAAACTTAACACGGAGAATTAACTAATCATACAATACAACTTACCATTAAATGATTTTGTATTTGTTGGTGATATTGTGAGGCTTTAGTCCAAGAACAATATTGAAGGTTGGCATGATTACGAATGTTGGACATGGTAAGAATTATACAAAATATGATAACGTAGTTAGTATCCAAACCAAGCTGATTTTGTTATAGAAGTCCTAATTCAGAGTTGACTGTGAAATTAGTCAAAATCATTTGCAATTGATTATTCAACTCTGTACCTATTTTTAGCCCAAATTAATGGGCTTGCAGCTACTAGGTTAGTTTTTGGGACCATTTTTTAAATAAGATTAATTTTAGTACCAATTTACCATGAGCCCTAAATTTGGGTTTGTTCTTTAAATATTTTTTAGCCAATTAATTGGATCCTAATTTCAGATTTTATAATTATTATTTTAATTTTTTTAATAAATTAAAACTGTGAAAAATATTTTGGTTGCGGCGTGTGATCCTTATTTTATTTTATTTAATAAACAACAAGCCCTATAGAGAGAAACAATTAAAAAAAAAAAAAAAAAACCCTACCTGATGTTTAAATTAGCAGGCTTCTTTTCTATATAGAATGAACATCAAAACCGCAGCTTTAACTAATGCTTATAAAAATTTCAATATGCAACATGAAAACAAACTTTTCTTTATGAATTTACATAAAATTTAATCAATTTGTTAATTGAATCACAATTAGCTTCATATTGACCAAAAGGGTACACCCAATTTTTTCAATGCCACAAAAAAAAAAAAAAAAAAAAAAAAATTTGAAACCCTAATTTCATAAGAATCTAACATACAGATGCGAAAGATCTAAACTTTACAGATCAAAAGTTTAGAGAGAGAAAGTACCTTAAGAGCTTTAGAGAGAGAGAGAGAGAGAGAGAGAGAGAGAGAGTGTTTTGTATTTGTATGAACTCTTTGTGTCTCTCCTCTGAAAGAGAAAAAATAAAGACTCAATTTTTATTGTTGGGATGTTCTCGTTCTATAAGGAATGGGAATTGCTAATGCCAGAGATGTGAGGCTTTTGCCTGCCTCTTTTTGATCGGTTACTCTTTCACTACCAAAAGGGCTTTTTTATTGGTGTGGAAATAGCTTTTCCACTTGGGAAGGGAAATTTAGGACGGCACTGAGATTGGTCTTGTGTTACGTACTGTGCTGTGATTGGTGTGGAATTGTGGTAGTGTGTTTGAGTGGGGGCCACACGTGTGTGAGCTTCTGAGAAGCTAGAGCACAAGGGCCAAATTTTGTCCGACATTTGGTTCCTTTCATGGTAAGGACTTAGGTCAATATGGCTCATAGTATGGGTTTTGAGTTTTTCACTGGGTGCGTGTTGTGACTTTTTATACCCTACCGGTAAGTTGTTCATTTAACTCATTAGCGACTATGGTATGAGGTATTAGTTGACGATTATGGTGTTATTATAGTCACACCTTGATAGGAAAGTTACATGAGTTTCCCCCCTTTTTTTTACTAAAAAAAAGTTGTCTAATAAACCCAAAAATAATAGACATTCGATTAAGGATTTATTGTACAAAATGTTGTTACTATGTTTGTGTAATTACAGGTAGTTGTGGTATGTCAAAAGAGGGGAAAAAAAAATTTGCAAAACACTTTCCTAACCAATTATAAGTTGTAAGTAGTTACTGATTCTAATTTTAACCCACCACAAAAATAATTTTTTTACCCACTAATAATCATCGGTAACAAATTGCTACAGATTCTTTATCCTAAAATAGACATGAATTCTTATTCTAAAAAGAAGTAATATATCCATAACATTTTTATAATATTTCCTAACAAATCATTGGTGATAAATTACTAGTTCTGATTTTAACCAATACCTAAAATTATTCTTTTATTTATTATTAACTACGTTAGTAACAACCTACCATTTATACAAACTCATTTTTTTCTATCTCTTTACTTTTCCACCCCAGCTAAACATAAATGAGGGAGATTAAAATCCGCTCTATCCTCCTAATTTTTTTTCTCTCTTTCTCAATTTCTATCATCTCACTTTTCCATCTCCCCAACTAAATAGACTCCTAAATTAGGTTACTAAAGGATCTAGTACTTGCCTTTGTTGTAGTCTTACCATGTTGTTCCCCTAGTTGAATGACAATTTTGATCCAATTTGAATCTGAATGGATGTTCATTTCAAAGAAACGGATGGGTCAGGCTGAATTAGCCCAAATAATTTGAGATATTGAGCAATCAATGAACAGATGTCCTAGAGAATTTTCTTTTGCTCCACAAAGAAGTAATATTTATTTTCTATAATATGAAACCTTTTTCTCACAGTCGACCTTGTCGAGAAGATTTGCCATTCTATTTTCCATATCAACAGCTTCAATCTCTCCTATATTTTCAACTTTCAAATTTTAACCACTCCTTGTAATTGCTCTAGTTGAGAATTTACCCAAGGGGTTTGGCTGTTAGAGCCACATTCAGGTGTTCTATCTTCCTAATTACCAGACCATCCATATTTTGTTGGCTTACAAATGGTCATCTCACACTTCTAATTATATCTTCTTTTGTCCCTTTTTCCCTCTAACCAAAAGTCCTTGAGCAAAGCACTTTTTCTTCTCGTGCTTTTTTGGGAAACTGAGTGTAGACATTGTATAGATTGGTGTGGTTGTTAGCAACTAATCTATTAAGATATGCTCTAGAACTATGTAAGGGTCTTCTTAACGGATGTTTTCAGTACATTTGTTAATGGACTATTTTATGAAAGTTTTGATATAGTTTTTATGAGAAATATTAAAAGTTGTTAAAAAATAAGTTACTTTTTTTCTTTTTTTATAAAAAGTTTTTAAAAATATTTTCTAAATCAATTCTCTTAGAGCATCCGTTAACTTTTCCATATAAGTAATTTAACTAAATAAGACTACATTGGGTTCATACAATTTAGAAGATTGAAGAGGGCTAATTCAGTCTTTTTATGTGGTGCCAATGCAAAGGTCATGTGAGTTGCATGTGACATACTTTTTCCGTCCAAGTTAACAACCCAATTGATGGTAGGGTGTAGAGTGAAACACAAATTATAGTTTAGGATAGTAATTGTGGATTATGAAAGTTCAAGATGATAAATGTAAAAAAAGGGTATAGTTTAGAGACATAAAATGTAATTGCCTCTAAAAAAACATATACATTTTTGCATTACCAAACAATCATTTTATCTATTTTATATAACCACTATAAAAAATAAAAAAAAAATAAAAAAAAATCATACATTTCATTCTTTATTTTACAGTTCATCCAATTAAAATTATATTTTCTACTCACACAAAAAACAGTAACTGAACCCAAAAAACATCATCATCTCATGGCGAAACCGACCATTGCCCCAAAATCCAAAAACAAATCCACCTTTGATCTAGCAAAAACCCACACTGACACTAACTATCTTCTCTAGCCACGACAACCACCAAAATTGTTGGAACCAAAACCTAAAATGAAACTCAAAAACACCAGCATCAATTACCCACCCCAGCCACGACAACCATCACAATAATCCAAATCTAAGAGGTGGAGCCTATGAAATAAGGAAGAGGAGGGAGGAGGGAGAGTGCGAGAATGGATGATGATGGCCAACCCCACCAACACTAGGATCGATGACAACAATGATCCTACAATAATGATGGTTGTAATTTGTTAGAGAGAGAGAGAGAGAGAGAGAGAGAGAGAGAGAGTAAAAAACATAGAAGAAATCATATAAATGTTGTTGTATAATATCATTTATATTGTAGCAATATGTAAAAATTTGAAGAGCGGTGCATAATGAATGATTATTCATCATCTAAAATGAATTTATATTTATTTTATGTAACCCAATAAGAATGCTCTTATAATAATATATGATTAAAACATTTATTCACTACAAAAAAAGAGGGCTATAGCCGCATTTGCAAAATGCAGCTATAGCCTATAAAAAACGCAGCTATAGGCTATGGCTGCGTTTTTACAGCTGCGTTTCCAAACACAGCTATATCAGATGGAGCTGCGTTTTTTAAACGCAGCTCAGGAAAAAATTAAAAAAAAAAAAAAAAAAATTCCCCGCAGAGCCGCGTTTTAAACTGAACAAAACGCGGCTCCACCCTTGGTCTATAGCCGCGTTTAGAAAACGCGACTATAGACCAGGGGTGGAGCTGCGTTTTTGTAGAACGCGGCTCAAATTACTATCCTGGAGCTGCGTTTCTATAAAAACGCAGCTCAAATTCTATCCTGGAGCTGCGTTTTGCAGAAACGCAGCTCAAAAACGCAGCTTAAACTGGCGTTTTTAGTAGTGATTTATATATTTTAATAAAGATAATTATCCAATATGCAATTTTCACATAGTAATCCACTCATATATGGAAGATGAATAATTTTTTGAATAGTATAAATGAAATTAAATTTGTCATTTTACATAAAAACGTCATGGGTGTGGTTGCCTTAGCTTTAATAAGGCTTCATTCGTTTGTTTGTTGTTTTTTTTCCTTACTTTTTCTTGTTGTTGTTTACTTTTTACTAAAGTCTTTATCATGGTTTCTTCATACGTTGATCCCAAAAGGAAACCTAGTTCTCCAATTCTCCTCTTCTACCCAGTCAAAATAGGCATCAATCATTCTTTTCCCTTGCATCTCGATTCCTTGTCTATTCTTTCCTTCGAACCAATCACATTCGCACGTACGGTTTCATGTGTATAGTGCCATGGCATTGTTGTGGAGAACATTCCTATTGATTACCCTATAAATAATGCAAATTAGGTTGTAGTTTCCAAGAAAGTGATTTCTAGATAGTAAACACCAAAATCTGAAGTCATGGAGGAAACCAAGCTCATTGATGACCTCAGTATGTTCTCTTTCCCTTTCCAAGATTATTAGTTTACTCTATTATTTTTGTTTCTTATTTATTTATTTAATTTAAATATTCACAATAAAAGAATATCAAGAATTTCATACTCCTTAAACCCCGTGCAAAAACATCAAACAAATGGATAATATTTCAAATCTTGCTCTTGAGAAAAAAAAGGGAATGATATCTCAACTACAGTTCTTCGTTTGTTTCGACATCAAAATTTTCCTAGATTTTTATACATTTAAAAAAGAAATTTAATACACCAATTTAAAACGTTTAATGTAGAACAAAAATCAACCTAAACACAAGCACAATCAAAATAAAATTATTACAAATTAAAATAATAATCACAATAAGTGTACTACAGAAGAAAAAAAAAAAACAAACAAACAAACAAACAAAAAAATGAAAAAAGAAAGGGGAAAATAAAAACTATTTGAAAGTGGTTTTTGAGAAAATTTTAAACTTTTGAAGGCGTTCGCCCATAATTTTGAGGCATATCATGGTTATTTGAATGTTTTGAAGAGTTACTATTTTCATCATTTCAATATTTTTTAGTTGTTGGTTTTAAGGACATTTCAATAATAGTAATATTAGAAGTTTTTAAGATATTTTGGTATTTAAAATTTTGAGGGTATTTTTATCACATTAGATATTTCTGTGGAAATTTGGCCATTTTGGAACTTATGAGAGCATTTTGATCAATATAAAGATTTTAGGTGAGGGTTTAAGGGTATTTTGGTCGTCTTGAAAATGTTGGGAACATTTTGAGAGTATTTTTGTTACTTTAGAAGTTTTTCTAAGGTATTTTGGTCATTATAGAGGTTTTGTGTGCATTTCAATCTTTATAAATGTTTTATGCAAGGTTTTTAGTATATTTTGGTCATCTTAAAATTTTTGATGTCGTTTCTATCATTTTGGAGGTTATTATGGGGAATTTTTTTTAATTACTTTAAAGGTTTTATAAGATATTTTAGTCATTTTCATGTTTTTAGGGTTATATTGATTATTTACAAATTTTTGAAGTATTTCTCAATTTGGATGCTTTCATGATATTTGGGTCATTTTGAAGATTTCAAGATGTTCTCTTAAGATATAAGAGGGGTTTTAGATTCATGAGAAAGGAAGTTCTATTCTCCTGAGGCTGAAAACGTTTTAAGCTCCTTTTGACATGTAAAACATTTTCAGCATTTTCACCAAAAAATTATTTTTGTTTAATCAAGTTTCTTAACCAAAATTCTCAACCACCTCAAATGTCCAAGAATGAGGAAAAATTTTCATTTTCCTTTTTTTATTTGTTTGTTTTTGCTAAAACAAATGAGATCTACGTTTGATACATTTTCTTTGTAGAGTATGTCTATGCTTGTACAATTATTAATCAAGATTTCCACCCCCCTAATTTTCTTTAATATGTGGAGTTAATATGGGCTTTTTTTTTTTTTTTTTTTTAGAAACAATATGGGCTTTTTAATGAAAACGGTTCAATTTGATTTAATAAATATTTTGTATATATGTATTGCACCGCATATAAATATAAATATTTATATTTGGTATGACTCTTCCTTAATGCTATATTATTTAATATTAATATTTTAAATTATCACCATTAGATTACAAGAGTTTTCTTGTTTATCAAAAAAAAAAAAAAAAATTACAAGTTTTCTTTATTATTAACAAACATGTCAAATTTCGTTTTGATTGATCAATGTTATTTACTGTTTAATAATGTATTATATGTACAATTTCCAAGTCCAAAAAACTTAATGTCTAAATTTTGCAAACATGGATAGACTAAGAGGATAACAAAATAAATAATTTTTTTTAGAGATAATTACAACATGCTGTTAACCCCGCAACTCGAACCTTTTCTCCCCTAAACTCCCAACCCTTTGTGCATGGGGAGGTGTCAAATAATTTAAAATGTTAGAGATGTAATAGGTGGTGGCTCCAGGAAATTATTTTTCAGAGTGGCCATTAAAAAAACTTAAATTAATAAAAAAAAAATTTAAAAATAAAACTTGAATATGTTAATTAACATAAAAAATAAAAATAAAAAAAACACGCCCAAATACATAAAGTTTTAAAATTTTCTTCACAAGTTTTTATATTTTGAAATTATTATATGATATGATAACTTCACTATCAATGTTATTAGCTACATCTATTTCAATGTACACAATTAAGCAATTATTAAACTACTAATCTCTCATTTAAGTACCAATATATTGCCTAAACAAGTAACAATATAAACAAAATGTATTATCTTTTTGAAAAAATATATCACATAAATCCAACAAATTCGGCTAAAGACTCAAGTATTAATAGACTAACTATTTGAAAAGTGTGCAATCTCAAAATATGCCATTTGAAAACACAATTTAAAAAAAATCACAATTAAACGTTTGATTTGGGCCTTTAGGCCAATTTGTTTGTTTGGATAATTTTTGAGAAATACTATATCTACAACATTTTTGTAAAACATGCACAACAAAGCCTAGGTGGTAAGTTTTTACTAGTTTTAATTTGAACATACCACTGAAATTATTTTTTTATCCATCAGATTCAACCTATTATTTAGGATTTGTTACGAAAGTGTTGCAAAAATGTTATGAACATAATATTTCTTGCAATTTTTTTGAGAGGTAGAATTTAATTTTTAATGGGCTCAAATTGTTAATTAGGGTGTTTATGCTTTTTTTAGGATGGTCAAGTTTTTTTTTAGGGGTGAGGTTTAGGTCTAGTGCCCAGTTGTACAGGACCCGTTAAGATTATAACAAGTGTCCACTTTTAAACACATGTTACCATCTTAACCCATTTTTTTATGGTGGTCAACAACCCATATTAATTGAAAAATTAATTTTTTTAAGGTACATTAAAAAAATATTCAAGTCGAGGTGGTCATGTGACCACTCTAAACTACACTTGGTGCTGCCACTAGATGTAATATGTCTGCAGTCATTGATTTTGTGATTATAAAACTTTTATCATTTTTTTCCTTAATTTTTTCTTTTTTGTTTACAATTCATGATCAATAGTAAAATCGCTTTCTTATCTATGTGATTAATTTTATGGACAATTTGATAGGAGTCTTGGTGGCGTTGAGAATATGAATTAAGTGCAACAATGAAAATACAAAGTGTGCCTTTGGATGAGCTTAATTCATCAATTTATTCCTTTCAAAAAACAAATTCATCAATATATTTAACTTTTTTTTTTCAGAAGATCAATATACTTAACTTAGTTTGTTTATTTGTAAAAATTAAATTAAATCTTGAAAAATATGATATTTGAAAAGCCAAACGTTCCATTTTAGGTTGAAACAATAACATGTCATAAATTAAATTCATCAATATATTGTTTATTCATTTTTCAAGTTTCATTGCCCTTAATGTATTTTGTTAAATATTTCTTTGACCTGTGATGATTATGCTTTAGCACTGCTTGATTGAAACTGTTGCCAAACATGACCCATATCTCACTGCCCAAATGTTATTAGACAGCGTATTTAAATATTCCTAATGTATTGCAGCAATCAAAAGAACAAAAAGACATTTTCGTCCAGCGCATTACTTACTTAAAATACAGTCATACTCTTTACTATGTGATACTGGGGTGGAAAAGTATGACTAGTGTTTTTGAAGCCAGTGGACACAAATGGTGGGCTCTAATTCTTTGTTTTTTCTATTTAAATATAAATGTTTACGTCTAATGCAGTCAGTTTTATTTTGCAGGAGGTTGTCTGTTTATCCAAAAGGAAACGAGAAATTGAATGGAAGTGGTCACATCTCAATATACTTGGCAATTGTTGACACCGAAAAGTACACTCTTGGCTGGGAAATTTATGTCAGCTTCAAATTGTTCCTGTTCGATCAAATACGAGACAAGTTCTTGACCATTCAAGGTTTGATCTCTCATAGTGTGTGTATATATATATATATATATATATATAGACATGCATATTCATCTTTCATGATTGTATTTTAGTATAGTATTTTGGTATAAGTTGTTAAATTACCAATTTTATTTAAGTTATTAGAAGATGGTAAATTTATTCACGTGTTGGACACTTGAGCTACTATTGAGTAGGGACTCAACACATGGAAATTTAAAAAAAATGTGAGGAGATCACAGGAAAAATTTAAACTCAAGACTTTTTATTCTAATACCGTGTTAAATTTTCAATTATCTCAAAAACTAATCTAACATATCTTTTTTTGTGTGTAGATGTTGATGGGGTAATTAGAAGATTCCATGATATCAAGACTGAATGGGGCTTTCATAAATTTTTATCCCTTAAATCGTTCGAAGATCTTTCTCAAGGATATCTTGTCAATAATTGTTGCATATTTGGTGCTGAGCTTTTTGTTCATGAACGCAATGCCAAACGAGAGTTTCTTACTATGATAAAAGAGCCCCTTAACCGTACTATGACTTGGAAAATTGAAAACTTTTCATCACTAGATAAAGTGACATATTATTCTCAAATATTTCAAATTGGCGATGTGAAATGGTATTAATTTTTATTATTATTATTTTTTGATAGGTATTATTACAAGTTGGACTTTTATTGTTGTAAAAAAAGAAGAAGGGAAGTTTCCTTTTTGAAACTTAGAACCTATTGTTTTTAACTCTTTTATTGAATCCATGCAGGAAGTTACTGGTTTACCCCAAAGGAATTTATAATGGAGAAATGAAAGCAATATCTCTCTTCCTCTTATGTTGTGATTGTGTTCTACCTGAGCACAAATTTTTTGCAGAATTCAAAATACGTATAAAGGACCAAATTAACAATGAAAATCACGTGGAAAAAATAGGTATGTATGCTTATATGTGTGTGCACACACACGTGCCTCCCATTCTCTTTCACCTTGTTTTGTTCCTGTGTAAGTTTTGTATCAATTTTTTTTTGTTTTGTTTTGTTTTGTTTCTTACAGAAAAACATTGGTTCACTACCTCTTCGAATGAATGGGGTTTCTCACACTTTATGCCTCTTAAGGATCTCCTAGATGCATCCAAGGGACTCCTTGTGAATGATGCTTTAATGGTAGAAGGAGAAGTGATAGTTATGTCTAATGTTAAGTGATTCCCTAAAATGCTTGTCTAAGAAATCATAGCAAAAAACTATACTTTAAATATTGTAAAAATACTTCTTTATCCCGGAATTGCATTTGGGGAGGTTATGAGATTATTATAATTATTGTAATTGCAAAGATGTCAATCTTAAAAGGGTTTAAATTTGTCTTCTTTATTTTGAAGCTTGTGCACGAGCTCATATGCGTGCACTTGCTTTATATACATAAATACACACATATATGCCCTAAATCATCTCAGTAGTACATAATAACTAATAAGTGTGTATTTATAAAAGTTAAGTTCATCTTTTATATGATATAACTTTATTTCAATCTAATACTATTTTATAATTTATTATAGATATAATATTTTATCATACTCATAATTGGTATACACTTTGACTCAAGTTATACTTGGTATTAATTTTGTTAAAATTAAATCTCTTGGTATCTTTATACTAAATTTTTAAATCAAATATTCTTTCAATATTTATCATACTCATCAAATTTGATATCAATAAAATGTGTTTTACTATTCAATCAATAAATTATGCAATAGTTCAATAAAAAAAAATTATGAAATAATACATTTTTATAACATAAAAAATATAAAACCAAAACTATATATAAATGAGATGATTTTTTATCTTCTTATTTTTTTTGTAGAGCTCCACAATATGTATAATTGAACTCTACGATATATATCGAAGTATATCACTAGTGAAAGGGTAAGCAAAATGTCATGCCCTAACAAGCAATTTATAGGCAATTGGTTTTATTATGGCTACCAAATCAACAATACTAGTTGTTAACCCATGCTTCATACAGTTCATATATATATATATATATATATATAATAATAATTTATAAATTTGTAAATATTATAAGTAGACATAATTTTTTTTAAATAGTATCATCAATTATTATATAAAGAGTTTTTTATTTTTATTTTGTGTAATCCTCTTTTTAATTTGTAGCTAAACTTTTTTTTTTTTTTTTTCCTATGAGAAGAAGCTAAACTTGATTGCCCTTGAAAAGGTAAGTTGTAAATGTTAGAATGCGAGAAATTATTAAGTGCACTTGAAGACCAGATTTGTGATGCTCAATGGCCTTCCCATTCAATTATATAATGCATAGTAGTCAATATTGCCCTTGAAAAGATAAGTTGTAAATGTCAGAATGCGAGATATTATTAAGTTCACCTGAAGACCAGATTAGTGATATTTAGTGGTTTTCCCACTCAATCATATAATGCATAGTAGTCAATATTGCTATATAATAAAATTTACTTTTATTTTTTCTTGTGCTACAATTATTAGTTTTGATCAATGTTGATGCCATACTAATAAGAGATTAAATTCTATTAGGATGTGATGTAAAATTTAAGTTTTACCCCCCAATGCCAACGTGCCATCATTATATTACATATTAAAGAATAGACACAATCACACTCAATCAATTTTAATACGTATTTAAAAATTCAACTTAACTATGAGTTTATTGAGATATAATCATGCGTGGTAGAGTTTATTGAGATATTATTATGCATGGTAGGATTATTGAGTTTTAAGTAAAAACTAATGTGGAAATCAGTTATTAGATGATGTAAAACATGAATTTTACCTTTCATCCTTACCAAATTCAAACTTTAATAATAAGAATTTTTTTGTTTAGTGCAAAACCTGATGCAAATAAAGTTGGCAGGTTCTTTTCAACAATTATTTTCCTTTAATCAGTATCGCTATGCTCAATCACACAACATATACATAATTTTTTTTCTTCTTTTTTTGCATAATATTTAAAATTGAACATTAGGAAATTACATATCAATTCAATATCTCGAACATTCATTTAAATATTGGCCTTTTGTCAGTAAGTTCTTTTTATTAATTGTTTTCCTTTGGCGGAAATCATCATTCTCAATCATACAACCTACACATTACTTTTGTACATTTTTAGACCCCTTAAAACCACAACCATATTAACTTGGGTAATTAGCCAAGTGATTACTTAGTCAAATTATCAAATCTAGGTTAATACACATATATCATATTAATGTAAAGTGTGGAAAATAAAGAGCACAACAATATGATAACTCAGGAAAACCAAATTGGTAAAAAACTTAGGGAGGATTTAACCTAACTATTCTCAAGGTAAAACTGAATTTACTATGAAAGAATTGAAGTTTACACAATAGCGACTTAGACCATTAACATCCTATTACTACCTCGAGTAGGAAACTTATTACAATGACCATGTGACAGTTCCGAGTCTACGAACTACTTCTTTTTTGGATTCCTAGCAAGTACAAGCACTCCCGCTTGTGTATCCTTAAGCTCTTGAAAGCAGCAACTAAATTTGATCACCAAGTTTTTGACATAATCTTAAATCTGCAACCACCTCTTGATCTCACAAAAGATTCATGCACACACACAGCTAAGGAGCAACCTAAAATGTGGTTAGGGTTTTCCCTTTTATACCAAGGGCAAAACATAAAACCCTACATGTCAAACAGGCTTAGGCCGAGTTGGAAATTCTGCAAAAAAAATAATTTGCACGACTTTCGATCGATCGAGTCTAATTCTCGATCGATCGAGTCTAATTCTCGATCAATCGAGCCAGGCAGATTTACATAGTAAATCCTGTAGCAACTCAATTCCAACTTTAAATAAAAAGCATATACTTTGAGCAAGTCTAAACAAGACTAAAATGTTTTGATTATGGTTTGCCAACATTACAAAATAGAGTTCTAATATATTAGTTCCTAATTCCTTAGAACTTAACAACTTTAAATATTTAGATGAAAGAATTCAAATTCAATTAAAAATCAACCACTGAATTTACACCTAACAAAATGAATTTACATGAACCAAAATTTTAGAAGAGAAAGGAAAATTACTATGTCTTAATCAAACAATATTAGATATTTACAAATTGGAATCAAGAGTAAAAATAGAGAGAGAATAGGTTCAAAGCTTTAAATACGAAGCAACAAAATTATGAATTTCGGAGTGAGAGAGAGATTAAAGAAGAAATTAAAGGGTTTTGATTGAATTTTTTTGGAGCATCCCTTGCTTCTTTTAATAGTAGGACATTAATTTGTACCAAATTGGTCTTTTGTGTGCTGGCTCTTTCACCAATTGTTTTCATTTGGCAAGAATCACCAAGCTCAAATCCTAATCACATAACTTGTACATTAATAAAATAAAGAAAAAAAAATATTTAGATGAAAATCTCAATTCAAATCCAAATCCAAATCAATCTTTGAATCTGCACCTCGCATTACCAAAATTTTAGATAAGAAAGAAAATTAATACATCTTGATCAAACAATATTTGATATAGCAATTTTTTTTATTTTTTTATTTATATAAAATAGAATTTCTACTTTAATCTAATCTAAGTGTATATGTATGTGAAGCTCCCTCTTGAAGACTTGAACCTCAGTCCTTATCCCCCACACCCTACAAGCATTTATACTTATAGAGTGACCACCGAACCAAGGGTGTGCGGTGGTGATATAGCAATTTGAGATAGAGAAAGAACACCTTACATGGGAAATTTAAGTAGCTGATTGTGGATATTTAATGGCATGACAATTTGGGTGTGAATAGCATAAAACTTACAGTAAATTATTTAATGTATTTTAAGAAGAAAATTCAGGGTTATGATTGAATTTTTCTTGAGTAACCCGTAGTTATCATTATTATAATATAGTTTTTTTAGGAAGTCATTTAATTCATGCTTGGACAATAATTTCTACCAAAAATGGTTCTTCTTATTCTAAAAAAAAAAAAAAAGGTTCTTCTTCCTACTATTCTTTCTGACATGGAACCTCAAACTCGCGCGTTGTCACACACCACCGTGAACTTGTTCTCCCCCTTAACCCTAATAAGAACCATCTCTCCTTCACTATTTTTGGTTCCCACAACAACTTTGTGTGGAATTTGATGGCAAAAGAAACGAGGATTTGAAGAAGGTATGTATTTTTTTGGTAAAAGGTATGTATATTCAATTGCAAGAATGCCTCTTTTAAATTTCTACTTGAGCTTGGTCTATTTATATCAAAATGAAAAGCATTATGGAGAATATCAATGGTTTTTTTTTTTTTTTCGAAAATAATATCAGTGGTTGGTTCTAAACTTCTAATAATTGTGGGTGAATATTAGATGTACTGTGGGTAGCGAGGATTAATTCCTAAAAGGCATCACCTTGATAAAGGAAGGGGAAATTGCAGAAAATTTTCAATTTTCTCTATTCTCTCATGTGCCTAGAAGTTGTAATATTGTGGCTGATTCTTTAGCCAAAAAAACAAAAACTTATAGGGGTACACAGGTCTGGTTGGAATCTTTACCAGAAGACATTGCCCCATTAGTTTCCTTTGATGTTCATTGATGTTTTAGCGTTCATTTGAATAAAAGCCCTGGCTTAATAGTCTGGTTTCTCAAAAAAAGAAAAAGAAAAAGAAGAAGAATCTATGGGTAACGGTTTATTAAATAAGAAATAAAACGGTTGAATTCAAAAAAAAAAAAAAAAAAAAGTCTAAAGAGTAGAGTAATTGTCATAAATGCTTTTCACCAAAAACATTTTGTTTACTTGGACTACCAAAAGCTGTCATATAATAAATTAATAGTTTTTACCAAAAATTACATGGCAAAGAAAAAAAAAAGAAAAGAAGAAGAAAAAATAAAGAAAAATAAAGACAATAAGTAAAGATAATAAAATAATTGATTCTCTTTTTACTCAAATTAAAAGATAATAAATTTTTTTCATAGGGAATTTGGAATGTTCCAATCCTTTATTAAACTCAAAAGAAAAACATGAGAACCATGAAGTGCAGAAAAGTAATCTTTGGGGCATATAAAGGTAGTTAGTCGACCATCTTCCTCATGTTGGACTTCCGGTAATCCTTCTCTTCCCTATGAATTGATCTCATGCTAGCAGTCAGCCAAGCTTTGTAGCCTAAAGTAGGATGGAGAAACCGAGTGAAACAAATGTCTCTAGCCACTATCCTTTTCAACCAAGTTTTACAGATCTTTCCCAAGACCCTCTCAGTGAAGACCAAGATATGAAAGGCACCATCATCACTAGAAACCCCTTGACGGTCTCCAAATTGCCTTGCAATGCGGTTTGGGGAATAGAAAGAGCAACGAAGAAACCCAACCAAAGGAACACAGTTGTCTTTGAAGATGCGGTTGACCATGGCTGTAATGCATTACCATTCCACTACCCATTAGACATTAAAGGTGGCAAGACGCTTCAAGAATTTAGTGAACTTAGAGGGGTCCATCTCATTGTTTCTGAGCTTGCGGTCATGATAATGCTTGGGGAGATATTGACTAGGAGGGACAGTTGGAGGATGAAGCAATCAAAGCCTCTCATATAGCCATATCTGAAGAAAAGAGAGAGAGAGAGAGAGAGAGAGAGAGAGAGAGAGAGAGAGAGAGAGAGAGAGAGAGATGAGAGGAAAAAGGAGAGATAAAATACAAAAAATGATAATTGAAAGGTGACATAAGGAGCCTTGATGGATTGAAAACCGAAAAGCACCATGTAAAAATTAGAGGAATCTCACTAGGTTGAGAACCTAAGAAAAAAATTAGGGATCATACCTGAAGGAGGAGAGAACTCCTTGCAAAGAAGGTTGCTTCCTCCCTATGAGTAGTATCCAAACCATTAAGAGTTTCAACTAAGATCATGCCTACAGGGCTTCCCTTATTCAGATTGTTGACCATCAAGCACATCCTTTGATCTACTTGATATGTTTCATGCACCAAGAAATACCTCGCAAGAAGACATAAATAGAAGGCATTGAGATAATGAGAGCGTGCCCTACCAACCTTACCAGCCACAAGAATGGCAAATCGAGAGAGGTATGCAAAAACCATGCAAATGTTCAACTTGTTAAGCATATACCATTGTTGCGCCGCAACCAAAGAAATCCCCAAAAGGTCATGAGCCAAGTCAGCAAAATCCTCACTAATGGTAGTAAGGATAAGAGTGCTAACATCGGGTTCACCCATGATCGCACTAAACTCTTTAATAATGGGTTATATTTCCATACCATTAAATTGGAAAACATGTCGAGTAGGAATTGAAAAGTTGGCAGCAGCATGAAGAGGAGGTTCATCCATTTTGATTTGGTGATAGGGACAGATGCAAAAGAGGCCAAGAGGGACAAGAGCGTCTTTGAAATTAGGGTAGAGCCTCTTGATCCATGCCGAAACTTCTAAAGGAGATAATTTTGCTATTGGAAGGCCTTGAGAAGTGTTTTCTAAGTTTAGAATACATTTTGTGAAGGTTTAGAGGCCCCCAACGGCTATTTTATACTTAAATGAGGTGGCTAGGATTTTCTAGCCCACGTTATGCATACACAGGGTCAAGGCTGCATACGCACGATCAACACCTACGTATGCAGGCCCATGTTTGCGTATGCAGGGAAGAAGGTAGAGCCAAATCCTTTTCCTGTTTGGAGCGTTACTCCTTCCCCAAGACTTTTCCTGTGATTCCTACCACCTAAGGGACTATTCAAGGAACAATCAAGCTCATATTTTCAAGCATCAAAGGTCAAGAAAAGTAAAATTGCATAAGAAATAAATGCAACCATCCCTATGAGTTGTAAATTAAGTACATGTCCTCAAAAAAAAAAGGGAAAAAAAGCAAGCAAAAATGTAAAATATTTTTCTTAAAATACAACCCAATGTTTCAAATCAAATCCAAAGTAAAGAAAAAAAAGTAAAAACAGTAAAAAGAAAGTGTTGTGTCTATGTCTATCCGTCTGTCTACAGCATCATCAGAAACGCCTTATCCTTGGCTAATAACTGGGAGTAGTCTCTGAATCACCACCATCACCACCACCACCACCACTACCACCATCACCATCACCCGAGTAGGCCAAACCTCCAGGACCATACATCTACCTAGAGTACTCGGTCACCTCCAGGTTGAGGTTCTTGGCAAGCCAGATGAGCTCCTCGTGTTCCTGTATGGTAGGCTGAATTGAGAAAGAAGACAGTGTTAGAACAAGTGATTGAGAGATAAAGGAAAAGACAAAACAAAGAGTGGAAGAGAGCTCACCGCTCGTGTACCCTCAGGGAAAGGGTAACCCATGACATTTATGTTGCGGCCTACCATATGCTTACAAGCAAAACCATTAGGATCGTAGGCATAAATCGACCAAGGAAGATGAGGAGGGTCAATAGGAGCACCAACAGCAGGGCTAGCCTGACATAAGTATTCCATTTGAATATCATCATGTGAAACAATGCAAAGGAAAAATGGAAATAAATGAGAAGAGGAAGAACATATACCACAGGAGTGAGAAAGGCATGAGTCGAGTATTGTTGAACTCATCATAGTCTAGCTCGTTTGTGACCCGCTCGACATAGGGAATGCCATTCCTCCACAACTAGTACTCAACTTCCTTCATGGAAAATGGGGCAAGCATAAACGTCGGAGGATCTATCAGAATTTGTGGGGCATCCTCACCCACCAACTAGCAATGTACCCTCTTCGTTAGGTAGAGTGCTCTCAAGCCAGTACCCTCGAAAGGCTGGTTGATCTCGGATGCGACAAGAGCATCCTTCTTTAAGTTCGAGTCCGTAATAGGGCGAAGGTTGGGCCGTGGGCTCTATATAACTTATGACAACACATAGGATTAGAAGAAAAGCCCTAAGAAACATGTAAGGGAAATAATAAGAAGCACTAAATTCCTAACTAACCTCATCAGAAGGTAACCCATTAAAATGAGCCCTAACCGAAGGGAAGCTCTTCAAATCTATCTCTGCTCCCCGAGCAATGAGACCATATTGCATAGCCCAACACTAGAAAGGAAAACACAAGTGGCAAGATGACAATTTGCAAGAAAAGTAGTTACAGTTTGCAAGAAAAGCAGATACAATTTGCAAGGTACAAATGTGAGCAATTTGCAAGATGATAGTTTGCAAACTAAAAGCATAGGTGTGGTTTGCAAGAGCATGATTAACAGTTTTCTTTAAGCCTAAATGGCATATGGATGAAAATAATTGCAAGAGTGAGAAATGCATGAGATACAAAAGAAAAAGAAAAGGGAACTAACCTCAAGGAGCTTCCAAGGCCCCACTAGCTGGCATAGAGTCCCCTGGCTAAGCATGTCCAAAGAGGAGTACAAATAGGCAAGACATGCCTGCCCCTAGTTGGCCTCCCGAGCCTCCCTAAACTTGCAAAAGAGGGCTAACCACCTCAAAGATAACGTTTGCCCTCTGTTGGCAAAGAGGTACACCCCTAGAAGGTATAACAAAAAGGCCCTAGCCATTTGGGCCCAGTCATTGGCCGTCACCTACGAGAGGGGCTTGTAATCCCTATAAACACAAACTAACCCATATCCCAAAACAAATACTCCATACATACAAACTTATCACAAGCCTAAAACACCAAAATACCTACTGTTCTCTTGCTCAAACAATAGAAAAATTGTTAACTCACATTATCTCACACAAGAGTACCTTTCAATTCCAAAAACTATCGAACTACACTTTGAAGAAATACATTCCATATTCTTATATGATTCTTTCCTCTTAGCCCAAACCCAACAAACCCTTTTACACCTAGTACTATTTTTTACAAGGAATAGGCTTCCCCACACACAACCCAAAATAATAATAATAATAATATTCAAAAATCGAATTTGGACATTTTACAACAATAATTAAAAATAGTTGCTCAATAATGATCGCTTACGCTTTGTTTGTTTCGTTGGAAAACAATCTGTAAAGATAGTTTTCCACATTTTTCATGTTTGGTAGCACCAAAAAAAAAAAAAATGGTCAATGAAAAACAATCTTTAGTCAACAAAAAATACTAATAAAAATAAGACTTATTTTCTATAGATTGTTTTCCAAAAAAAAAATTTTGGAAAACAATCTCTCTCTCTAACTTGTTGCATCTCCTATAAATATTATATTCTTCTATAGCCGTGGGAAACATAATTTTTTGGCTCCTTCTCTCTCTCATGGTAAGCTGTCTCACTTTCTCTCTCTTCTCTTTGCTTTTTATCTAATCATATATTCTTTGTTTTGAATTCCAAGCTTGATTTTTGTTTTTCTCTAAGAAATTTTCAGTTTGATGGATTCCAAGTAGAAGTTACTTCTTTTTGCACATAAAAGTACAAAAAATATATAAAATAAGGATGAGATCCACTGCTTTTTATGCGTTGTGTATGCAGAGGCAGCTTAATGTATTTGAGGGCTTAAGGCAAAAACTGAAATTGAGGCATTGTATATATTTAAATATGTTTTTTTTTTAAATTATTACTTAAACTTTATTGTCTTGTTTTAGATGCAAAAATTACAACTAATTAACATGAATTATGTAGTTTTTTTTTTTTTTTTTTACAAAGTCTATACACAAAATTTTACAAAACTTTTTACACTTATTGATGTGGTAGAATGACAGTGGTAAGTAAAAAAATGATGTTAGTGATGAGTTTAGATAAAAATTAGTAAAAATTTGCCAACTCAACTTGTGAAAAATGTTATGAATTTTTTTTGTATATTGCTTTTTTTTTTTTTTTTTTTAAAAATTATTTGAGAAGTGCTACATTCACAATATTTTCACAACAAATCCTATGTGTTAAGTTGTTACTGATTCTAATTTGAATTCATAATTGAAATTAATTTTTGCCATTAATAATAGACTGTAACAACCTACCTCTTAGGATTTATTGTGAATAATATTGTTGACGTAGCATTTTTTTTTTTTTTTGTTTTTCATTTGATAAAAAATATTATTTTATTTATTGACTAATATTTGAGCTTAATTAATACTATTATAATGAAAAAAATAACATTATTGGTTAAAATTTTGGGGTCTTTTTCTACTTGGGGCCTTAAGCGACCCCAACATTTGCTTCTAGTATAGAGCTAGCTCTATATGTACGTACGGTTTATATGTGTGTATGTGTACGTTACTGTCTATATATATGAGCGTACAAAAACCAAATTAATTCTTGGTTTTTTATTTATATTGATTACATTAGTTGGTTTACATAATACACGGGTCATTTTACGGTACCCACTTGTTTTTTGAGAGGGTATGGTACCCACCTATATCTAGACCATTAATATAAAGGTTTTAATCCTGGCCGTTTAACTGAGTTTTAGTGGCTTACCGATTACCGATAGAACAAGTTATAGTATAAAAGCTGAAAACAAAAGAAAAAGAAAAAGAAAACAGATGTTGCGTTCTCTCTCTCGTTCTTTCAATTCAGAGGCAATGTCAACGAAGATGATGCTCGAGACTGCTTCCATGAAGTTCAAGATTGGCAAGGTGTGAACTCTAACTTGTTTTTTTTGTTTGAAATTTCAAACTTCGTTGTCTTCTTTCTTTATTTTTGCAGTTTTTTGTTTTGTGTATTTGAATGAATTTGGAACCCTAAACTCCCTAATATATGGTTTTGGTGTTTGGATATCATTGATTTTAGATCCTTCGGATCCATTACTGAAGCACAATATTTCAGCATTAGTTTTTTAGCATAGATTTCTTCGAAATAATTTTTTTTTGAACACATCAATTTTGTTCCCCCTTTTCTTGTTTGTATTAGTAAATTTTCGTGGCTTACCTTTCATGATCTTCTTCGTTTATATTGTGGTCCTTGGTTCCCATGAATACAATACACACACACACACTTTTCTCTGGTTCTAGTGCAAGTTGTATTAGTCTGCAAGTTGACATTCACTCATTGGAAAACAATTGACATTCTCATAGGATCTTGGTTTGTTGGAATTGGGAACTAGTATCTTGTCTTAAAATAAGAGACATGGGGTTCAAATCCTGCCTAACCAAAAAATAATTGGTGTCTTGCCCTGATGGTAGAGAGCAATTATCATTGAGTGGATGCTATAAGTAAATTATATCCCATGTCTAAAATGGTAGTACCTTTCCTCAATTAATGCTGCGCTATTTTTTTTTTTTTTCTTTAAATTGCATGTGCACGTGATTGTATCTTCCTAGGCTGTTAAGATTTTTGGTAGCCCAAGAAGATTGATTTTCTTGGAAGGGGTTGATACTGTCTAAACTGTAATAAAAAGGGGGTTATAGAAACAAGCACAGTTTCTTAATAAGGAAATACAGTAGTTCATCAAATTAGGTTGTCTAGTGAAAATGCAGTTATGTATGCATAGTTTAAAGTAATTGAGTTTAACCTAAAACAAGAACTAGAGAGAGAGAGAGAGAGAGAGAGAGAGAGATTTGCTTGATAACCACCTTGATAAAAATTCTGATTTTGATTATGATAACCACATCTATAGGATCTTCCTCCTCTGCCTTAATTATTGGTTGATCTACCTCTTCCTCTATATGCTTGGAACTGACCATTAAGGATTGGAGGAGATGAATTTGGCGTAGGTCCTTGATCAATCATAGCCATATGAATAGGGTCTTTGATTAGCTCAGAGGCATGCTTTAGTGATTTTTCTTCAGAGGTGAGAAGAACATGAACTTGTTCATATCCTATAGGATCATCCCTGGTTCTTAGAGCAGAACTGAAGGAATAGTACCCTTGTGGCAGTCCATCAAGAACAATGTGTAGAAGCTCTTCATCTTCAATATGAACTCCTACTGTCACCAATTTGTCTCTGCAATCTTTGATTTTGGCCAAGTACACATCAATATAATCATTTTTCTTCCTAATGCTATTTAACTATTTAGTTCTCTTTTCAAACCAAGAATGTTAGATCTAGACATAGAAGTATAGCACCTTTCCGAAGTATCCCATACACCTTTAGCTATAGTTTGCCCAAGAACAAGAGCAAGAGCTAAGTGATACAACGTAGCACTGATCATTGACATTAAAGCTCGATCTTTTTTATGCACCATTGAAGAAAATCTGGATTTTCTTGTGTGGTAGGCAATCCCTTATCATGACTGAAAAATTTTTCTGGACATGGATAAGAACCATCAACAATATCAAGAAATGAGTAAGCACTTAGAGTAAAGGTAATCTGAAATTGTCTTTCATTTTAATTATTGTTGTGAAATTATTTGGCTCACTTGTTTCCCTCAGTTTTGTGCTTAGGACTTGAAAGTTTGATTTAATAAAGAACGTAACTTTTAGAGTAAAGGTAATCTGAAATTGTCTTTCATTTTAATTATTGTTGTGAAATTATTTGGCTCGCTTGTTTCCCTTGGTTTTGTGCTTAGGACTTGAAAGTTTGATTTAATAAAGAACGTAACTTTCACTTCATTTGTGTGTTTTGTGTTGATTTTGTTCCTCACTGGTTTCTTAAGTTCCTTTTGGAGTTATGATTTTTGTCCACTAAATGTAAAATGTTCACGACCCCTACTGGCAAAGTAAATATTCTTTGTTTATAGTTGACAAGTTATTACTTGATGCCTTCTACAAATATTTGTTGATTTTATGTGGTTCCCTTTTTATTGTAAGCTACAAGCTTCAGTGCTGTTATTTAATTTGGATACAAGTGGGGTAGACTGACAGGTATGCAAATGTATTGGCTAGCTTATAATTCTGATCACCTTCTACTTATAATATTTTTTATTTTGATTACTTCTTGGTATTGAAGATGTTTGAAGATGTGGTATTTTTCCAGTCAAATGCAATGTGGCCTCCTTTTGGGTTTGCTAGGTAAAAACTAAGAGTTGTATTGTTGTTGGAAAATCATCACTAGGAGGCCTGATGCCTCTTCTGTTTATGTATTAAGTACATATAATGAGAGCTTATTATTACTTGATTGTTAAACATGTGGCAACATAAATTGTGATGTAGGATTTAAAATTCTAAGTTGCTTCTGGTAGATTGGCTCCAAATTTATTGTTATGTTGAGAGGATTTGTTGTAAATTAGGTTCCTTTTTTTGACATTGGCAATATGTGGCCCCGAATAATAATAATGCTACATTATACACTTAATAAGAGCAATTTTTTTCTCTGATAATGATACATGCCTATGTATAGGCATGATATGCAAAGAAGATGGCAAACGTCTGGGAGACGCTCGCAGAAGAAACCAACACATGTGAAAGATGGCAGCTGAAGTATTTGGCTGTAAATTTTTTTTCTTCTTCAGACATTCCTTTCTACTTTTTCCCTGTATTTGGCTGGAATTTTCAAATAGCTTATAAAGTTGAGTTGACTTCATATCCTTCTTTGGGCTAATATAGTTGTCCATATCCTCCATTGTGGATGTATTCATTATTCAATAGAGAAAAGTATTTGCGATTTATTCTTGTTGCTTTTCTCTAACTTTTAAGTCATTTTAGATTCTCTGTACAACTGTTGAATCAAAATTTTCCCTCTTAGATGCTATGGTAATTGTCAAGAAGGCCATGTGCAGGATAGAAATGACTTGATTAAGACTAATCTAGTAATCCTTTTATAAAAAAGACTCTTTAGAGTTGATATAAAAGTGCAAAAGAGTTTAGTCTAGAAGAATTAAGTGGTAAATTTAATGAGTAAATAGTGAAACTCTAAGTTTAAAACTTATTATGACCCATTTACCCTTTAATTTCTTTATAGAAAAATAAATAATCTTAAGAATTTCTCAAACTCTGAGATGATAATGATTATATTTTGAAACTTACACAAAATCACTATCATGAATTTTATTAAAATTAATAAACAACGACAATTTGAGCCGCTCATTCCAGAGAGTTACTTGGAGAGATAGAGAGAGTGATACATATACCAGGACTATACAATTCAATTTTTTTTTTGTAAAAATATGAAATTTAAATTTTCAAAATATTTTAAAATATCTTAAATGCAAAGAAGTTGAGAGACATACCAACACTCAAAGAGAGAGAGAGAGAGAAGCTCGACAGTGAGAAAATTCAAATAAAGAAAAGCAGGCAAACTCCAAGAACTATGCCCACCCAAAGAGAATTAAAGAGCTAAAGGGCAATTGGCACACCCAAAAAACCCAAGGATAGGGGAATGAATGGCAAAGGAATGGTACAAGACATGCAAGGAAGGAAGTTTCCTGAAGAAGACACCTTCCACCTTCACATTCAATTCTCTGCACCAACCTAACCAGCTGCATTAATGAGGAAATAACCCTTGAACAATGATTTCATAGCTCACAGCTCTTTCTACCACCTTCAAAAGGATCCTAATGGGACAAGCATCCAAAGAGTTCCCCTAAAATGTATAGATGGAAAGCTGAGATACAAGGAAATAGGCTATATAAGGAAAGGAACCCCCCAAAAAGAAGGGAATAAACGTTTTCCATGAAAAAAGAAAACAAGTGTGAGAACAGAGAATTACCCTGTAAAGTAATATCAACCTTACTTGTCAATACAAGATCTATCCTTGGACCCACCCAAGGAAGAGTTTACACCTAATGGTTGGTCTATTCATTCCTATTTGTTACTTAGGTTCTATTAGTCTTAAATTTGTGATTATCTCAGCATTGCACCTAACTTAGAAGCCCACACTCTTAAAAATTTATTGTTTGAGCTTGGTTTGAAGATCTAGGCATCACTATTGTTAGAGGCATCACTATTCTAAGTGTAATCTTATGGAACAAAGTTGCTAAAATTAGTACCTATGTATATAATAATATTTTTTTAAAAATAATTGGGTTGAGGGGGGGGGGGGGGGGGGGCAGCATTGCCCCTGAACATCCAAGTCTCTCTCCGTCCCTAGTTGATAGTACGTAATGTGACGATTGAACCTTTAAATGTGAGTAAAAAAATAAGGTTATCATCGAATGTAATAACAATACAGTCAGATATGATGTTGGTACTGCATGATATTAATATGAAACTGTCAAATGTGGGTAAAAAATAAAGGTACCACCAAATATAATAAAAGTACTGTTAGATGTGATGTTGGTACTACTTGATGTGAAAATGGAACCATTAAATGTGAAAAAAATAAGAAAACCTTTGAATGTGACAAAGTACGGTCACATGTGATATTGGTACTACATAATGTGACAATGAAACTGTCAAATGTGAAAAACAAAATAATGGTCTCACTGAATGTGACAAAAGTACGGTTGAACATGATATTTCAGTTCTTTCTAAGGTTTTCAAGGTCATTTCAGTCATTTTTTAGGTACTAAGGGTATTTTGGTCATTTTTTAGATTTCTTGGTTATTTTCGATCATTTTTTATATTTTAAGGTAATTTCTGTCATTTTTTAGGTTTTAGGATCATTCGGTCATTTTTTTTAAAGTACTAAGGTTATTCCAGTAATTGTTGAAGGTTTCGAGGGTATTTTGGTTATTTTTAAGTTTTATGAGATATTTTGGTCATTTTATAGGTTTCAAGGGTATTTTGAAAATTTTTAAGGTTTCAGTGTCATTTCGATCATTTTTTGAGACTCTAGGTATTTCAGTCATTTTTTAGATTTAAGGTGCCCTACGGTCGTTTTTTAGGTTCTAAGAGTATTATAGTCACTTTTTGGTAAATGATATGTTGGTACTACTGAATATGACAATGGAACCATCAAATGTGAGAAAAAAAGAAAAAAAAAAAAAGGGAATCACCAAATGTGACAAAAGAACAATCACATGTGATGTTGAAACTGCACAATGTGAGAATGGAATAATCAAATGTAAGAAAAAAAAAATAAAGGAACCACTGAATGTGACAAAAGTATAGTCACATGTGATATTTTTACTACACAATGTGAGAAAAAACCATCAAATGTGAGAAAAAAAATAAGGGAACCACCAAATGTGACAAAAAATACTGTCAAATGTAATGTTAGAACTGGATAATGTGAGGATGGAACCGTCAAATGTGAGAAAAAATAAAGTTAATACCAAATGTGACAAAAATACTATCAAATGTGATGTTAGAATTGCACAATGTAAAGATAGAATCGTCAAATGTGAGAAAAAATATGGGAACCACCAAATGTGACAAAATAACTATCACATGTGATATTAAAACTGCATAATGTGAGAATGAAACTGTCAAATGTGAGAAAAATTAAAGGAACCACCAAATGTGACAAAAGTACTGTTAAATATGATGTTGGAATTGCATAATATGAGGATGAAACTGTAAAATGTGAGAAAAAAATATGGGAACCACTAAATGTGACAAAAGAACTATCACATGTGATGTTGGAACTACACAATGTGAGAATGAAATGTCAAATGTGAGAAAAATTAAGGGAACCACCAAATGTGACAAAAGTACAATCAAATGTAATGTTGGAACTGCACAATGTGAGGATGGAACTGTCAAATGTGAGAAAAAAAAAAAGGGAACCACCAAATGTGACAAAAGTACTATCAAAAGTGATATTGGAACTACACAATGTGACAAAAGTACTATCAGATTTATAGTTATCATTTTTTTCAAATCCAAAAAATTTGGGGAAATTTCAAACCAACTCTACGGTACGTGAAATGGGTTTCAATCGTCGCCATGTAAAACCCCTTTCCCTGCACCGATGAGGTCAATTAATGGTGAGGTCCTTTCTGAAAATGGAGCGAAGTCGAAGAGAAAGGAAAGAGAGCACGGTCGAGAGAGAGAGGGAACGAAGGACAACAAATAAACAATCGATTTCTTTTTTTTGGCGAGAACAATTCCCTCGCTAGAGTTGGCGAGGAACCGTTCATGGCTTAGGGATCTGTTTCTTCTTTTGTGGTCTTGCTTAGGGTTTTGTTTAGTAATCGTCGCTCTAGATAGATTTTTGTGGATGGTTTGGATGAGAAGAATTTGAGAGACGAAACTGGAGAGAAGCGTAGATTATAGAAAAATCGAGAGAGAGAAGAAGAAAGTCAGAGATTCAGAAACTGAGAGCAGAGACTGAAAATTTTTTATTATACGAAAGTACAGCACGGTGGTACTACTCAATGTAAAGATAATACCATTAAATGTGAGAGAAAATAAGACTATCAGGTAATGTGATAAAAGTGCAGTGACATATGATGCTGGTGTTGCACAATGTGAGGATAGTACCATCAAATACGAGAAAAAAAAAAATAAGGGACCTACTGAATGTAACAAAAGTACAGTTACATGTGATGTTGGTACTATTCAATGTAAGGATGGTACCATAAAATGTGAGGAAAAAAAAAAAGAAAACCATTGAATGTGACAAAAGTACAGTCACATGTGATGTTGGTACTGTGTAGTGGCGGCTTCAGGACATATATTTAGGGGGGTCAATTAAAAGATACATTTTGGATAAAAAAAAGTGAGTCTTGTGGTCTATGTAATTTCTTTATTACAAAATTTTTCACAGTACATACTAGCAAGAAAATAAAAGATGAGAAGTGTTACATTTACAACATTTTCACAACACTCTTCTAACAAATTTTAGGTTATACATTTTTATTAGTTCTAATTTAAACTTACTACTGAAACTACTTTTTTCCCTATCAATAACAGTTAGTAACAATCAGCCACTTAAACTTTGTTGTGAGCGTATTATGAACATAGCGTTTCTCATATAAGATAAACTATAAGTTCATTGCATATTGTTTATTAATATGGTGAAGATACTAATTATTATTGTTGTGGGGCCCAAATAATTTATGGGCCAGGCACATTTACCCGTGGGGAGTCCAAAGGCCCAAGCCGAGGAGGACTATGGCCCAAGCTCGATAATATAAAGCACAAGATAGCCTTGGGATACAGCCGATGACAGTTCAGTCCTCGGCAGACCCAAAGTCCCACCAGAAAGAGGGGTAAAAACGGTATAGGACCAAAACTTGGAAGAAAAATCTAAAATATCCAGGGAAAGCTGCCCTTACTGCCATTCAATACTCTGAACCTGACAGAGCCGTATTCTTCGGCTTTTACAACCACCCCCAACGACTTTGGGTATGGGCTGATGGGACAAGTATCAGTCTTGGAAAGTTTGACCCTACACGTAGACGAAGGATAGTGAACGCAGGCTGGTATAAAAGGAAAAGTAAGTAATCTAGAGAAGGGGCTGGGAAAAATGGCCAAAAACTAGAGCTTCCCAGCCCACCTCCAGGAGAAAGACTCCAGGGGTGAAGAAAACTTAACCATGTACGAACACCACGAAAAAACCCACCGTCTGGTGACCAAGGCCTAACCTTTCAAACCCACGCTCTACAAATGATATTGTTTGGGCCTTTTTACGTTCGAACCCAGCACCGCTACGGTTCGTTACGAATCGCGTCCTTACAATTGGCGCCGTCTGTGGGAAAGGCTTGTGTGTTGGTATAGGCGGTAGGTTGAGAGAGTTCCTTCGTCATTTCTAACAACTGGTTATAGAGTTTTAGTGTAAAGTTCCTCTAGGGGCTACGCGTCTTGACTAGGGGCTACGCTAGGTAGCGTTAGTCGCATGGATAACTCTAGGGGCTCGGTCGAGGAGCTAACTCCCCTAAAGCCAAGGTCCCACGCAATGAGAAAACTAGGTTTTGGACAAAACCAAGGCATTGCATGGTCCTCGGACTCAAGCCTATGGGGAAACCAACTACTTGGATAGGAAAACTAGGTTTTGGACAGAACCAAGGCATTGCATGGTCCTCGGACTCAAGCCTATGGGGAAACCAACTACTTGGATGAGAAAACTGGGTTTTGGACAGAACCAAGGCATTGCATGGTCCTCGGACTCAAGCCTATGGGGAAACCAACTACTTGGATGAGAAAACTAGGTTTTGTTTTGGAAAGGGGGAAACCAACTACTTGGATGAGGATGAAAAACTGGGTTTTGGACAGAACCAAGGCATTGCATGGTCCTCGGACTCAAGCCTATGGGGAAACCAACTACTTGGATGAGAAAACTAGGTTTTGGACAGAACCAAGGCATTGCATGGTCCTCGGACTCAAGCCTATGGGGAAACCAACTACTTGGATGAGAAAACTAGGTTTTGGACAGAACCAAGGCATTGCATGGTCCTCGGACTCAAGCCTATGGAGAAACCAACTACTTGGATGAGAAAACTGGGTTTTGGACAGAACCAAGGTATTGCATGGTCCTCGGACTCAAGCCTATGGGGAAACCAACTACTTGGATGAGAAAACTGGGTTTTGGACAGAACCAAGGTATTGCATGGTTCTCGGACTCAAGCCTATGGGGAAACCAACTACTTGGATGAGAAAATTGGGTATCTGGACAGAACCAGGGTATTGCATGGTCCTCGAACTCAAGCCTATGGGGAAACCAACTACTTGGATGAGAAAAAGATTGAGTTTTGTAAGGTTGGCTACTTAATAACAATTCTAAGGTACTCAATCCTTGGCTCAAAAACTGTAAAAGGTTAATGCCAATAGGAGTGTTGAGAAGATGTTGAAACGCGTCACTATTCAGTAGCCTAGGGGGGTTGTTCTTTTTGTGGGTGATATGTCTTCGGATGGTTACTTCCTACACCGCATCGAGCATTGAGCTATCATCTCGGCTAGTTTTGGGGTAAGTATCGTTTTTCACAGGTCGGCATTGTTGTGCCAAACAACTCTATTAAGGTTATGGTGATATCTTTTTCTTAGCAAGCATTTTGGCCCTAAGTGTCATTGATTCAAATGCTATATTACTATGCCGAACAGCACTTGTAAATACATAATAGCGCCTTTCTCTTAGATAAGGGATTATGGCCCCAAGTATTGTACTCTAAGGTCGGTAGTATGGTGCCAGGCCGACTTAGTAGACCCATCATAATGTCCTTTCTTTTCCTGCCTAATGGGAGTTTCAGCCCTAAGTCTCATTTGTTTGATTCAATATTATTAAGCCGGATTGTTTTTATAAGCACAGAGCAAGGTCTTTCTATTAACTGGGACTTTGGTCCTAGACGTCGGCCACAGTTTAAAAAAAAAAAAAAAAAGTTTCACAAGATTGTATGTCTATTCATTGCGTTATCATTTCGGAAATATAGAGATAGAGTATGTGAAATAAAGTGATAACAATTTTCATTAATATAAAGATGTATTACAACGTACAAAGAGGGGCTTAAACAAGCCTATACAAAAGGTGGATTGCCAAAACAATAAAAAAAGAAAAAGAAAAAAAAATACATTAAGTAAACAGTCAAGTCTCTTTTTTAACTCGTCTCCGAAGTCCTTCCAAACTCTGCCTTAGTAGCGCCCATATTGAGAGAAGGACCTTCTTCAAAAGAAGATGGAGGAGATGAATGAAGAAGATGGAGGAGATGAATAAAAAGAAGGAGGAGAAGAAGAGATAAGAGATGAAAAGAAAGAAAAATGAGCAAAAGAGGGAGAAGGAAAAGCACCAGGATGGATCTGGTGGTGGAAAGAAGAAGAAAGAGAGGCAAAAGGAGACACCAGTGAACGAAGAGAGGAAGAAGCAGAGGCACTTGGTCCCTGCCTCAGTCCTGACTCCTAACACACTGGTGCCATGTTAGGTATGCTCATGAGAGAGCGGTTGGTACTGATGATGGGTGTCCTCGACTCAGTCACGCTGAAAGTTTGACGTGACGAGTCCCTGTTTCGGATTTTGGCTGAAAGGAAGGTGAGATAGATTTTGAGTCTTCGTCATCCCTGCCCTGACCAAGTCATTACGAACTTTATTGGAACGTGGTGTTCACCGGGGGGGGGGGGGGTATGGTTCCTTCATTACTCGTTGTTATGGTGAACGTATTATGATTTAGTGTATAACTAGTGGGTAAAGTAAACGCTAAGGAAGGCTAAGAATTTCAGATCTCAGAAGGATAAAAAGGGTCTCTGTATGAGAGCGATAGCCTCCTACTTGTCTTCTTATAGGAAGGACAAAACGGAAGGTATTAAATTCGTCCAGGTTTCCAAAAGAATCTGTAAACAAGGATGTATCCGTTCCACTTCCCCACCTCATCAAACAAACCGTCGAATTTAAATAAGTCTCGTAAATAGAAGCCATTAAAAGCGCGTTTTGGATAACCAAACGGCGAGAACGCATCAGGAGTAAAATCAAAAGAATGTCTCGTAGATCGGTGCATTTCTTGGGCAGATGGAGAACCGCCAGCATTAGTGAAAGGCCGAATTAAATGAGCCATAATAAATGCTCGGTGTTACCAAAACCCCTCTTTCCAACCAAGAGGTTGGACAGCAGGGTTTTGAGGGGTTATTGTGGGGCCCAAATAATTTATGGGCCAGACCCATTTACCCGTAGGGAGTCCAAAGGCCCAAGCCGAGGAGGACTATGGCCCAAGCTCGATAATATAAAGCACAAGATAGCCTTGGGATACAGCCGAGGACAGTTCAGTCCTCGGCAGACCCAAAGTCCCATCGGAAAGATGGGTAAAAACGGTATAGGACCAAAACTTGGAAGAAAAATCTAAAATATCCAGGGAAAGCTGCCCTTACTGCCATTCAATACTCTGAACCTGACAGAGCCGTATTTTTCGGCTTTTACAACCACCCCCAACGACTTTGGGTATGGGCTGATGGGACAAGTATCAGTCTTGGAAAGTTTGACCCTACACGTGGACGAAAGACAATGAACGCAGGCTGGTATAAAAGGAAAAGTAAGTAATCTAGAGAAGGGGTTGGGAAAAATGACCAAAAACCGGAACCTCCCAGCCCACCTCCAGGAGAAAGACTCTAGCGGTGAAGAAAACTTAACCATGTACGAACACCACGAAAAACCCACCGTCTGATGACCAAGGCCTAACCTTTTAAACCCACGCTCTACAAATGATATTGTTTGGGCCTTTTTACGTGCGAACCCAGCACCGCTACGGTTCGTTACGAATCGCGTCCTTACAATTGTTAAGATTAAAAAAAAAAAAAAAAAAGGTCTAAGGGGTTCAAAATTTATTTTAGGAGCCTCAAATAAAAAAAATTAAAAAATTATATATAAATTTTCTTTTTGGCCCAACTCAGGGAGTTCAACTCAGATAAAAATTGTATAGTGCATGGTACTGATGTGAGGCTGATATGTGTATAGTCACATGTGATATTGGTACTGCGCAATATGAGGCTGGTACCATAAAATGTGAGAAAAAAAAAGGAAACCACTGAATGTGACAAAAATACAGTCACAAGTGATGTTGGTACTGTGCAATATGATGATGGTACCATAAAATATGAGAAAAAAATAAGGGAACCATTGAATGTGACAAAAGTATAGTCACATGTGATATTGGTACTACGCAATTTGAGGATAGTACCATCAAATGTGAGAAAAAAAAAATAAAGGAACCACCAAATGTGACAAAAATACAGTCGCATGTGATGTTGGTACTGCACAATATGAGGATGGTACCATCAAATGTGACAAAAAAATAAAGGAACTACCGAATGTGACAAAAGTACAGTCACATGTGATGTTGGTACCGTGCAATGTGAGAATGGTACCATCAAATGTGAAAAAAAAAAAAAAATAAGGGAATCACCGAATGTGACAAAAGTACAGTCACATGTGATGTTGGTACTGCACAATGTGAAGATGATACCATTAAATGTGAGAAAAAATAAGGGAACTATTGTATGTGACAAAAGTACAGTTACATGTGATGTTAGTACTACACAATGTGAGGATAGTACCATCAAATGTGATGTTTTGGTAACTTGATATAGCAGGTTGCCTACTAGTGGGTACTGTACCCCCCAAAAAAAAGGATGGGTACGCTAGAATTACCCATAATACACATGTTTTAAATTATACAATAAATAAAAATAAAATAAAAAAATTGCATACCAAATACTAGAAAACATTATCAAGGTCATTTTCAAGGTTGTTACCAAACACCGGAAAATGAAATAGTTTTCCAGAAAATTCTTTATGGAATATGAACCATTTTTTAGAAAACGTTAATGCAGAAACAAACAGAGTGTTAGCATTATTGATATCAAAGTGTATTGTACTTCAAAATTTGAAGAAATTTTACAATGCCTCTTCCATTACCTTGTATATCATATCTTTTCCTGTCAATCAAAGGAAAAATAATTTTCGAGACAAGTAAAAACCTTAAGAAGAAGTCTTAAACTCATCTAATCATGCTACTACATACAAACTCAAGTGTAACAACAACACGGTCTGCTAAACATTTCACAACTCAACGATTATGAATCTATTCATAAACAAATTCCAAATTTTGCTAATATTGACAGCCACAGAAAACAAACAAGTACAAATTCTTAAGCAATTGTAACGATCCACAAGGAAAAAAATTCAAACAAAATAACATCTTCATCAAATACAAACAACAAGCCCTATAGAGAGAAACAGTAAAAAGTAAAAAAACCCAGTTTCCACAACATTAAAAAAAAAAAAAAAAAAACCCTATTTGATGTTCAGTTTCTTTTCTATATAGAATCATCAATTTATAATGCTTATACAAATTTCAATATGCAACATGCAAACTTTTCTTTATAAGTTTGCATAATTTTTAATTAATTTGTTATCAATCAGCTTCATATTGACTTTACAGATCAAAAGTTTAGAGAGAGAAAGTACCTTAAGAGATTTAGAGAGAGAGAGAGAGTTTTGTATTTGTATGAACTCTGTGTCTCTCCTTTGAGATTTTTGATGTTGTAGAGAGGAAAAAAAAAAAAAAAAACAAACTTGTTCCATAAGGAATGGGAATTGCTAATTTGCTATTGCCAGAGATGTGAGGCTCTTGCCTGCCTCTTTTTGACTGGTCACTCTCTCACTGCCAAAAGCGCTTTTTTATTGGTGTGGAAATAGCTTTTTCGCTTGGGAAGGGAAATTGGTAGTGTTACTGTGCTGTGATTGGTGTGGAATTGTGGTGCTGGGTTTGAGTGGGGGCCACACGTGTGTGAGCTTCTGAGAGGCTAGAGCACAAGGGCCAAATTTTGTCCGACATTTGGTTCGCCCTCCTGGTAAAGACTTAGGTCAACATGGCTCATAGTATGAGTTTTGAGTTTTTCACTGGGAGTGTGTTGTGACTCTTTATACTCTACCGATAAGTTGTTTATTTAACTTATTAACGACTATAATGTAAGGTATTAGCTAATGATTAGCGTGTTACTCTAGTCACACCTTGATAAGAAAGTTACACTAGTTGCCTCCTCTATCTTTTTTTTTTTTTTTTTTTTTTTTTTTTCCAAAAAAAGGTTGCCTAATAAACCCAAAAAAAATAGACTTTAGCTTAAGGATTTATTGTGCAAAATGTTGTTACCGTGTTTGTGCAAATACCAATAGTTGTGGTATGTTAAAAGAGAGAAAAAGAAATTTACAAAAAGACTTTCCCAACCAATAATAAGTTGTAAGTTTCCAATTCTAATTTTAACCCACTACAAAAATGATTTTTTTACTCATTAATAATCGTCGGTAACAAATTGCCGTATATTCTATCTTAAAATAGACGTGAATTCCTATGCTAAACAGATATCTATGATATTTTTACAATATTTTCTTAACAAATTATTGATGATAAATTATTACCCGTTCTGATTTTAATATACTGTAGCATATCAATGCAGGGTCTCCTTCGAGGTTACCGCCTGATCTAATACGTCTGTTTCTGATGATCTGACGGCTGATGTTTGCGTCAAAAAGAACACGTCGGTCAACCAACACGTCTGGTGACGTGTGGGTTGTTTATGCCGGCTTATCAAATTAGCTGACGACGACGTCGTTCTGCTCTAATGCGGCTAGTATCTTGGATCCATACATTTTTTTACTTTGTAAGGTTTCGCGGAAAGAAAAACAACTCACACTGTTTAGGCCCATTGGGCCATTTGGTATACAATTTTTTTTTCCACTTGAATAAATAGGCACGAAAAAGAAGGAAGAAGTACAAGGTACAAACAAGGAAAAAAGTAGAGAAGTTGCCACCAACTTTTTACTAATAAGTCAACAAATTAATATTATTAAAGAAGAGTTGTGTAAAGGAAAAATTAAACAACCTAAAATGAAACCCAACAACACCTGCATCAATGACCCACCCCAGCCATGACAACCACCCCAACAATCCAAATCTAAGAGGTGGAGCCTATGAAATAAGGAAGAGGAAGGAGGAGAGAGAGTGCGAGAATGGATGATGATGACCAACCCCAACAACACAAGAATCGATGATGACAATGATCCTACAACAGTGATGGTTGTAATCTGAAGAGAGAGAGAGAGAGAGAGAGAGAGAAGAAATCATGTATATAATATCATTTATATTGTAGCAATATGTAAAAATTTGAAGAGCGGTGCATAATGAATGGTTATTCATCATCTTGCATAACCCAATAAGAATGCTCTTATAATAATATATGCTTAAAAATATTTATTTAAATAAAAATAATCATTCGATATGCAATTTTCATATCGTGATCCACTCATATATGGAAGATGAGTAATTTTTTGAATAGTATAAATGAAATTAAATTTGTTATTTTACATAAAAATGTCACGGGTGTGGTTGTCTTAGCTTTAATAAGGCTTCATTCATTTTTTTTTTTTTTTCTTGTTGTTGTTTACTTTTTACTAAAGTCTTTATCATGGTTCTTTGTACGTACGTTGATCCCAAAAGGAAACCTAGTTCTCCAATTCTCCTCTTCTACCCAATCAAAATAGGCATCAATTCTTCTTTTTCCTTGCATCTTGGTTCCTTGTCTATTCTTTCCTTTGAACCAATCACATTCACACGTACGGTTTCGTGTGTAAAGTGCCATGGCATTGTTGTGGAGGACATTCCTATTGATTACCCTATAAATAATGCAAATTAGGTTGTAGTTTTCAAGAAAGTGATTTCTAGATAGTAAACACCAAAATCTGAAGTCATGGGGGAAACCAAGCTCATTGATGACCTCAGTATGTTCTCTTTCCCTTTCCAAGATTATTAGTTTACTCTATTATTTTTGTTTCTTATTTATTTATTTAATTTAAATATTCATAATAAAAGAATATCAAGATTTTCATACTCCCTAAACCCCGTGCAAACACATCAAACAATGGATATTATTTCAAATCTTGCTCTTGAGAGAAAAAAAAAGGGGAATGATATCTCAACTATAGCTCTTCGTTTGTTTTGACATCAAATTTTTCTTAGATTTTTATACATTAATTTAAAAAAAATTTAATACACCAATTTAAAATGTTTAATGTAGAACAAAAATCAACCTAAACACAAGCACAATCAAAATAAAATCATTACAAATTAAAATAATAAGCACAATAAGCGTGCTACAGAAGAAAAAAAACCTATCGACTTTTTTTCCCAATAAAGAAAGAAAGGGGAAAAAAAAACTATTTGAAAGTTGTTTTAGAGAAAATTTTAAACTTTTGAAGGCGTTTTCCCATAATTTTCAGGCATATCATGGTTATTTGAATGTTTTGAAGAGCTACTATTTTCATCATTTCAATATTTTTTAGTTGGTGGTTTTAAGGACATTTCAATAATAGTAGAAAATTTTAAGATATTTTGGTCTTTAAAATTTTGAGGGTATTTTTATCACATTAGATATTTTTGTGGAATTTTGGCCATTTTAGAACTTATGAGAGCATTTTGATCATTATAAAAGGTTTTAGGTGAGGGTTTAAGGTATTTTGGTCGTCTTGAAAATGTTGGGAACATTTTGAGAGTATTTTTGTTACTTTAGAAGTTTTTCTAATGTATTTTGGTCATTATAGAGGTTTTGTGTGCATTTCAATATATTTTGGTCATCTTAGAAATTTTGAGGCCATTTCTATCATTTTGGAGGTTATTATGGGGCATTTGTTTTTAATTATTTTAAAGGTTTTATAAGATATTTCAGTCATTTTCAAGTTTTTAGGGATATATTGATTATTTACAAATTTTTGAAGTATTTCTCAATTTGGATGCTTTCATGGTGTTTTGGTCATTTTTAAGATTTCAAGATCGATGTTCTCTTAAGATGTAAGAGGAGTTTTAGATTCATGAGAAAGGAAGTTCTATTCTCCTAAGGTTCAAAACGTTTTAAGCTCCTTTTGGCATGTAAAACATTTTCAGCATTATCAACCTTAAAGATAGTGTATTTCTTGATCACGAAAAAATTATTTATGTTTAATCAAGTTTCTCAACCGAAATTCTCAACCACCTCAAATGTCCAAAAATGAGGAAAAATTTTCCTTTTCCTTTTTTTTTTTTTGCTAAAACAAATGGGATCTTCATTCGATTCATTTTCTTTGTAGAGTATGTCTATGCTTGTATAATTATTATGTATATATGTATTGCATTGTAGATTATGTCTATGCTTGTACAAACGGTTCAATTTGATTTAATAAATATTTTGTATATATGTATTACACGACATATAAATATAAATATTTATATTTGGTATGACTCTTCCTTAATGCTATACTATTTAATATTAATATTTTAAATTATCACCATTAGATTACAAGTTTTCTTGTTTCTCAAAAAAAAAAAAATTACAAGTTTTCTTTATTATTAACAAACATGTCAAATTTCGTTTTGATTGATCAATGTTATTTACTTTTTAATAACGTATTATATGTATAATTTTAAAGTCCAAAAAACTTTACATCTAAATTTTACAAACATGGATAGATTAAGAGGACAACAGAATAAATAATTTAAAATGTTAGAGACATAATAAGTGGCGGCTCTAGGAATTTTTTTTTTTTTCCAGAGTAGTCATTAAAAAACTTAAATTAATAAAAATTTTAAGAAAAATAAAACTTGAATATATTAACATAAAAAAATAATTAAAAAAACATGCCCAAATACATAAAGTTTTAAAATTTTCTTTACAAGTTTTCATATTTTGAAATTATTATATGATATGATAACTTCATTATCAATGTTATTAGTTACATCTATTTCAATGTACACTATTAAACAATTATTAAACTACTAATTTCTCATTAATTATCAACATATTGTCTAAACAAGTAAAAATATAAACAAAATTTATTATCTTTTTGAAAAAATATATCACATAAATCCATCAAATTCGGTTAAAGACTAAATCAAGTATTAATAGACTAACTATTTGAAAAGTGTGCATTTTTAAATAAAAAAATAGCAATCTTAAAACATGCAATTTGAAAACACAATTTAAAAAATCACAATTAGACGTTTGATTTGGGCCTTTAGGCTAATTTGTTTTTTTGGACAATTTTTGAAAAGTACTACTTTCACAACATTTTTGCAAAGCTTACACAACAAAGCCTAGGTAGTAAGTTTTTACTAGTTCTAATTTGAACATACCACTAAAATTATTTTTTTTGTCTATCGGTAACAATCTAATACTTAGGATTTGTTACGAAAGTGTTGGGAAAATGTTGTGAACATAATATTTTTTGTAATTTTTTGGAGAGGTAGAATTTTATTTTTAATGAGCTCAAATTGTTATTTAAGGTGTTTAAGCTTTTTTTACGGTGGTCAAGTTTTTTTTTAGGGGTGAGGTTTAGGTCTAGTGTCCAATTGCACTGAACCCGTTGAGATTATAACAAGTGTCCACTTTTGAACACATGTCACCATGTTAACGAGTCCAGTGCACTACATGCACTGGACCTAAATCTCACCCTATTTTTAGGGTGGTCAACAACCCATATTAATTGAAAGCCCAATTTTTTAAAGGTACATTAAAAAAATATTCAAGTCAAGGTGGTCATGTGACTACTCTGAACTACACTTGGTGCTGCCCCTGGATGTAATATGTCTTCAGTCATTGATTTTGTGATTATAAAACTTTTATAATTTTTTTCCTTAGTTTTTTCTTTTTTGTTTACAATTCATGATTAATAGTAAAATCGCTTTCTTATCTATGTGATTAATTTTATGGACAATTTGATATGAGTCTTGGTGGCGCTGAGAATATGAATTAAGTACAATAATGAAAATACAAAGTGTGCCTTTGGATGAGCTTAATTCATCAATTTATTCCTTTCAAAAAACAAATTCATCAATATATTTAACTTCTTTTTTTGAGAAGATCAATATATTTAACTTTGTTTATTTGTAAAAATTAAATAAAATCTTGAAAAATATGATATTTGAAAAGCCATACGTTCCATTTTAGGATGAAAACAATTACATGTCATAATTAAATTCATCAATATATTGTTTATTCATTTTTCAAGTTTCATTGCCCTTAATGTATTTTGTTAAACATTTCTTTGACCTATGATGATTATGCTTTAGCACTGCTTGATTGAAACTGTTGCCAAACTTGACCCATATCTCATTGCCCAATTGTTATTAGACAGTGTATTTAAATATTTCTAATGTATTGCAGCAATCAAAAGAACAAAAAGACATTTTCGTCCAGCGCATTACTTACTTAAAATACAGTCATACTCTTTACTATGTGATACTGGGGTGGAAAAGTATGACTCTGGTGTTTTTGAAGCCAGTGGACACAAATGGTGGGCTCTAATATTATTCTAAATCTTGTTTTTTCTATTCAAATATAAATATTTACTTCTAATGTAGTTAGTTTTATTTTGCAGGAGGTTGTCTATTTATCCAAAAGGAAACGAGAAAATGAATGGAAGTGGTCACATCTCAATTTACTTGGCAATTGTTGACACCGAAAAGTACACTCTTGGCTGGGAAATTTATGTCAGCTTCAAATTGTTCCTGTTCGATCAAATACAAGACAAGTTCTTGACCATTCAAAGTTTGCTCTCTCATAGTTTATATATATATATATATATATATTCATCTTTTATGATTGTATTTTGGTATAAATTGTTAAATTACCAATTTTCTTAAAAACTTAAACTATTAGGAGATGATAAATTTATTCACGTATTGGACACTTGAGTTACTACTGAGTAGGAACTCAACACGTGGAAATTTAAATAGAATGTGAGGAGATCATAGGGAAAATTTAAACTCAGGACTTTTTATTTTGATACCATGTTAAATTTTCAATTCTCTCATAAACTAATCTAACATTTTTTTTTTTTGGTGTAGATGTTGATGGGGTAATTAGAAGATTCCATGATATCAAGACTGAATGGGGCTTTCACAAATTTCTGTCCCTTGTATCTTTCGAAGATCTTTCTCAAGGATATCTTGTCAATGATTGTTGCGTATTTGGTGCTGAGCTTTTTGTTCATGAACGCAATGCCAAACGGGAGTTTCTTACTATGATAAAAGAACCCCTTAACCATACTATGCCTTGGAAGATTGAAAACTTTTCATCACTAGATAAAGTGACATATTATTCTCGAATATTTCCAATTGGCGATGTGAGATGGTATTGGTTTTTATTATTATTATTATTTTTGATATGTATTATTATAAGTTGGACTTTTATTGTTGTAAAAAAAAGGAAAGTTTCCTTTTTGAAACTTAGAACCTATTTTTTTTTTAACTCTTTTTATTAAATCCATGCAGGAAGTTACTGGTTTACCCCAAAGGAATTTATAATGGAGAATCGAAGGTGATATCTCTCTTCCTCTTTTGTTGTGATTGTGTTCTACCTGAGCAAAAATGTTTTGCAAAATTCAAGATACGTATAAAGGACCAAATTAACAATGAAAATCACGTGGAGAAAACAGGTATGTATGCTTATATGTGTGTGCGCACACACACGTGCCTCCCATTCTCTTTCACCTTGTTTTGTTCCTATGTAAGTTTTGTCTCAATTTATTTTATTTTATTTTATTTTTTATTTTTTTTTGTTTCATACAGAAAAACATTGGTTCACTGCCTCTTCGAATGAATGGGGTTTCTCACACTTTATGCCTCTTAAGGATCTCGAAGATGCATCCAAGGGACTTCTTATGAATGATGCTTTAATTGTAGAAGGAGAAATAATAGTTATATCTAATGTTAAGTGATTCCCTATAATGGTTGTCTAAGAAATTATAGCAAAAACTATACTTTAAATATTGTAAAAATACTTCTTTATCCCGAAATTGCATTTGGGGAGGTTATGGGATTATTATTATTGTAATTGTAAAGATGTCAATATTAAGAAGATTTAAATTTGTCTTCTTTATTTTGAAGCTTGTGCATGCGCTCACACGCATACACCTACTTTATATACATAAATACACACATGTATGTATATAAATGTGTGTGCATATATATATAATGCAATTATATATGTATACATGTATGCTCTAAATCATCTCAGTAGTACATAATAACCAATAAGTGTGTATTTATAAAAGTTAAGTTCATCTTTTATATGATATAATTTTATTTCAATGTAATACTATTTCATAAGTTATATAGATTTAATATTTTATCATACTCATAATTGGTATATGCTTTGACTCAAGTTATACCCAGTATTAATTTTGTTAAAATTAAATCTCTTAGTATCTTTATATTAAATTTTTAAATCAAATATTCTTTCAATATTTATCATACACAACAAATTTTATACCAATCAAATGTGTTTTACTATTCAATCAATAAATTATGCAATAATTCAATAAAAAAAATCAATAATACATTTTTATAACGCAAAAAATATAAAACCTGGACTATATATAAATGAGATGATTTTTATCGTCTTATTTTTTGAAGAGCTCCACAATATGTATAATTGAACTCCACGATATATATATGGATGTATATCATATTATCATCATTGAAAGGGTAAGCCAAATATCATGCCCTAACAAGCAATTTATAGGCAATTTGGTTTATTATGGCTACCAAATGTCATGCCCCCTTTTTTTTTTTTTGGTAAACTGGAATTAGCATTAAAAAAACACTCTAACGAGAGAGCAACAGAACAGGGCAAAGCCTGTCAAAATACGGCCCTTGGCAATTAGTCGCAACTAAAGGGGTCAAGTCCACAGGCAGACAAGAGTAGGAAATGAAATCTACAAATTGACAACTGCCTAAATAAGCTATCAGCGCACCTGTTGGCCTCATGATAGATATGCTTGATGCTTATTTGGGGGATCTGAGCAGCTAGACACCTGCAGTCTTCAAACAGCGAGGAAATAATAGAGTTTACATACATGGGATTGTTGAGAGCATCAACTAGTGCCTTAGCATCAAGCTCGACCATGACAGCACTGAATTTTGGTTGATTACACAAGATAAGACCATCGCGAAGGGCCCATATTTCAGCCAAGAAACTGTTTGCTTTACCAATTTTCCTAGTGAAGCCTACAACCCAGTTGCCCCGATCATTTCTAATCAGCCCTTCACCTCCAGCAATACTCGAAGAAGCATCAGAAGACCCATCGGTATTAAACTTTACCCAGCTCGGATTCGGCTTTTCCCATCTGACTTGCCTGATTTCCATACGATTGCTGCACCTTGGCTGGGTGACACACAACACATACTCCGTTGCTTGCATAGTTTGGTTAGGATTAATTTCCTTATTGTTGAAGACCACCTGGTTCCGATGCTTCCATATTAACCAAATGGCAAAAGGAAAGATGAAATGCCAGGGAACTCCATTGAATTTGCGGGTGGACCTTGAATTAGCATTAGAAGACAGCCAAGTTTTAAGGTCCTGAGAGAAGAAAAAGGAGCTGGAGTTGTGATAGCCCAGCTGATGCCTCAAGGGTTTAACTGACCGACAATCTCGAAGGGCATGGGAAATAGACTCAACATGGTCATGGCACAAAGGGCAGGAAGTGTCTAAAGGAATACCTCTTTTAGCTAAGCACTCCTTAACCCCAATGCTATTATGCATGCACCACCAAATGAACATTTGGATTCTAGGCAAAGCCTGAAGCTTCCAAATCCACGAACCCGAGAAGGACTCAGCTTCCATCATATCTAAGGCTAAGAGATAGGCACTCTTCGTGTCAAAGTTTCCCTTAGCAGAATACTTCCAAGCCAATTTGTCACTGCTCCTAGCAGCTATCGGTAAAGTAATAGCTTGAATGTTAGCTTTTATCTCTGTGGGAAGTTCAAAGGGAATAGCAGACCAGCTCCAACCAAATGGAGTACGCAGGTCCTTCAAAGTGAGGTTGGCCGAACCTTGAGGAAGAGGGCCTTGGATACAAGATCTGATGGGGCCACAATTTAACCAGCAGTCAGTCTAGAAGTTAAGATTGCTCTCATGCCCTGGCACCCACTTAATTCCTTCTTTGAAAACATATTCAGCTTTCTTCAACCCTTTCCACGTGGAAGAACTTGGGAGTTTTGTCTCATTTCTAGAATTTACCCGCTGCCTGGAGCAATACTTGAATCTAAGAACTTTAGCCCATTGTGATTCCTTATCAGTGTGGAAACGCCAGTTGAGCTTAGCTAGGAGCACCATGTTTCTTCCTTTTGTAGATTGGAGACCCAAACCACCTAACTCCTTGGGCTTGGTTACTTCATTCCAATTAACCCAGTGCATTTTCCCTGTGTGATCTGAGGACCCCCAAAGAAAGTTCCTGTTAACTCTATCAATGCCTTTGAGAATATTACTGGGTAAACAAGTACTCTGCAAAACATAGCTAGGGATGGCTGAGGATGAAGCTTGAATGAGAATCATTTTGCCTGCCATAGAGAGCAAATTGGCCTTCCAACTAGCAAGTTTCTTCTTTACCCTATCTAGAATGAAATCATAATCATGCCTCTGCCTCCCCAGGTGCTTTATAGGAAAACCCAAGTATTTACCTAGGTTAGAGGTTGAGTTGATACCCAGCATGTTAGTAAATGCTTCTCTCTGATCAGGCTCGACATTAGGAGAAAAGAAAACACGAGACTTAGCTTCATTCTAGACTTAGCTTCATTCCAGTTGAGCTTAGCTAGGAGCACCATGTTTCTTCCTTTTGTAGATTGGAGACCCAAACCACCTAACTCCTTGGGCTTGGTTACTTCATTCCAATTAACCCAGTGCATTTTCCCTGTGTGATCTGAGGACCCCCAAAGAAAGTTCCTGTTAACTCTATCAATGCCTTTGAGAATATTACTAGGTAAACAAGTACTCTGCAAAACATAGCTAGGGATGGCTGAGGATGAAGCTTGAATGAGAATCATTCTGCCTGCCATAGAGAGCAAATTGGCCTTCCAACTAGCAAGTTTCTTCTTTACCCTATCTAGAATGAAATCATAATCATGCCTCTGCCTCCCCGGGTGCTTTATAGGAAAACCCAAGTATTTACCTAGGTTAGAGGTTGAGTTGATACCCAGCATGTTAGTAAATGCTTCTCTCTGATCAGGCTCGACATTAGGAGAAAAGAAAACACGAGACTTAGCTTCACTCATTTTCTGCCCAGATTTTTCACAAAATTCATGGAGAACGACATTGATGGCAGCATAGTTTTTCGGGTTTGTATTTGCAAACAAAACCAAATCATCCGCAAAAAAGAGGTGCGAGAAAACCGGACCACTTCAAGAAGCTTTAACCGGGTTCCATAACTTAGTAGCACATTTTCCCTCAATCAAATGACCTAAGAATTCCATGCAAAGGATGAAAAGGTAGGGGGAGAGGGGATCACCTTGCCTAATACCTCTCGAGGGCAAAATGGAGTCAAGATTGCCACCATTAAAAAGCAGGGAGGTGGACACAAAGGTAACACAGCTCATGATAAGATTGATGAGATTCTTCGGAAAATTAAAGTGAGTGAGCATCTCCCTAATGAAGATCCATTCAATCCTGTCATAAGCTTTTTCTAAATCGATCTTGATGGCCATGACCCCATATTTTCCTTTGGCTCTCCCAATAGTATGAATTAATTCTTGGACAATAATTGCATTATCAACACCTCTCCTACCTGGAACAAAAGCAGCTTGGTATGGAGAGACAAGAGTATCCAAATGCGGTCTAATCCTGGCAACAATAATCTTGGTGATGATCTTATAAACTGAATTGCATAAGCTAATTGGTCTATAGTTCCCAATAGTCTCTGGACCTTGAATCTTGGGAATAAGGACAATATGGGTCTTGTTGAGCTACTCGGGAACTTTCCTTTCAACGAAGGCTTTTTCGACTTCCTTCCTCACTGAATCCCCTACAGTGAGCCAAAATCTTTGGAAGAATCCAGCATGCAGCCCATCTGGCCCTGGGGCCTTATAAGGTTTCATGGACCAAAGAGCCTCCTTAATTTCTTCAATGGAGACCATGGCATCCAGAGACTACTTCACATCCTTTGAAAGTTGCACTTGCCATTGGTCCAAGCAAGAAGGGTTCTAAGGAACCGCCACTTGAGTGATGGTGTATAAGGTATTGAACCCTTTCCTAAAATACTCCATTACCTCCCTTTCCTTAGTGAGCCACTCTTCCCTATCATATTTTACTGCTGCAATACAATTCCTTTTCCTCCTGGCAAGAGTAGAAACATGGTAAAAAGAGGTGTTCCTATCCCCTTGGATCATCTAGTTCAGCCTGGATTTCAACATCCAGAGATCACGCTCTTGGTATAGAATATTCCCAAGCTCTTGTTGCAGCTGGTTCTCAAGATTGATAAGGGAGGCACTGGGGTTATTGGCTAGGGCCTTCTGAGTGCCATAAATTCTAGCCAGGATCCTCCTTTTTTTCTGATGGATGTTGCCAAAGTGATTTCTATTCCAAGTTGTTGCATCCTTCAAGAAACAGTCAATAGACTCAGCCAATTCTCTATTCCCATTCCAAGCCTTAGAAACGATGGTGGGAAAGGAGATATTAGAAAGCCAAAACTCTTGGAATTTAAAAGGCCTGGCGAGCTTCACTGAACTGACTAGCAGAGCTTCCATGAGGACGGGACAGTGATCAGAATGACACCTAGGGAGATGAATTACTCTAGCATTCAGGTAAAGGACACACCAATCCGGGTTCACGAAGAATCTGTCTATTCTTTCTAAAATCAAATTATTGAGCTCTCTCTTATTAGTCCAAGTATATCTAGGACTAGAGAACCCCATGTCAACCATACTGCATCTATCAAGGCATTCTTTGAATGCCTGTGATCAATTGATGCTCACACTTCTACCTCCAAATTTATCTTCATCAATTAAAGGCTCATTGAAGTCCCCAGCCATGACCCACGACAAATTATGTAACTCTGCAACTTTAGTTGGATTCTCCCACAAAATACATCTTTCCTCACTCCTAGGACTAGCATAAATAGCTAAAAACAACCAAGTGATTCTGGAAGTTTGTACCTCAACTTCAGCGTGAATTTCCTGCTCGGTTTTTGCAAGCAATTCCACCTCCACAATGTCTGAGTTCCAAAGAAGCCATAAGCCTCCAGAGTACCCAATGGTATCTGTGTGGATAGCTCCATCCAAAGGCAACCTATCAGTAATTGCCTTAGCTCTATCACCTCCCAATTTAGTCTCCATAACCACGAGGATGGCCGGATCATGCTCCTGAACTAGATCACAAATGTGGCCCTGAAAGTTAGGCTTCAGAGCACCTTTGCTGTTCCAAATAATAATATTCATGAAGGACTGGAGGTAGTAGGCCTTAGAGCACACTTTAGTGGTGTGGAAAATCTCCATTTCCTTAATCAGAAACCGTCTGATCTTCAGCAAGCTTCTCATCTTCGCTATCCAAGCATTGATTTGAGGGTTGGGCACCCATATCGGCTTGAGGAATAATTTCCTGAATCTGTTCAAATCTCTCTTCATGTGAGTAACAAGGAGCATCACTAGCAGACTCTTAACTCCAACGTGGTGAGCGTCGACTCTCTGATCACTCTCGCTTCCACCATTATTACGGTTCTCGGTATAGGATGTCGCCGAGAATTCAAAGGTGGTGCTTTCAGGCTGCTTGGGATCTAGGCAAGGTGAAGGGGATAGGGTGGGAGCAAGAGTGGTGAGTTTCCTAGCTAAGCCTTCCAAACCAGAGTTGACGGCGCACGTGGAGTTTGTACTAGAAGCTAAGTTTCTAGCAATTTCCTTTTTGTCCTTCATAGATGAGGGATAATCTTTATGTGTTCGGTGAGATGGGCCTGGGCTTGAAAATAGCTCCTTACTAACACTAGCCTCTTTATTGCTTCCGAAAGACACCCTGTTCATGATTGGGCTTGAGGTGGCCTTATCAATATGCTTAAGTGAGCCTATAGTTTTAGGAGCCCACAAATTCTCCCTATTCTTGGTCATGGCCCCAGCCTTTGGATTGGAACTTTCACGTGGCACGCTTCTGCTAGATGAAGGACCACCAGCTGATGTGGTCGTTCCTTCCGCAAATTCTGGAGTTCGTTGGAATGGAGCAGTCCAGGCCGTGCTGTTGGCACCCCTAAGTACCATTCCCTAAACCATGCCCTGTCCTTGTCCCTCTCTGTCCATACCATCTCCTACTCACAATCATCCAAGGGCCATATTGTCATTCAACGTCCTTCAACTCACATGTATTTCACGTATCACCATCATCCACCCTCCGGTGTTCTGCACTTTTGTCATCGGCATCGAAAGCCTGACTTTCTTGAACTTCCTTCGATGATGTTGACGGTCCTTTTTCCTTCCGGATAGTGTATGGGCAAGCTTCAACCTTGTGCCCTACTCTGCCACATGAAAAACATTACCTTTGGATACCTTCATATGTTACTACTTGCTCAAAACATCCGATAAGAATGGAGTTGATTAGAGATTTATTGATGTCAAACTGAACACATAGCCTAGCGTATCTACTACGTGCCTCCATGGCCGTGTGCAAATCAATCTTTAACACCTTGCCAATAGATTCACCGATTTCCTTAAGCACCTTTGTTTCATATAGCTCGATGGGGAGCTCATTGAGTCTGATCCAAATAGCGATTAGAGAAACGTTTGCTGTTGATGGCTTGAAGAAAGGCTCCCATACTCTTAATGAGAGGAAGTGATCTCCTACGAACCATGGGCCCCTCTTAATTACCATGTCTAGATCTTCCTTAGAAAAGAATCTGACTAAGAAGAAACCATAGGCAAGGTCAATACAATCCATCCTCCCTTCAGGTCTCCATAGCTGGTTCAACTTGCTCTGCATGTAGCTAAGACGCACAGTTCTCCCAACAAGCTTAATAATGATGGCCTTAGACCAGGGACCTCTTGTGTGTCGCTTCGTTTCCTTGGACAGCTTGATTTTCACCTGCCCCTCTGTTGGGAAAAATTCTATATTATTGTGAATAAATTTTAGCAAGCACAGCGGAAGCACAACCACACAAAAAACACAAAGATTTACGTGGAAACCCTTTCTCCTTGAAGGGAAAAACCACGGGACAAACTTCGAATAATTTCACTATATTAAATAGAGATTACAATACGTAGAGATATAACTTGAGTAAAAAAAAACTCTCTTTTTCTTTTCACTCACTACTCTCTTCCTCACTGTGTATTTTCTCTTACTCTCTCTATTTTTCTCTTCTCTCTTGCTTGCTCTCACTCACGCAGCTCTTCAAGACTGCACCTAGTCCTCACCACACTCTTGGGACTTCACTTCTTTTCCCCTCTGCCCAAATGGCCGAATGGCCTCTACCTTTATTTCTTCATCTTTTCCTTCTTTTCTCCCTTTCACACTCTTCATATCAAGTCACAATAAATGCAAGCCACTTACTTTGACTTTGCTTCAACCAAAATCTCTTTCTTAAGCTCTCATTGGCCGAATGGCCTTAATGCATCAACCCCTCTTTTCTTCTTTTACTCCTCAGCGTGTCCAACACACCCAAGCCAACCAACTCTAATAACTCTTGCTGACTTTTGTACATAATGAAGAAAAGTTAAGAACTATGAATGACATGCTCATTAAATGAGTTCTTGACAAAAAACATGTGGGCTGGACGCATGGTGCACCCAACACCCTCACGGGTAGAGATGGAAGCGTCACCATTCTCATCGTCGGAATCTACGTCCTCATCCATTTGGTTAGTCAGGTCGAAAGCTTGGGCAAAAGCTCCTGGTAATTCCCCCACAAGTTTATCCTTGAAGGATGTTTTGACAGATAACTCAGGGACTTGGTTACCCAGCGGTGGTGAGTTTGCCCGAGAAACGCCGTTGAACTCCGCATGATTGATGTCTTTCACCTTTTTATTGCTCTAGGCCAGTTCAGCTTCTTCCTCTCTAGAGAGAGTTCGTGGTTGCATTTTTTTACTTTCCCAGATTCTTTTGACGTGCAAATGTGGCCAGGCTCTATTGCACGTTTTAAGTCGGCAGCTTCTGTTGGCATTTTGTCAATTGTATTTTTGAGCAACCCCATATGTCATGCCCTAATAGTGTAGGAAAGTTGGCATTTAGCTAGCAACTGAAAGTCGTCGTTGGTATGCTTTAAATGTCCACTTTTTTTTATATCAGTAAAGACATTTGTCTTAGCTAGTATCGTTGCAAATACTTTGTCAAGAAAAGTTTTTCAGCTTCGTCGCTAATATATTACTATCAAATTATCAATAATAACAATAAAAGCGTTGCTAATAATGATAATTTTTTCCGTATATAACTAAAGATAAAACATACATTATTATAGCTTGTTAAATAGCTTCATTATCCAAGTAAAACTTTAACTTTTATAATTCACTAGCATCATCTATATATATATATATATATATATAAAACCGAAACCTCTGCTAGCACCACAATTTTCCATGTCAGCACAATATTTAAAAAATAAAAAATAAAAATAAAAACATTATAACACCTCAAAACCCTAGCAACCTTACCCCTCTCTCAAGTTAAGAAATATAAAGCCACAGTTTCTGCAAACTCTCTCTCTCTCCAAACGTAAATATCAAATTCAACCCCTTTAATTTCTCTTTATATTTTTGAGGCTTCTATAGAGTTATAGTGAGTTATGCTGATTTTGTTTTTTGTGTGTGTGTATAGATGGTCATAATACTCCGGTATTCCAAGAGAAGTTTGTGTTTTCGTTAATTGAAAGCCTTAGAGAGATAAGTGTTGCAGTTTGGAACAGCAATACAAAAGACGATTTCATTGGCAGCGGAAAGTAATTACTTTGTCTCATATTTTTGTTTTTTGAATTGATTTTGTGTGCTTTTTAGACCCTTTTGGATCAATTTTGTTAATTGGGTGTTTTTTTTTTTTTTTTGATAGGGTCCAATTGGGGAAGGTTCTTTCAAAGGGTTACGACGACCGCACTTGGTGTCTGTATACTACTAGTGGGGGGTAAGTGCTATAAATTACTAACCCTTTTAAGTGTATAATCTGTTTCTAAAATTATCTATAATACGATTTCATTGGCAGCGGAAAGTAATTACTTTGTCTCATATTTTTGTTTTTTGAATTGATTTTGTGTGCTTTTTAGACCCTTTTGGATCAATTTTGTTAATTGGGTGTTTTTTTTTTTTATAGGGTCCAATTGGGGAAGGTTCTTTCAAAGGGTTACGAAGACCGCACTTGATATCTGTATACTAATAGTGGGGGGTAAGTGCTATAAATTACTAACCCTTTTAAGTGTATAATCTGTTTCTAAAATTATCTATAATATTTTGTCCTCCGAAAATTTTATCTCTTTAATTTTAGTATATTGTGTTTCTTAAGCTATAGACAGATTTTCTTTGTTTCTTATTTTCAATAATAAATCATTTTATTGCAATACCGGTAATTGTTTGAGAAATCCAATATGTTCATATCTCTATAGAATAGAGAATAGTAGAAGCCAATTTTATTACAACTACTTAAATTGAGTTGACTTAATTCTGTACAATTACAAAGTATAGCATGAAAGATAATGGAATTAATTGTTGTAATTTTTATTTTCTTTCCATGTTTTGAATTTCCATGTTTTTATTGTTGATGAGAAATTAAGGCTCAGTTGCACAATATGTGTAAATTCTTCAGAAGGCTACTTTAAATAGTAAGTCAATGTGTCTCTTACATTTGGGTATTAGTTAGAATTATTTTCAAATGATTGTACCAATAAAAGTAAATGTGTATAAATTTTGTTTAACTATCCCGTGCATCACACGGGTTAGCGACTAGTTATTATAATAATCGATCTAGTAATTAATATTAAATTGCTGTAATTTCCTTGAGATGTGAAAGAATGATTAGATCATCAAGTGTGATTGGTTTTCAACTTTCCTCTATTCTTTGTATTTCGGTAAATGACTTCTGCTAACAAATATTAGTAAAAAAGAAAAAAAATAAATTAACACGGAGAATGAACTAATCATATAATACAACTTACCATTAAATGATTTTGTATTTGTTGGTGATATTGTGAGACTTTTTTTTTTTTTTTTGATAAAGATATTGTGAGACTTTAGTCCAAGAACAATATTGAAAATTGGCATGATTACATAGCAACCGTTAGGCAAAATATGATAACGTAGTTAAAGTCCAAACCAAGCTGGTTTTGTTATGGAAGTCCTAATCCATAGTTGACTGTGAAATTAATTAAAATCATTTGTGAGTGACCAGCGGGTGGATGAGTTAGGTCTAAACGAGTTACAGGTATATCTGCCACAAATTAAAAGAGCTAACAGCCCAAATTAATGGTTTGCAATTGATTATTCAGCTCTGTCCCTATTTTTTAGCCCAAATTAATGGGCTTGCAGCTACAAGTACGTTTAGTTTTTGGACCATTTTTTTTAAGAATATTAATTTTAGGATCAATTTACCGTAAGTCCTAAATATGGGTTTGTTCTTTAAATAATTTTTAGCCAATTAAATGGATCCTAATTTCAGGTTTTATAATTATTATTCTAATTTTTTTTAATAAATTAAAACTGTGAACAATATTTTGGTTGCTGCGTGTGATCCTAAATGAATAATTTCCTTAGAGCGTGCAGAACTAAAAGTGAAATTGGTCATACATATGATATCCCTATTAATAAAAGAAATATTACTAAAGGGTGGGTGAGGGTTAGGGTTTTTTAAAATTGCCCTACCGTTTTCAACTAGATCATCAGAGAAAAGGGTGATAATAACAATAATGGTGTTGCGAGAAGTGCTACATTCACAGTTTTTTTACAATACTTTCACAACAAATTCTAGGTGGTAAGTTGTTACTTGTTCTAATTTGAATCTATTATTGAAAGTACTTTTTTATCCATCATTAACAACTTACCATTTAGGATTTGTTGTGAAAATTTTATAAAAATGTTATGAATATAGCATTTCTCATAGTATTGCAGCCATATGATGGCATTTAAGGTTTCAATGAGAGAGAGAGAGAGAGAGAGAGAGAGAGAGAGAGAGAGAGAGAGAGAGAGTTGAGTGGGTATTCATAAAAAAACTAACAAAATCAAGTATTGCATAATAAGAAAATTCAAATTTTTAGGTATGGGTACTCAGATAAGACTAGAAGATTCAGATGCATATTTTAATTTGGAGCTCATTGAAATAATGTCTAATCCTTAAAAAGTAGTATTCCCATTAAATAAACAATTTCTCTCATCTATTCCTGGTAGTTAATCTACTGGGAAGTTGACTCAAATTCTTATCATGATTTGGTTACTTTTAATAACACAGAGAAATTAACTCTCTTTTTTTTTTGGAGAAAGAATACAAATTTACTTGGTTACCTTTAGGTATTATTAGTGTGGAATGAAAGTCTACTTTTTGTTAGTGAAGAATTTGAAATTTCATGTCAAAGAAGTAATGTTGTATATTTTTTTCCACCAATGAATAATATTAGTTTTTATTTATTTTGGCAATCCAAATACAAAACATGTGTTGTAAGTGGGAAAAAATTGGCTTTTGCCCCTTTCAAAAAAATAATCCAGCATTTTGCCCTTTTTCCCAAAGGGAAATGCCCCTCTTTTGAAACCCGATTTTCTCAAAATCGAGTTAAGCCCTATAGTGACGTTATTAAGGAGCCTATAGTGATGTTTTAAGGACTTATGGTGGTATTTTGTAATCCGATCTCTATGAAGTTGAGTTATAGGTAAAAAAAAGAAAAAAAATTGCATGTAACACGACTTCATGGAGATCGGATTACAAAACGCCACTATAGGTCCTTAAAATGTCACTATAGGCTCCTTGAAACGCCACTATAGGGCTTTAGAATTTTTTTTTTTTTTTATAACTCGATTTTGAGAAAATCGAGTTTCAAAAGAGGGGCATTTCCCTAATTAGTTTGGGAAAGAGGGCAAAATGCTAGATTTTTTTTTTGAAAGGGGCATTTGCCCATTTTCTTCGTTGTAATTGTCTCTAGAATTTTATTTTTAAAAATCAAAACTGCTGCAAAGTTTTGCAATTCAAAGTGCGAATCTTGAAATTTTGACTCATGCTAGATTGATCGAAATTACAATTTCAACCTATCGAGAACTTAATTTGACCAATTGAAAATCATAGATCAAATAAATTTGCAAGTTTTAAAGTGCTATCCACCATCCAAGCTACTAGGGTTTTGGGCCACTTATGATCTACACTATAAAAGAGACCATATAGGTCCAAACAAACAAGTGAGAGTGTTAATGTGGTGTGAAGTGTGGCTTGAATTTTGCCACAAGCCCATAAGGCCCAACCAAGCCCAATCCGGTCATAGAAATTGACCTAATACAAGTTGTATTAGGAATCCTAGGAGCCGGCTTGATAAAGTAATATGTATATATATATATATATATATGTGCTTTATGATATGCAGCAAGAAGGAGAGAATTGATGAGAGTAATTCCAAAAAAAAAAAAAAAACCTAGCAGCCGCATAAGAAGAAGAATAGAGTTTTTCTTGTCTTGTGGATGAGATAGAGCTAAGGTGTATTGGGATTTGGGTTTCTTGAGAGTGTTATTGTGCACTATTGTATCTCCCTATTTTTTATAGTAAAATTTCTCCGTCATCTCTGTGGAGGTAGGCAGTTTGCCGAACCACGTAAATTCTTGTGTTCTTTGTGTGTGCTTGTTATTTAATTTCCGTTTATTTACTGTTATTGATTTGAGTCCTGGAGTGCTACCTGCACAACAAGTGGTATCAGAGCCAGGTTAGGATTCAATCCTTTGAATACAGTAAAGATGTCAAGCACAAAGTATGATGTAGAGAAGTTTTGTGGTAAGGGAAATTTTTCACTTTGGCAAAGGCGGATGAAGGATCTCCTAATTCAACAAGGAGTTCATAAGGCCTTGCTTGGGAAGGAGAAGAAACCGGAAATGATGAAGGATGTAGAATGGGTAGAGATGGATGAGAAAGCAGCAAGTGCTATTCGTCTCAACCTAGGTGATGAGGTCATTCACAACATCCTAGAAGCAAAGACTGCAAAGGAGGTTTGGGAAAAACTAGAAGGTCTTTATATGAGAAAGAATCTAACAAACAAGTTGTATGTGAAGAAGCAACTGTATGGTTTGCATATGAAGGAGGGTTCAGATCTGTTGGAGCATCTCAACACGTTTAACATGTTGAACACCCAACTGTCAAGTTTTGGGGTGAATTATGAGGATGAAGATAAAGCATTACTCTTATTAGCGTTGCTTCCTACTTCTTTTGATCATCTAGAGACTACGTTGATGTACGGGAAAGAGACTATAGTACTCGAGGAGGTGACTAGTGCTCTCTTGTCACATATAAAGATGAAGCAAGATTGCGATGGTTCTCAGGCTAATGAACTTATTGTAAAGTTTGAGTCAAGCAATAGGGGTAGAAGCAAGTCAAGAGGACGGAACTCCAACAGGAATAGATCACAATTTAAATCACGTGCAAAGAAAGATGTAGAGTGCTTTTATTGTCACAAGAAAGGGCACTACAAGAATCAGTGTAAAGAGTTGAAAGAGCATTTAGAGGAGAAGAAGAATGGAAAGAAGCCCCTAGAATCAGCTAGTGTTGCTGAAGAAACATCAGATGACAATGAAGTTGGTGCAGATTTACTTTCAGTCTCATCAGGTAACAATGTTCTATTGGAATCTTGGGTTTTAGATTCAGCATGCTCATATCATATGACTCCAAAGAAAGATTGGTTTGACACGTTTAAGCCTTACAACGGAGGTATGGTCCAAATGGGTAATGATGCTACATGCCCGGTTATTGGAATTGGTACCATGAAGATCAAGATGTTTGATGGAGTTGTGAGAGTTCTTAGTAATGTCAGACATGTTCCAGATCTTAGAAAGAATTTAATTTCTTTAGGAGTATTAGATGATTTGGGCTATTCATACTCATTAAAGGGTGGAATCATGAAGATTACTAAAGGTGCTTTGATGGTGATGAAGGGACAGAAAATTTTATAGATTGATTGGGAACACAGTTGTAGGAAGAGTTGCAGTCACCACTCCGGTGGAGTCCAACGCTGGCGACACAAAATTATGGCATATGCGACTTGGCTATATTGGTGAACGTGGTATGTTAGAGTTGCACAAGAGAAATTTATTGAAAGGGGTGAAGACATGCAAGCTAGACTTTTGCAAGTATTGTGTGTATGAGAAGCAGCATAGAGTCAGTTTTAAGACAGGCTCTCATACAAGTAAGGGTGTTCTTGACTACATTCATTCAAATGTTTGGGGCTCAGTATCAGTTTCTTCTCATAGCAGTGCTCAGTACTTCGTCAGTTTCATTGATGACTACTCTAGAAAGGTATGGATTTATTTTATGAAGCATAAGTCTGATGTGTTTGGCATATTTCAAAAGTGGAAAGCATAGGTTGAGAATCAGACTGGCAGGAAAATAAAATACCTTAGAACAGATAATGGACTAGAGTATAGAGATGAATAATTCATAAGATTTTGTGAATTGGAAGGTATTACTCGTCACTTCACAATTAAAGGAACTCCATAGCAGAATGGGGTTGCAGAGAGAATGAACAGAACCTTAGCAGAAAGAGCCAGATGCATGAGATTGAATGCAGGGTTACCTAAGGTGTTCTGGGCAGAGACAGTTAACACAACAAGCTTCATTATTAATAGATCTCCATCATTAGCCATAGATTTCAAGATTCCAGAAGAGGTTTGGTTAGGTAGACCAGTTGATTATTCGAGTCTAAAAATCTTTAGTTGTCCAGCTTATGTGCATATGCAGAGTGGAGAGTGTTCTAAATTGGATTCAAAGTCAAGAAAATGCATATTTCTTGGTTTTGAAAAAGGTGTTAAAGGCTACAGGCTTTGGGATCCAATCTCAAAGAAAACGGTGATTAGCAGAGATGTCATATTTGATGAAGCCTTTATGTTGAAATAGAATGAAGCAGAGACATGTGATGATAGGCCACAAGAGAAATTAACTATTGAGGTGGAGTTTGACGAGAATAGTTCACCCAGTGATAAGGGTGATGCTGAGATTGAACCATAGCAGCAACAAGAAGAGTCTTATTCAATTGCTAAAGGTAGAGAGAAGCGGGTTCACAAAGCACCATAGAGATATGGCTTTGAAGACATGGTTAGCTTTGCTCTCATAACTAGCAGTGGAGATCCATTGTCTCATAGGGATGTAGAAGAGATAGGTCACTACAGAAGAATAAGACTAGGGAATCCTCTAGTATGTTGAGAAAGTCAGTTCCAACAAATAAGTTCAAGAGCTACTTGGACTTGGTTGATGTTTGCAGCTTGTAAGCCCTTAAGAGCTAAGGTGGAGGCAATGGAGGAGTTCGCTAGTGTAGTTTGATCAATTCAAGCCAAGGTGGAGATTTGTTAATGTGGTGTGAAGTGTGGCTTGAATTTTGCCACAAGCCCATAAGGCCTAACCAAGCCCAATTCGGTCATAGAAATTGACCTAATACAAGCTGTATTAGGAATCCCAGGAGTTGACTTGATAAAGTAACATGTATATATATGTGCTTTATGATATGCAGCAAGAAGGAGAGAATTGATGAGAGTAATTCCAAAAAAAAAACCTGGCAGCCGCATAAGAAGAAGAATAGAGTTTTTCTTATCTTGTGGGTGAGAGAGAGCTAGGATGTATTGGGATTTAGGTTTTTTGAAAATGTTATTGTGCACTATTGTATCTCCCTGTTTTTTATAGTGAAATTTCGTCATCCCCGTGGAGGTAGGCAGTTTGCCGAACCACGTAAATTCTTGTATTCTTTATGTGTGCTTGTTATTTAATTTCCACTTATTTACTGTTATTGATTTGAGTCTTGGCGTGCTACCTGCACAACAGAGAGAAAAGTGCCTCCTATTCTACATCTAGGGTTTGTGTACCCAAAACTCTCTTATATAATCATATCTTCTATCCTTGAAGAAAATCAAGATCCGATATTGTAGAAGTTCTTGCCTTATACCAGTCATCAAAGATGCTAGAGATCTAAACTTTCAAGGGTGGTTTTGGGATTATGGTTATTTATGAAGAATATGGTTATTTAGTCTGTAAACTTCTATTTGATAGTGGATTTGCTCATCTTGGGATTGATAAGATCAAGTCCTTCCAGTCTTTTTTTTATTGTGGAACTAGTTTGTTTCAATGGTTTTCCGAGGTTACCATATCTGTTACCTAGGAAAAAAAAATTGAAACAAATTGATGATTGTTTGATTAAATAGGGTTCTCAAAATAAATCTAATAATCAACTCGACCTTAAAACTGGTTAATTACTATTTTTGACAGGAGTCTAAACCTAACAAATAAGAATAGGATTCTCAAATAAACATAATATTGTAAAAGATTTGATGACTTTGACCCAAGAGTTCTCATGTATAGGAAAAGGAGAAGAATTATAGCAGTGTGTATAAAACCAATAGAGAGAGAAAACTCACATTGGGAGGTATAGCACATGAAAAGAAAAAAAAAAAGGTTTTTGTAAAACATATATATCAAGGAGAATTTGTGAAGTTCAAATTAAAATAGTGAAGCGAGAAAAGAAAAAAACCTACGTATAAGTGAGAGCAAAGAAAACAATGAGTTTCTTTAGTCATGAGATACACAAAAGAGTGGAAAAATTGGGATTTTTTCTAGGAGAGTTATGGATGTTGTGTCTATGGAAAGTTGTAATATCCAAATTGAAGATGGTATGGATTTGTTTATTTCCTACTGTATTGATGTGAACTCGAGTTTTAGATATAAACTTGAGAATATATTGTAATTTATTTTATTATAGTAAATTTATTTGGAGTTAGTATCATAGTTTTTCTGTTCAAGAAGTAATGGGTTTTCACATAAATCCTAATATTCTTATATGTGGTTTATTTAGTTTCTAATGATTTGAAATATTTAGCTTCGAAAAGTTAGAATGCTATTTAGGATGGATTAAAATTATTTGTTGAATTTAATGCATAGGTATAATATTAGACTATGGCCCATTAGAATCCCTTTAAGATTTGTCTGGATGATTTGAAGAGAATGTGAAATTTGGTGAACAAGAAAGAGAATTATGGGAGACTTCTTTGAGAGAGAGAGAGAGAGAGAGAGAGAGAGAGAGAGAGAGAGAGAGAGTAAAGAAGTTCATTTGTTAGAGAGGGAGAATGAAAAAAGGTGAAGGTATTGCCAACAACCAAGATTGAATTAGACAGAAATGGACCATTATGATTGGATTAGGGAAATAAATGAAAGGAGAAAGGACTTCATTGTTTAACTAAAAGTTAAAGATATATATATATATATATATATATTTTTTTTTGAGAAAAATGAATATTCCGTTAGAATTAGTAACTATAAAATACGGTGTTATTTTCTTCAGAAAATTTCAAGTTAGTGTTGTTTACTTAAACTTTATGAGAATAACGTAATTTATCCTATAAAATAACCCAAATTATATTAACCTATTGAATATATTAAATCATTATTACAATTAAAATTATGTCAATTGTATTGATGAAAGTGAAAGAGTCTTAGGAGTCAACCTTCCTGATGTGATTGATTTTGAGTGGTAGAGAAAAAATATAAGATCTATGTGAAAGTGATTGTACTACTCATAGTTGATCATATCATTAAATTTTGACAAAAATAGTGACAAATGATGTAGTCCTAAAAGAATTGTGGGTGAAAATGAACCTTAAAAATAAAAATCTAAACTTCAGTAAAAAAAAGAAAAAAAAAAGAAAAGAAAAGAGAAACAACCACAAAGTCCTTCCGAGTGTCCTAAACATAAATTGTGAGGGATGAAACTACACATTAACAATTTGAAAGAAAATGGGCCAGAGAAAGAACAACAAAAGGAAAATGGTTTGAGCTCCAATATGATATAGGCTATATAGGTCCTGTGAAAATTGAATAGTCATATCCTATTAAAATTTATTACCTTTTGCCTTGCCTTAATAGCTGGTGCCATCTGTTACTGCCTTAAGGTAGGGTTAGATGGGTTTTTGTTTTTTGTTTTTGGTTTTTTTTTTTTTTTGTTTTTTTTTTAAACAAACTAACTATTAAACACACACACAATTAATTACATTCTCTAACCAAACTCAAACATATTACTTAACCCAAAGATGGCTTGTAAAATATTTAAGGGTCTAGGTTAATGGGTGCTCTTGGGGTATTTATTAATGGACTATTTTAAGAAAGTTTTAATACCACTTTTATGAGAAAAATAAATAATTGTAAATAAAATGGTAGCCAATGAATAAGGAGGAGCGAGTCGGATAGGTCACCGGTGTGGTGCTAGCCAATGAACCTCCGAAGACACGATTGGAGAAAATGGTATCTGAATATCTAGATTGATATATGTGTTTTTGTTTACCATTGCTCTAGGTTTGGCCTCCTTTATATATGTTTTTACCTTTCTAGCCATTAGAGGCCTTCAATGGTGGCTTAATTGATTGTTTGAGTAACATATTTGGTGATAAATGTAGTGTTTATGGGGAATTCTGAGTTGTTATGCCCCTTGCTTCGTTTGACCGTAACGACTCTTGCATTGAATGTGTTCTTTATGGCATTTTGGTCGTCCATTACCATGTTTAGATGAGGAACATTTCCCAACTCATCAAAAACAGAGCCATGTGGCTGATTGTCCAACCATCTTAAGTAGTCTGACCTTTCAACCTAATTGCTTGAAGTTGAACCAGTTTGAACGATAGGTCCAGTTGGATAAAGTGAGATTTTTATCTTCTTCTAACAATGCTTTTATAGCATTTTCTTCCAAATCCATGAAAGTATTAAGGATAATAGCCTCAGCCAATCGCAGCTCATTTTCACTAAGAAGAAACATTTTGTAAAACTCACTTGTTCGAACTTGAATTGGTTCTAGAAGATCTCTACCATGAATAGGTATGCACCCTTGGAGTTTCAATGGTTCTTGTAGGTCTCTATGCTTGCATGAAACTGTCTCATCTAGCTTTGGCAAATGCAAAAGCAATGACAAAGATATCAACAACCAAAGATATTTGACATGAAATAAACGTAAGGTGGGATGTGTTGGTGCAAACACAATAATAATGGAAATTACACAAAAAGAATCTGAATAATACTTTTGAATACTATTAATTCTAAGAGAAAAATTACACAACACTATTTGGACTGAGGTGTGGCACTCGCTCTTTTTAAAGAGATTCAAGCTCTTGGTTGACTAAACATTGTAACTGATACAGACATTTTCTGACTTGTCTCCCCTAGGATACAATAGCCCAACAAGTGTTGTATGGCTAGAACAATCTCTGGACAAAGTGTTCAAGCCCAAAGCTCCACCAGAAAGAACACCCTTCCTTGCCAAAAACCTCTCTATTTTTTTTAGTGTATATTGAAGTCATTTGGATTGGGTCTGAATGAGTCTATTTATAGGCTCAGTGGGCCTCACGAAATTACTACGCAAATTAATCTGATTAATTAGGTCCATTATTCTAATGTAGCGGGTGTTACAAGATTAATTGCTGAATATTAATCTGATAGGCTGGAGTTACACAAGTAACGGTGAGATAAGGAGTTTCTGAAGAATGAAAAGGCCCAAACGGAGTCCATTAAGTGGTTGATGACTCTTCATTTTCCATAATAAAAATGGAGTATTAATTCGGGTCATTTACTCACCAACGAATATGGTAATTATTCTGAATGGGCTGTCAAGTAGGAAGATCCAAGAAGCCGATTCATTTCCATTTTTGACACCTCCACTCGTCACCTTCCCATTGTGCACATATCTAGCTCAATATCTGAGTCAATTCATATAAGCCTATTAATCACCACAATTAAAAAGTATAAAATAGTCTTTCTCCTTTTCAATGTGGGATTAAATATTTTCACAAACTCCTCATCTTCCATATTCACTCCCATATCTTTATATTTATCTTGTAATATTTATTCATTTTAATTAATTAATATTAAAATGCTCCAACAATCCCCCATTCATTTTAATATTAAATTTTTTTTAGTCAAAGAGATATTACCAAGCAAAGACGGGTCACTAGGCATCATGAAGGTGCGCTTTGCATTGAAACTTCACAAGCAAAGACGGGTCACTAGGCATCATGAAGGTGCGCTTTGCATTGAAACTTCACTTAGTAAAATAGCAATCTTAACTCCAAAGTCGTAGTGGTCTCCAACTTGAACTAGAACTGCTTTAGGGAAATTAAGCATCACTGCTTACACATAACAACCTAGGTGTTGACATAAGCTTTTATAGCTAGCACTTGATGGTTGTGTGTTGATCCTAGTTTTATGAGTGTATTCGAGATTGAGTCCAAATCTCATAGGGAGTAGCCCCACCCCCACACTTACATAGGTGAAATTTTGTAAAGGGTGCTCCTGTAATTCTGACACCCCACTCATATGAATTACAAATTTCATTAAGAGTTTTTTTACTCAACCTTTTCACATTACAGGATAAATGCACTTACATCATAGGGATGAACAATTAAAAAATTATTTACAAAATAAATAATTGAAAAAATAAATAGTGTATTTCCTACAACCATTGTATGATTCACTTTTCCCATTGAACCCAATTCTCAGGATCTTTGGTCCTTGGGTTGGGTATCCTCATAATTGGCTCATGAATCTATGGACTTATGTCCCATCCCCCTCGATGTATTCTAGACCCTACCTTTTGCCAAGGCCTTGGTAAATAGATCTGCAAGATTATTATTAGATTTAATATGATCCATAGTTATGATGCCACTACTCAAATAAGATCGCACGGTACTGTGCTTTCTTCTTATAGGTTTGGATTTACTGTTGTAGTGACGGTTTTCTTAACTCTACCAATTGCAGCAGTGCTATCACAATGAATTAATATAGGTGGTGAACGGTGCAAAACTGCAAGTGCACAATATCGTAGTTTTATAGTAAAGTGATGAGAAGGGTATCGTCCTTAGGGATTGGTAACTTACTTTTGACAAATACCAAAATTATGCTAATCTCGATTCTATCTAGAGAAGTCACTAAGGTTTTTGTAATTGGAATTTAAAATAAAATCAATTTAAATAAAAGATACGCAGAGGAAAAGAAAGATGTTGCTTGAAAATCAACTTCATAAGAAAGAAACTTCTAGGAAATCGATTTCTCCTAATCCCTCACTATGCTTTACTTATCTAGCTAATTGAATTTAATTCTCTCTGTTTGTTAGCAATCTCCAAACTCATCCAACAGCCTCTTTCGATAGTCAATTGGAAACATTCTTGTTCATTATTTTACATAAGAGTATGCAATTTAATAAAGCAAGAAAGCATTAAGACCAACGATTTTAATACTACATAGGTTCATACAAGTCTTTCGATTTCTATATTTACCTATGCTGAAATATTCAAGATCTATCCTATAATCCCCTCTTTCGACATCAAATCACAAGATTAAAATCATCTAATTAATGGCCAGTTAATTAGAAGCAATAAACTTAGAATAAATCAGACAAACATGAAGAGAATTTGTTCAAATTAACATAGAAAAGCAAGCATAGTTCGAAACTAGATTATATCGTTTCACTACAAGAAAACTGAACTATTGCGGCGGACCTATTGCGGCGGGTGCGAAAACCGCCGCTATAGATCACCTATTGCGGCGCTTTTTTGGCCTGCCGCTATACATGAGATCTATTGCGGCGTTTTATATGCCCGCCGCAATAGCTCTAGTATTTTGCGGCGCACTATAGCGGCGGGCCAATGACCCGCCGCAATAGACCTGTTTTAGCGGCGCTAGGCTTAGATATAGCGGCGGGTCAATATATACTCCCTTTTGCGGCGGTTTGGACCGCCGCAATAGACCTTTAAATTTCCATCTATTTTTTTCGCCTTCCCACTTAAAGATCAAATAGTAAATTACATCCGATTGGCATGAAAATTGGCATGCATGTTAAGAACATATAGAAAATGTGATCCAACGGTTGGATTTTTAAAATTTGAATTAAACAATAAGTTATTGATTGGTGTAACATTTTTTAGAGATACATCAAGTGTAACTTGAACCCAACGCTATATTTCTTAATTCCATGTGAATTTTGACAAATCTATCGTTAGATTACATTATCTTTATATATTTTTCATGCATACAAAATTTAAAGGTGATTAAAGATTAATAGTTATGTCATCAATCAATTATTTAAATTCAAGTTTTTGTAATTTAAAATAAAGCATAAAATATAAGTTTAAAGATCAAATGGTAAATTACACCTGATTAGTATGAAAATTGGCACGCATGTTAAGAACAAACAGAAAATGTGATCCAACGGTTGGATTTTCAAAATATGAATTAAACAAGAAGTTATTGGTTGGTATAACATTTTTTAGAGTTACATCAAGTATAACTTGAACCCAACGTTATATTTCTTAATCCGATGTGAATTTTGACAAATCTACCGTTAGATTACATTATCTTCTTATATTTTTCCAGCATACAAAATTTTAAGGTGATCAAACATTAATAGTCATGTCATCAATCAATTGTTTAAATTCAAGTTTTTGTAATTTAAAATAACGCATAAAAGATGAGTTTAAAGATCAAATGGTAAATTACACCCGATTGGCATGAAAATTGGCAAACATGTTGAGAACATATAGAAAATGTGATCCAACGGTGGGATTTTCAAAATTTGAATTCAACAATAAGTTATTGGTTGGTGTAACATTTTTTAGAGTTACATTAAGTATAACTTGAACCCAACGCTATATTTCTTAATTCGATGTGAATTTTGACAAATCTACCGTTAGATTACATTAGCTTCATATATTTTTTATGCATACAAAATTTCAAGGTGATCAAAGATTAATAGTCATGTCATCAATTAATTGTTTAAATTCAAGTTTTTGTAATTTAAAATAACGCATAAAATATAAGTTTAAAGATCAAATGGTAAATTACACCCGATTGGCATGAAAATTGGCATGCATGTTAAGAACAAATATAAAATGTGATCTAACAGATGGATTTTTAAAATAATAATTCAACAATAAGTTATTGGTTGGCGTAATATTTTTTAGAGTTACATCAAGTGTAACTTCAACCCAACCCTATATTTCTTAATTCAATGTGAATTTTGAGAAATCTACCGTTAGATTACATTATCTTCATATATTTTGCAATTTCAAGGTGATCAAAGATTAATAGTCATGTCATCAATCAATTATTTAAATTCAAGTTTTTGTAATTTAAAATAACGCATAAAAGATGAGTTTAAAGATCAAATGGTAAATTACACCCGATTGGCATGAAAATTGGTATGAATATTAAGAACAAATAGAAAAATGTGATCCAACGGTTGGATTTTCAAAATATGAATTCAAAAATAAGTTATTGGTTGGTGTAACATTTTTTAGAGTTACATCAAGTGTAACTTCAACCCAACCCTATATTTCTTAATTTAATGTGAATTTTGAGAAATCTACCGTTAGATTACATTATCTTCATATATTTTTCATGCATACAAAATTTCAAGGTGATCAAAGATTAATAGTCATGTCATCAATCAATTATTTAAATTCAAGTTTTTGTAATTTAAAATAACGCATAAAAGATGAGTTTAAAGATCAAATGGTAAATTACACCCGATTGGCATGAAAATTGGTATGAATATTAAGAACAAATAGAAAAATGTGATCCAACGGTTGGATTTTCAAAATATGAATTCAAAAATAAGTTATTGGTTGGTGTAACATTTTTTAGAGTTACATCAAGTGTAACTTCAACCCAACCCTATATTTCTTAATTTAATGTGAATTTTGAGAAATCTACCGTTAGATTACATTATCTTCATATATTTTTCATGCATACAAAATTTCAAGGTGATCAAAGATTAATAGTCATGTCATCAATCAATTATTTAAATTCAAGTTTTTGTAATTTAAAATAACGCATAAAAGATGAGTTTAAAGATCAAATGGTAAATTACACCCGATTGGCATGAAAATTGGTATGAATATTAAGAACAAATAGAAAATGTGATCCAACGGTTAGATTTTCAAAATATGAATTAAAAAATAAGTTATTGGTTAGTGTAACATTTTTTAGAGTTAGATCAAGTGTAACTTGAACCCAACACTATATTTCTTAATCCGATGTGAATTTTGACAAATCTACCGTTAGATTACATTATCTTCATATATTTTTCAAGCATACAAAATTTCAAGGTGATCAAAAATTACTAGTCATGTCATCAATCAATTGTTTAAATTCAAGTTTTTGTAATTTAAAATAACACATAAAAGATGAGTTCAAATATCAAATGGTAAATTACACCCGATTGGCATGAAAATTGGTATGAATATTAAGAACAAATAGAAAATGTGATCCAACGGTTGGATTTTCAAAATATGAACTAAACAATAAGTTATTGGTTGGTGTAACATTTTTTAAAGTTAGATCAAGTGTAACTTGAACCCAACGCTATATTTCTTAATTCAAAGTGAATTTTGACAAATCTACCGTTAGATTACATTATCTTCATATATTTTTCATGCATACAAAATTTCAAGGTGATCAAAAATTAATAGTTATATCATCAATCAATTGTTTAAATTCAAGTTTTTGTAATTTAAAATAACGCATAAAAGATGAGTTTAAAGATCAAATGGTAAATTACACCCAATTGGCATGAAAATTGGCATGAATGTTAAGAACAAATATAAAATGTGATCCAACGGTTGGATTTTCAAAATATGAATTCAACAATAAGTTTTTGGTTGATGTAATGTTTTTTAGAGTTATATCAAGTGCAACTTGAATCCAACCCTATATTTCTTAATTCAATGTGAATTTTGACAAATCTACCGTTAGATTACATTATCTTCGTATATTTTTCATGCATACAAAATTTTAGGGTGATCAAAGATTAATAGTCATGTCATCAATCAATTATTTAAATTCAAGTTTTTGTATTTTAAAATAACACATAAAAGATGAGTTTAAAGATGAAATGGTAAATTACACCCGATTGGCATGAAAATTGGCATGCATGTTAAGAACAAATAAAAAATGTGATCCAACGGTTGGATTGTCAAAATGTGAATTCAACAATAAGTTATTAGTTGTTGTAACGTTTTTTAGAGTTATATCAAGTGTAACTTGAACCCAACGCTATATTTCTTAATTCGATTTGAATTTTGACAAATCTACCGTCAGATTACATTATCTTCATATATTTTTCATGCTCACAAAATTTCAAGGTGATCAAAGATTAATAGCCATGTCATTAATCAATTGTTTAAATTCAAGTTTTTGTAGTTTAAAATAACGCATAAAATATGAGTTTAAAGATCAAATGGTAAATTACATCCGATTGGAATAAAAATTGGCATGCATGTTAAGAACATATAGACCACGTGATCCAACGGTTGAATTTTCAAAATATGAATTCAACAATAAGTTATTGGTTGGTGTAGCATTCAGTAATAAGTTATTGACCGCGCCTTTCTCTAAATCCAACCGTTTGACTGTGACCACAATTTGCCAGAATTAACGTTTCATTACACTCTTCTAATCCAACGGTTAGATTTCAAATCTAAGAATGGCACGTGATGGACATTTTCTGTGTACTTATATGATTATGTTTTCTCAATCTGACCATCTAGGTAGTCATATTATTATTATTTTTTTAAAAGTAAACGTAGTTTTTTTTTTTTTTTTTGATGGGAAAAGTAAATGTAATTTGTCACATATTAAAATTATTATATAAATTTAATATATAATAGCTATGATCATTTTTTTTTTAAATTTTTAATAAGATAGAATGTGTGATAATTTATAAATATATATATTTATTATAATGATTTATATAATAATAATTACACATTTTAAATTATATTTATTTAAATAGTAATAAAAAATATATAATTTATTTAAATAGTAATAAAATATATATAATTTATTTAAATAGTAATAAAATATATATAATTTATTTAAATAGTAATAAAATATATATCATTTATTTAAATAGTAATAAAATATATATCATTTATTTAAATAGTAATAAAATATATATAATTTATTTAAATAGTAATAAAATATATATAATTTATTTAAATTGTAATATAATATATATAATTTATTATAATATAATATAATATATAGTTATTTATTTATATGACTATGACGTTAACTCCAATCACCAGTTCAGTGGTGTGCAGCACATGTTTTGCCCATATGGTCTCGAGTTCGAGACTTTACTTTGTTAATAATTATTTAAAAATTTGAAACTCTTATTTCTTTTGTTAACCCTAGCAATAGTTTTTTCTCCTAGCCGCCCCCTTCTCCAAATTCTTTTCTCTTCCTCCAGAGCCGTCACCCTCCCTAAATTTTTTTTCTCTCTTCAAGAGACGCTACTGTCAAGCATAGTTTGGAAGCTTTTTTTTTCACTTTGAGCTCTAGTTTAATTGTAGGTCGTTTCCTCTTCCTTTTCCTCTTACTCTGAAATCTGGAACTACCTCTGGATCCCTCCTCATTTCTTACTCAAAAGATGGTTTTTGATGCGAGTCGAAGTCGGTGTTGCACACGGAGATGGCGAAGAAGAATCTGTTTGTGAAAAGAGGTGGTGAAAATTGAAACTCAAACTCACTTTGATTTTTCTTAATTTTTTGCCTTTTATTTTATTGCAGTTATATGTGAAATTAGCTTAGATTAAAGGATAGACTCTAGAGAGTATAAGATTTGTTGGATCTTTACATATATAAATGTGTGTAGGAATTTTGATTGGAAACTAATAAAATCGAAGTTTTGTGTGTGTGAGTGAGTGAGTTTAGGAATTTTGATTGGAAACTAGTAATATTGAATTTGTGTGTGTGTGTGTGAGAGAGTGATTGTGTGTAGGAATTTTTTGTTACCTAGTTTTGGGTTTTGTTACTTACCTGCGGATTATATATAGTTAACGGGCAGTTAGCTTACAGATTTTAATATTTCAATGCAGGTTGGATATAGGCACATTGATTGTGCTTAAGTTTATGACAATGAGAAGGAGGTAATTTTGCATAACACCAGATATTGTATATCATTTTAGTTGCCATTTCATATCATGACATTTTGTTAAGTCATTCAACTTTGGTCAGATCTACTCTCAAGTGTTTTTTTTTCCTAAAAATGTTTCTGACCAAAGTTTGACAATGGTTAAAAAGTATTATTAGAATTGAAATTTATACATATTTATGAAAGAAAAACCAGCTGTGACCAAAGTTTGACAATGGTTAAAAAGTATTATTAGAATTGAAATTTATACATATTTATGAAAGAAAAACCAGCTGTCCCCAAGTTGCAGGGGTACTATATAGTGCATTTCACCTTTCATGTCACTGTGTGGTCTATGAAGCTTACTGCTTGATTTGCTAAGAAATTACTAAAAGCTAGCACAAGTAACCATATTCCTTAGAATAATTTAGAAATGGTCAATAGTCATCTCTTTCATCTTCATGGCATAGCTCACTCCTGATATTTTCTAAGTCAACCAAGTGTGGGGCAATGTTAGGATTTAGTTGTGAGCAATTTAATAAATCATGTTAAATATAAATAATTTGATATTGTTATAACACCTCCCTCACATATTTACGATGATTGGTTGAATCTGATATTGCTTTGGAAGCTGAGATTGTGTGCAGAAATGATCGAAATCCTGCTTTTCAGATATTTGGATCTTAGGAGTGTAGAACACTAGAACTAAATAGGGTTTATTTGATGAGAGAAAGTTATAAACAAGTCACTAGCCACACAACGAGGGATTTGAATTGTTATGCCACTGAGTTATAAAGCTTTTGGCAACCATTACACTATTAAAGGGTCAACAAAAGACATTATAAATTCATGTGTGTTGGTTGTGCAAATTTGCAATACAGTTTACCTTGTCCTCTACCTTTGTACTTCAGCCTTAAATTCCAGATAGAGTGTACATTGATCTCATATGCTAGGTTGAGAATTCAGATAGTCTACTAAACTTTAAAGTTAATGACCCGGGTGGCTTTTCCCAATTTGTCCCTAGCTCCTAGCCCCACAACCACAACCTCTCTCTCTCTAACAAAATATGGTTTTTTCCTCTCACATACTTCCTGTCTTCTTCTTCTTCTTCTTCTTCTTTTTTATAAAATCCTTATAAAAGAAAAATTGCAAGTAAAATTGGCAGTGAGTGAAGTGTGAAGATTGGGGGAAGGACAGAGAGAAAGGGAAATGGAAAAAGACGGAGAGGTTGTGTGCGTGACCGGAGGTAGCGGGTGCATTGGATCCTGGCTCGTCCGTGAACTCCTCCATCGTGGCTACAATGTCCATGCCACCATCCAAGATCTCAGTTAAAAAAACCAAATTTGCTCGATCGATCTTCCATCACTTTATTATTATTATTATTCTCCTAACCCATTATCTGTTCTGTTGCAGAGGATGAGAATGAAACGAAGCATTTAGAAGGTCTAGAAGGAGCCGAAACTCGTCTCCGTCTCTTCCAGATTGATCTCCTTGACTACCCCTCCATTCTCCGCGCTGTTAATGGCTGTGCTGGTGTCTTCCACCTCGCCTCTCCCTGCATCGTCGATCAAGTCCAAGATCCCCACGTTTGTGCTCCTATCCTCCTCTATCTTTAAACATTGGATATTCTCTTGCAGCTGGAATTGATTTAGTTTTACGTGGTTCCTGTTTTTCTAGATTAAAACGACAGCGCAGTTAGATGCAGCTCTTTCATTTTTTGGAGCTACTGCTTCGGAGGATTTTAAGTTGAATGAATTTGAAGAAGCCTGTGGTGTTGGTATGTCAAATTTTACATGTTTAGGATGATCATTTCGTAGTGTGTTTTTTTGTATGTCAAAATTTGAATTGGAGTGCTTCTCTCTGGCCTGCTGATGGTCTCATTATTTCTTACCCTAATTTAATTTAATTGTTTTGTGTGTCTGTGTAATTTTATTATGTATTTTCTAACTTCTTCTTTCTGGATATTGATTTTCATTTGTTTTTGCAACCAGGTGTTGAGGTTTCAGTCGAAGAAATTGAACAAGCTGTAAATGAGGTTTTTGAAGAGAATAAGAATGTGATTTTGGAGCAACCCTATTGAACAAATGGTTAGTGACTTTATTCTATGGAATTTCTGATAATTTAATACATGTACTTTGATTTCCTTAATTTTTTAAAATGGCTTATCATATTATGATGTAGACATGTTGAAATATTGTTACACTTTGACATGGAACAATCTCTTGGACAATTGGTTTGTTAAGGAGGGGTCATATTGTGGGGTATTTGCGTCACTATGCTTGTGTGTGTAGATGCATCACTGATCAACCTTAATTTATTTTTGTATTGCCAATTCAGTTCATGCTATGCCATCTTTTTCTTTTTATTGTGAAATTTTGTTACTATGTGGTTCTGTGATCGTTTGTTCCTGCCTATTCCTAGTTGTAGGCATTTAACCTCTACCATTATGCTGCATGATTCCGTTCTGTTCAGCATTTGAATTTGTGTTCTATTTCTTTGTGTGTAGTGGGTGAATTGTTAGGGCATGTTCGGAGGCGGCACCCATGGGGTGATCCAAAAATTGTGAAGGTAATTCTTTTTTTTAAAAATTTTTATGTTAACTTCGGTTATGACTGGATCAATTTTTGTTGTTTCACTTTAATAGTGTTTTAACATCATTGATCATACTTTATAGAGACCAACACAACTTTGGTATTTGCTTGTCAGGTTTGTCTGGACATTAGAACAATAAAACTGTCCGCAAATTCTCTCGGGTAGCTTTTTGTTGTACTTTTTTTAAAAATGTTTTGCGTTTAATTATATCGGTTGACTCATCAATCTCTCCTTCTCTCTCTCTAAATATAGACACACATGTAACCCCAAATTGAACTGCTTTTGGGGTACATGGCTTTGTACTTGTGCAGAGAATGTACCATCGTTTTGGAAATTTTATGTGTTTTGTATCCTGGAAATTGTTATAGAACATTTTTACATTGTTTGTACGTTAATCTTGTTAAATTTGTGATGCAATCCATCTAGATAGTTAGCACATATTTCATTTGACTTGACTCCATATTATGTATAGTAATGATGCAGTAGCCTGATGTATTAACATTACTCATTAGCTTATAGCAGCAGCAGTAGTTAGAAGAATAATCTAGTAGTTTTAGTGTAAAATTGTAATAAGTAACTTTAAGTAACAGCTAGAGCTTTTGTAACTCAATTAGTTAGCAACCAAGGCTGTTAGCAGTTTGTATAGCTGGCATTAGGCCCTGTGCTGAGTATGTTAAATTCCTTAGAAGTTAGTACTTAAGCATGGCATGTATAAATATCCCTAAGATGTACAAATTATTCAGTTTTGAATGCAATTACATAGATTAGCCTAGTGCTATTATGAAGAGATGTATTATGTTGCATTTTTGTTCATTGTTGTGCTCCTAATGTCTTAGTGGAGCTAAAATTATTACAGGTTATTTGTAATAGAAATGTGGTTTTAGGACCTAGGAGGAAAAAAAAACAAAAAAAAAAAAAAAAACCTATAGCGGCGGGCGAAACCGCCGCTAAAAGGTACACAGGGTATGTCGTCCATGAAGGTCTATAGCAGCGCTTATTTACCGCCGCTAAAAGGCCACATGACTTGAATGGCAACCTTATATGGCGGCGGTTTTTAGCCCGTCGCAATAGAAAAAAAGCGCCGCTAAATGGCAGATCTATTGCGGCGCTTTTACCGACCGCCGCAATCAACCTATAGCGGCACTGCAGCGCTAGCGGGACGGCCCGCCGCAGTAGCACCCGCCGCTATAGGTCAAATGTACCTTTAGCGGCGCTTTTTTGGGCTTTAGCGGCGTTTTTTGCCCGCCGCAATAGCCCGTTTTTCTTGTAGTGTTTTCCTAGAATAAAGAAAGTTTAGTTCATGCTAAAAATTAAATCCAACACAAACGAGTTCACCATAATTTTTTCTGAGAAAATTGGAAAGAAAATAAATGTTGAAAAATTCTCTGTACCAGCCCTTTCTTTTTTTCTGCTTCAGCACCTTTCTTCCTCTTTCTGCTTCAGCGGCTGCCTTTCTTTTTTTTCTGTTTCGGCTGCCCTTTTTTTCTCTTTAGCGTTCCTTTTTGCTTTTTCTTTTAGCCCTACGTTTTTAAAGTCTAGCCCCTTACTTGTTGCAGCCTAACACAGCCCAAAAAGCCCAAACGTTTTTCAGCTTTTCAGCCCAAACGTTTTTGCTTCAATTCAATCACTCTTTCTTCTTGTTTTTTCTGCTTTATTCTTTTCTGGTTCAGGCCAAAAATGTTACATTCAGCCCAAAACGTTTTTTTCTTTTCTTTAGGTTGCCCTTTACTTTTCAGCCCAAGTGTTCAGCTCAAAACCTTTTTCAGCTGCTTCATGTCTCTTTATTTGAGTAAATCTTCATTTTCTTCAAATCTGAAATAAAATTTAAATAACAATAATGAAGTCTAAAATCAACAAAACAATAAATAAAATTAGGCTAAAGTTTAAAGTTGAGAAGTGATAAATTACACTCAATTATGCAAGTCATCAGGTGGAATTGGCTTTTCCTAAAGTGGAATTTCATATAACAAATCTTTAAGACAATTTGCCTCTTCACTAGCTAAAGCTAATCTACATATATATATAAAACCGAAACTTTTGAATCTCCCAGATTTTAACACTTTTAGCATTATTTAAAAAAAAAAAACTATTAAAAAAAAATTAAAACCGTAAACATCGTAACTATTTCTAACTCAATAACTATTTCAACCAAAACTTTTGAAGCTCCCACATTTTTACACATTTGCATTATTTAAAAAAATAAAACCCTAAATAGCGTAACTATTTCTCCCCAAAACAAACCCGATAATCTTCAACTCCTAAACAATACCCGATACAAAAACCTATTTCTCAGTCTCTGTCTCTCCTTTAAACGCAAACTCAGCCCAACAAACACTGCAAGATCCATTCCCTTCTCTCTCTTTCTCTATCTCTCTACCCTTCTCCTTCCCCAAAATCCAAATGCTAATCAAATCTAAGAGACCACCTCTCATGGGACATTGGGACAAATCAAGTTTTAGAGACTAAAACGATTCCGTTGGAGAGAGGCTACAATTATTTCTCTTAATGGGTTTTCGCTAGAATCATTTGGCCGTTGGGGGGACGATATGGTATGTTAGGTTTGGTTTTTGATTTTGTTATTAATCTTGATTTGTGGTGCTTTAAATTTTCAGATCCCACACCCTCCTTTTCTTAGCCTCTTCATTTATCAAGTTCCAAAATCAACCAAAGGCTCAACTTTGAACATACCCATTTGCAATTTTTTCTGAAGATCGTCATTGCCCCTCCAACCAAATCAGTGGAGGCAAATTTCGTGGTAATTTTTTTTAAAAAAATTTATGTTTCTAGGCACAACCCACTTTAATACTAATTGTTTTACTAGCCCCTTCACGTTTTGTATTCCAATCATGCTTAAATTTAGAAATAGTTTTGTATTATAAATATCATTTTATAATATTTATTGGCTATTCTTGGCTTTGTATTATTGAAATTTTTTTTTTTTTTTTTTTGTGTGGTTATTATTGGCTATTGTTGTTGTGTCATGTGAGAACTGAGTACTGTTTTTTATGGTTATGTATATTATGGTTGCTTTGTTGAGTATTCATTATTTTTAGTACACACTGAATCTAGATTACAGGAACTATATTCTTATTTTAAAATTTTTGTAATTTAGGACTTTTGATTTATATAAGTTATTATTATTTAAAAACTTTCATCAATTATGAATACTATTTGAGTTATTGACTTTAATTAAGGTTGAATGATGAGAAAAAGCAGAGCATGATAGTCTCCCTCAAATGTCTGGGTTCTTTGATGGTGAGCATGCTTAGACTAGAGGATTTTGTGTTGATAAAGGAATTAAAATTAGGGTATTCTAGCAGACCTATGTGTTTTAGGTTTTTTTTTTTTTAAATTTTTTTTTTAATTTTTTTTTTATTATTTTTATATGGTTTTTGCTTTGTTTCTTAGGTTTAGATTGTTTATCCTTGATCACTGTTAAAATCTGTAGTTGAAGCTTGAATGTTGTAGTGTAGTCATTTGACAAATGCAAATTAACTGTTTTTTAATTTTGTTGCTTTAAATTTAAAGGTGTTAAAATCTATTGAATAAGTTATAATGATCATTGTAATAGAATACTTGCTTTCTAAATCTAAATCAAATGACTAGAAGATTGTGCTTTATGTTAATTTGATTTTCATTTGAATAAAGCAAATTGATTTATAAGGTAAGCAGTTTTATGGTCAAGGGTGAAAGTTTTTAATTTAAATATTGTCTTGGCTTTTGTATCCTTTGGGCATATTTTGATATAATTAGGCAAGGTCACTGTGAAGAATCCATTGTGCCACTTAGAGTACAAAATATTTACATTTCGTACTCTATGCAAATTGAGTGCAGTTGATTTATGTGTAGAAACTAAGGGCAACTGAACAAAAGTACAATAAAGAAGTTGTGTTATTGATGAATATCTACTAGATTTGAAAGCCATTGAAAGTAGTCCCTTTCCCTATCTCTGTTGCCTTTATTTTTCTTCTATAAACTGTATATGGAGGATGCCTTGGATCTAGCCAATGCACCACTCAAACACTATGACAAGCTGTCTCAAAAATAGAGGAAACCTAAAAACTCTTCCATTTTTCCTTGTTGTTCTATCTTTTAGGTTTAAAGTAGTTATTGAAGAGAGATACAACTTGATTGTTTACTATTTAATTGTGCTTTCTTATTTTATTTATTTATTTTTATTTGGTTGTGTGGATTGCAAATTGTCAAAATTGAACAATAATTTGAAGGAAAATTATTGTCAAGGATTGCATTATTTTGGAACATGGGATGCTTTTTTCACTATAGTGAGGAAGGTCAATTTACTTGCTATAATATTGTGCCTTTTGTTTTTAGTATCTCAATGCATTATTTCTGATACCTTTCAAAAGCTAGGAAGGATTAGGATCTCCATGGAATGTTCTCAAAACCCCCAATTTTTATTAGGTAAATCAATTAATTGACAAGAGGTTTATGTGTGGATTTCCATGTAGAAGTCAGATGGTTACAACGATATTAGAGAGACTGCAGAGAAATGGATTCAACTATTTAGTACTCTCTATTTCTTAGTCACAGCTATGAACACAGTGGACACATTTAGTTGATAAAGATTAATTTTATAAATTAGTTAGCTAGAAATATGAGGTATTATAATTGCAAACCGTTCATAAATTCCTTGACATGAATAGAGGAATTGTCTTAGAGTGATTTGTAGGTAGATTTTAATACAGTAGAAACATAAAGCCAAATTTCCATTTTCTATGTTGGGTATGATTAGGTGCACATCAATCAATCGTTAGATTCATGCTTTGTTCATAATTTATATATGTATATATCATGTTATCAAATTTGTCCAAGATGTGGAAGGAGTTGAACTATGTATGACCCTAAAAAATGTTGATAACTTAGTAGCATGTTAGTAGAGTCCAATTTAGTTCTTTCTCTTCTATTTTTAAAAAAAAATTAATAAGTAATGGAGGAATTATTCACTAATGGGACATGTTTTATGGATGACTTGGAGATGGGAAATAACACAAAAGTAAGAGCAAAGAATACTCAACTAAGTTAGAAGTTTCTTAAGTAGTTTTTGAGTTTCTCATTTGCTTTATTGTTTTTCTTGGCTGCTAATGTAAGTTTAGATTGAAATAATGAAAATTAGTTTATAAGAGATGGGGGAACTTTCCAAGTTATTTTTTTCATCTCTGAAGGGTACCATCTTCTTTAAAGTTGTGGTGTAGTTGATCTAATTAGATAATGCTATAAGGAAGTAGATAATTGTAACATTTATACATGCATAATCTGCAGAAAGAAACAACTACAGGTTTACAACATAAAGGGAAGTTAAAGGATCTGTAATGTATATGCACAGACCCATAAGATAGTTGGAGAGGACTAGATAATCTACTAATGGTTTCTTTGCTATATTACATGGAGATTCATGTTGAGATTAAGTACTTTTAATGATATTTTTGTGCAAGAAATTATTTGTATTTAAAAAGATTTATGTGCAAAGTAGCAATATGATATAAATGTTTTGGTTTACAGACTCATCACATTTAATTGTCGATTTTGCTATGTTAGTGAATGCTTCAAGAACATCACAGTAAAAGAGCTTGCCGAGCTTGCCAAATCCTTATTTCTCTTAGAATAGTAACTTGCATCCTTTAGTTCTTTGTTGTTGTTTCTGTTTTCTATTGTTACCATTGTTCATCAGCATGAACATTTTAAACAATAATTTCTCCCTTACTAGGTTCATTATTAAGGCTTAAAAGGTGTTGGAAGTTTTGTTGGGGACTAAATGTTATGTGGCAAAAAATCAACTGGACCTATTATGATACTACAATGTGCATGTCATTAGGGAAACAGTCTATATGTGAATTTTGATTTGGAGAAATGAGGATTTAGCTGTCTTTTATTTTTTTTCCTTTTGATAAAGATAGTGGGTTTGGATGCATGGCTTATAAAGATAGTATTTTGACATTAAGCATAGTTCAAGTTTGGTTTGGATTGTGTTTGTCAGCCAAGTGCTAATGGATTAGGAAAGCTAAGGTATACAATATATTAATATGTAGGCTAATTTTTTTAACAGATTCAATAGTTTTTTTTTTTTTTTTTAATTTTTTTTTTAAATTTATGGATAGTAATAATTGCTTCAATAGTTTTCTGTTGCTAATGGACTAGGAAAGATTATTCAATGGTTTTTTTTTTTTTTTTTTTTTTTTTTTTATAGAATAAATCAGATTGTTCTTATGCAAAGTAATTTTATGGATATTATTCGCTTCAAGGCTCTTTATTGTATGCATTTTCTTATGAGGCATTTTGGCTCTATATTTGTATTCAATATTGAAGTTAAGGTAGTTAGATGTATAGTTTAGTGATCTAGGGAGGAGGATGAAAATTGTGAGCGAGTAAGATACTTGGCAGATTCTTTCAAATATTGTGCTTTCAATTGGAGTGACTAATTGGTTGCTATACATAGAGCTCAACTTGGACATTGATGTTGATATATGTTTGAGGAATTTCATCTTATTTTAGTTTTTTATGTCGCTCCTTTTTCAAATAATGATTCAAAATAGTTGTTTCTTCAAGTAATTTCTATTTGAAACCGAGGTAAACTACATATAGTTTCAATAATGTTTTATAGAAAGAGAATGATTGAAACTTTACTTTTACTTTTAATATAGAGCTACATTCCATTTGCAATGAGATTGCTGACTCCAATTCCATTGATGATTTATAAAAGTCCCCTCTCTATACCTGTTATCAATAAGTTATTTATGAAATGTTTTCCACATTGTCATTTGACCCTTTGATAATAGATTAATAGTTTTGTACATGAGCTATGATGCCACTTAGGTTGATTACTTGCTCAACAAATTAGTCTCTTATTGGTTCTTTTAGTTTTTTTTTTTTTTTTTTTTTTTATATAATTCTTTTTTTACCATGTGGTTGATTAATTATCTTTTTATTTAACTAGCCCACGCATCACACGGGTTAGTGACTAGTGCTATTAATTCAACTTCCATTGTTGAATTAGCAATTATTGTTTGCTTTTTAGATTTCCAACAAATAGCACCACTACCTAAGGTAAAAATATAACCAGTGGTAGAGAGAGAATTACTTGACAAAGTATTCCAATTGGCATCACTAAAAACTTCAATCACAGCAGGGTACTTTTTATAAAATAAGGCATAGCTTTTGGTACCAATTAAATATCTCATGACTCGCTTAATAGCTAGCCAATGATCTTTACTAGGTTTGCTAGTAAATCTGCTTAGCACTCCTACTGCATATGCAATGTCAGGTTAGTACAATCAGTAGCATTACACAAACTACTAATGATACTAGCATAATCCTTTTTGATTAAAAATCTCATCATCATTATTCACAGGAAATAAATGAACACTAGAATCAAAAGGAGTAGCTACACTTTTGTGATCATGAAAATTATATTTTCTCATTATTTTCTCAACATAATGTGATTGATCAAGAAATATTCCATCACATGTTTTTGTAAATTTCATGCCAAAAATAAAACTAGCCTCACCAAGATCTTTCATATCAAAATGGCTTTTAAGCATATTTTTTGACTCATTTATAATAGGCATATTTGAGCCAAAAATCAACATATCATTCACATAGAGGCTAATAATAACATGTAAATTATTCCATGATTTAGAATAAATATATTTATCACATTCATTTGATTTATAACTATTCTCAAGCATGCAGGAATCAAACTTTTCATGCCACTACTTAGGTGCTTGTTTTAAGCCATATAGGGATTTAGTTAGCTTACATACATTGCTTTCTTGTCCAAGCTCTACAAAGCCTTCGGGTTGATCTATATAAATCTCTTCCTCTAGGTCTCCATTTAGAAAAGCGGTTTTTACATCCATTTGATGAATTTTCAAATCATAAATTGCAGCAATAGCAATTAACAATCTAATAGATGTAATTCTTATTACCGGAGAAAAAGTATCAAAGAAATCAAGATCGGCTTTTTGTTTAAAGCCTTTTGCAACAAGTCTAGCATTAAACTTGTCTATTGATCCATCCAGTTTCAAATTTTTTCTAAGGACTCATTTACAACCCATAGTCTTACAACCCAATGGAAGATCTACTAATTTTCAAGTTCTATTAGAAATTAGAGATTCCATCTCATCATTTACAACCTTTTTCCAAAATATAGCATCAGGTGATGTTAAAGCCTCTTTTAAATTTTGGGGATTTTCCTCAATGTTAAAAACATAATAATCAGGACCCAAATCCTTTTCAACTCTAGCTCTTTTACTCCTTCTTGGTTCCATTTCAAAATTTTCTTGATTTTGTAAATGTGAAGTAGAAGAACTAGGTTGTGACAAAATATTTTCTTCACCCCCACTATTTTTCAAATTAAAAGGAAATTTTTTTTCAAGAAAAATTGCATCACCAGATTCAAAAATTATTTTGTTTTCAAGATCGAAAAATCTATAGGCTACACTATTAATCGCATAACCAAGAAAATCACAAGTAGTAGCTCTTATCAAGGGAGTCAATCTCATACCGGAGGTTGTACCGGTTTGACAAGTGGAACAATATATTTCAATACCGGTTAATACCAGTGTACCGTTTCGGGTTTACCGTTATTTTTTATATTTGAAAGTTCAAATATGTATATAAACACCCTTGAATGTTTAGACCTCCAATTTACAACTTAACCAATTCAAGCATTATTTCAAACAACTAATGTGCGGAAAATGAACATAAGCTATAATATAGAATTGGAAAAACTATCTAAGCCAAATTAAAATCACAACCCACAGTAGATAATAAAAAGGTAAAGATAAAAGGGAAGGAAGATGCAAACACAAAGACAACACGCGATGTGTTATCGAAGAGGAAACCGAAGCCTTCGGCGTAAAACCTCTCTGCTACCCTCCAAGCGGTAAACAATCCACTAGAAAATGTAGTTGGGATACATGGATAGCAATAGACCCTCCAAGCCTAATCTACCCAGTGCACCTAAGCCCTCCAAGTTTCTTGCTCCAACGAGGTTGTGGCGAACCTTTTTCTTTTCTAGCTTCCCGGATTCCGCTACTAGACCGTAGCATCAACCAATGTAGATTGGTTCCTTCCTAACTGCTTCCCAGAAAACCAAACAGCCTTCTCACAGTGATGAATATGGTGAGAACAAGGTTTTGGTAAAATGCCTCTCAAGGATTTGACAATTGAGAGGAAGAGAGTTGAGGAATTTGAAGAGACTTTAATGTATAGATTGTAGGTGAATCAATCTTGTTTTTCTTTAGGGTTTCTCTCTCAAAATTCTCTCTGGAAGCTCTCATTCATTTGTGGGTATAAGGGGTATTTATACTGGAGTGAGAGAGGAATGTGAAACGTCAGGTTTTACAAAACAGGGGTGACTCGCGGCTTGACCTCGCAACTTGACTGAGTCGCGAGATCCAATCGTGAGATAACTGTATGGCCAGTTGTCCTGTTTTGTCCTGTAGTGCTCCAGCTAGCATGACTATTCACCTTCTAGCACGCTTGGCACGTGTGCTGCGTCTGGCGGCTTGAAACCACGAGCCACCCGTGGGACCAAGCCGCGAGTCTCTGTTTTCTTACACACTCTTGAGCAATCAACACTCTATCTCAGTCACTACCCTTACAACAAACCCACCTAAATACAGGGTTACTAAATGCTGAAATACAAGCAAATTTGGCAAGGAATAAAGCCAATAAAATGGTTGATTAAATTCAACCTTACAATATTTATAAATATATATATATATATATGTGTGTGTGTGTGTGTGTGTGTGTGTGTGTATTATAATAAATACAAAAGTTTACCATAAAACATTACGTCTTTTCAGAACAAATTATTCGTAGTTTTAGACTTTAGCATCAATTAAAAGAAAAAAAACACACACATAATATAAAAAATAGAAAGCTTAATTGTTTATTGTATACTAAGAAAACAAATAATACTAATAAGTTGATGCAAATAAGTTACCATTCTTCCCTTACAAAAATTCAAAAATTATAAAACTATAAAAAAAAAAAAAAAAAATTCTGTACCGGCCGATATTACTCGAAATTGGCCGGTACATAGCTGATACGGCCAGTAATTAAACCGGTACAAAATGTTGGCATTTCGATACTAGTACACGTACTGATACGGTACATACCGGCCAGTACGGTTGGTACCGATACACTATCGACTACATTGGCTCTTATACCTAATTTAGGTATTTTAAGGTTAGTAAGCCTTACATAAGCAAGACAACCCATACTCTCAAATATCCCAAAATTTGGCTTATGTCATTTCCACATCTCAAAAGGTGTGTTATGTGACTTTTTATGTGGCACCCTATTCAAAACATGACATGGAGTTAAAAAACTTCACCCCAAAAATGTAAAGGTGCACTAGATTCAATTAACATGGCATTTGTTAACTCAATTAGAGCTCTATTTTTTCTTTCAGCCACACCATTAGAAGCAGGTGAATATGGTGCAGTATTTTCATGGATAATTCCCAAAGACTGAGCAAATGAGTTAAATGCACTTGATTCATACTCATGGCCTCTATCACTTCTTATTCTTTTTATTTTTCTACCGAATTGATTTTCTATTTCTTTCAAAAAATCTTGAAATTTTTCAAAAGCATCAATTTTATTTTTCAACAAATAAATTGTTGTATATTTTGAGAAATCATCAATAAAAGTGATAATATATCTATTTCCCCCACGAGTTAAAATTCCCTTAAATTCACATAAATCACTGAGAGGGAACTTTTTCCTTCCACGTAGGTGGTTTGGAAGGAGAAGGAGTTTTCTTCTTCTAAGGACAACTTTTGGAAGATAGTGTGAAAGAAGTGAACCCTTGGAAATTGGTTAGAAGAAAAGCGGCTTTAATAAGTTCTCCAAGAGAAGCAAAAGAGTTTTGAAGCTAGTTTTGCTTTCCATAAGAATTGGGGCGAGTGTGTCCATCTAATCAACAATGATGATAGAAGTGAATTTTCTTCGATTAGGTCTTCTTGTTAGTGGAGTGATGAGAGTTCTACTTTCCTTCTTTCTTAACAGGCTTAGGGGGGGCACCTAAGACAGATTTCTGACTATTATTTTTAACCTTACTTTTCTAACTCCATTTTAGAATCATTGTTTTCTATTTTAGTATCATCATAAGGAGGTACAAATATATATATAATGGCAAGCAGAATTGGAACTTGCTCAGGTAGAGAAAGAAGTGACATACTCGAGTCTAGTCTTGTCAGATGAAGACTTTTGAATGCTCAACATCTCATCTATTTTTGCATTTGAAGTACGTTCTATTTGTGCACGGACGTGGAAAATTTCAGTATCTAACATCTTGGTCTTCTAAAGCAGGAAGTTATTCTCAAACCTTAGGGCTCCAATGGTTTGATTTCCTTTATCAACTTTAGTGGACAGATTCTCTGTCTTTATTTCCACCTTGCTCAACTTCTTCATAGCCAATCTGTAAAGCTTTTCATATTTTTTAGAATTCTTGTGAAGTGTTGAGTAAGCTATTTGGATTTCATCATTGTCATCCAACTTCTTAAAATTAGATTCATCTAATTCTTCATCCTCACTTATTGCCTCTTTAGTATCATTAACTAGTTCAATAGTGGCTGTGAGGGCCATGGACTTTTCCACTTGGCCACTGTCATCTGAATCACTCTCTGGTTCAGTATCACTCAAGGTTGTAGCTAGGGCTTTGTTCCTCCCTATTGACTTGAGATATGTTGGACATTCTTTCTTCGTGTAATCATAACCTTGACAACCAAAACATTTAGGACTAGGTGGAGTGTTGCCATTTTGAACACCTACTTTATTCTCCTTCTTTGTATTGTCTTATGACCTTTTTGAAGAGATCATTCATCTTCACACTAGCATTCTTAATGAATTTCTTGAACTGCCTTATGATGTATGCTTTGAACTTAGTCTATTCCCATCAGAGAATTCCTCATCTTCGTCATCTTTGACCTTCAAAGACGTATTCTTGCTTTTTCCACCCTTTCCAATTTTGGCTAGACCTAACTCATAAATTTGAAGGTTCCCAACCAACTCAATTAATGGGATCTGGTCAATATCCTTTGACTTTTAAATAGCAGTAATCTTGGTATGGAATCTTTTAGGAAGAGATCAAAGCGTCTTCCTTACCATATTAGGATTAGGAATTTTCTCTCCTATATTGAAGGCAGAATTCACATTTGTGAGCATAGCGACTTCCTCCTTCTAGGAAAAAGGGGGGCAGTATGCCTCTGCCGAGTGGACTAGGGTAGATAAAATATTAGAGTTGCCACTTAGATTAGGTCTAGGAACCATTTAATAGTGCCCTTAGTGGAAGGACTAAATCTTACTATTAGAGTATGGGTTTGGAGTTTAGGTATAGTTTTGGGAAGGTGTTAGGTACCTAAAACCGCTTGACTCATAAGTCGGCTTCCACTCATTGTGTCTTACATCTTAATCTCATTAAAGGCACATTTGATATTGCATTCTATACTCATATACACACTAGCATACATCTAAGTATATAACATGGCATTTCATCGCGAACCCTAACATACATCTATCATGCTTCTCACATCATCATAAACCCTAGCATACATCTATCATGGCAATCCATATCAAACCTAGCATACATATATCATACTTATCATCTCATCCAAGGTAGTATCAAGCAAGGTATCTTAAGGGCAACAAAATGGCAGCAATCAAACAAACTTGTTTACCATATTTAAAGCATGACATATAGACTTTGCATATACACATTTGTCAAGGGAAAATCAAGGTTATGTAACAAACAAATGCATGATCATGTGAAATGCATGACTCACCTTTACTTACTGTTAGGACATATGTGATTCACTTGTTAGAAACATATGTCACTATTTTATGTAATTGGCTAATCCTTTAACAAAACGTACTTTACTTGTGTTTGGGTAGATCTAGGATGTGTTTAATACTTCAAGAAACTGTGTTTCAAGATCAAGTGTTGAAGCCATGCAATTCTATCTAAGATTCAAGCTAAAAAGCACAAGTTCATTAAAGTTTGACAGCTAGCTCGACAACTAGTATCTATCGAGCTTGAAGAGCTGTTCCAGCCCTATGGCTCAACAGCTGCTCGATAGATGGCTTTTTGTCGAGATTTAAGAAAAACAGATTTTCAATTCTATTTTGACTCTAATCCATGATTATGTGTTCGGGCTTTCTTTTCTCACAACCCTAGACATATAAAATGATTATTTTAAGGGCCATCAAATGTGACATAAGTTGTACAAGTGTTGAGCAAAGTTTGTTCAAGCAAATTGTTGATTCACTAGTTCATCTCTCTTGTGAAGAAGTTACTGTGTTTGTGCATCGTAGGGTTTTGTGACCAAGTATCTTCTAGATCTTCATTGTGTGATGAATTGAAGAACTTTGTAGCCAACTACCTTCTCTAGTTGGTGATTGAAGTTGCGTACTGGGATCCGCGCAATTGGTTAGTCACGTACTGGGAGCTATGCATTACAAGGAGAGATTGTCACTACAGAACAAGTCCAATTGGGTATTGGGGTAAGGGTTCAACTATAGGTTGGTATAAGGTACCAGGATTCCTTTACTTATAACCGTTTGTTTAGATAATAGTTGATTTTTGGGAGTGGTGACTTAAAATCATCCGGTGGGGTTTTTGTCGTTTTGGTTTTCTCCATTCATAAATAAATCACCGTGTCAATTTAATTTCTGCTACACTTAGTTTAATTGGTGATTTGTTTGTGCTGCTACACGCTTTGCATGTAATTAACTTAATTAATTCACTTGGCTAAATTAATTGGTTAATTTATCGCAAGGGGTCAATTCATTTTTAGCCTATCAAGTGATATCAAAGCAGGCACACTCTGATTAGGTTTTAATCTTTGTTGTGTTGATCCATTGACCCCTGTTTGTCATGGATAGAGGACAGTCTTTAATTATACCTCCTTTATTTGATGGTACTAACTATGCATACTGGAAAGTACGCATGAGAGCTTTCTTTTCGTCTCTAGATGAGAATGTGTGGCTAGCTGTTGAGATAGGCTGAACCAAGCCAAAGAAAGCGCCGGCTGATTGGGATGAAGCCAAGATCAAGGCGGCAAACTTCAACAGTAGGGCATTGAATGCTTTGTTTAGTGCAGTCACTAATGAGGAATTCAAAAAGATATCCTCCACTGAAATTGCAAAGGAAGCATGGACCATCCTTTAGACAACCTATGAAGGAACTAAGGCTGTCAAGGATTCGAAGTTTCAGAGGCTCACTACAAGCTTCGAAGAGATTAAGATGGTGGAGGATGAGTCATTTGATGAGTTCTATACCAAGTTCAAGGACATAATGAACTCAACTTTCAATCTTGGGGAAATCATTCCTGAACCCAAGATTGTGAGAAAGGTGCTCAGATCTCTACCTGAGAGATTCCATGCCAAAATTACGACAATCGAGGAGTCAAAGGACATTGACAAGATTCCTTTGACAGAGCTGGTTGGTAATCTGCAGACTTACGAGCTAGGGTTAACAAGGATTGGTAAGTTAGGCAAAAGCAAGAGCATAGCCTTGAAGGCCAATATCAGTGACATGGATGAGTCTTCAGACGATGAAGATTCTAAGATGAAGTCCTACATCACTAGGTAATTCAAGAAGTTCATGCAGAAGGGCTTCGACAAGGACCATAGGCAATCTAGTTCTTCTTAGTTCAAGAGTCAAGACAAAGATGCTAGGGATGACGATCAGTACACTGTTCCCGTAGGACCTAAGTGCTTTGGGTGTCAAGGCTTCAGTCACATGAAACAGGAGTGTCCTACATATCTCAAGAGCATTGGGAAGAGTAAGGCACTTGCTGCTACTTTGAGCGACACTGAGCTTGAGGATGATTCCGACAATGAGGATGACGGAATCCTGAATGCCTTCACTGCTATTATCAATCCTACTGAGGGGATTGTTGAAGATGTGGATGAAGAAGAGGAATTGGTGGAGTCCAAGTTTGAGAAGATGGATGATCAAGATGATATCCACACAGCCTATGAAAAACTATACAAGCTTTTTGAGAAACTTTATAGGCTGGCCACCAAAAAGCTCAGTGATGTGGGACTTGATCGTGAAGAGCTTTCCACAAAGTTTGATGAAGCTAATCAGACTATTGGAGTACTGAGGTTTGAAAATAATTTCTTGGCTGAGAAGACCAAGAAGCTTGAAGCGGAGTTGTTCCAAGTCAAAGCTCAATTGGAGAGGACTTCAAGTGCAAAACTTGATGAGATGCTCAGTCTTCAAAAATCTACTTCTAATCAAACCGATTTAGGGTTTGATTTCTCTTCTCCTAGTACTGCTTCTACTAGTACTTCTGTTTTTGTTCCTCCTGCTAATAATGTTAAAATTAAGAACAAATTTGTTAAAAATGAATTAGCTAGTGAGAACTTAGACAAGAGTAAATCTATTTTAGGAGCACCCCCTAAGCAAGATAGAAGGAAGCTAAAAACCCTAGGGCTAAGAAGGCTAACTCTCGAAAGTTTAAATAGAAGAAGCAGCATCTCTGTCATCATTGTGGAGTTGCCGGTCATACTTGACCAAATTCCTATAAGTGGTTAGCCACTTAACAGAGCAACGACATGATAGCTCTGGAAGCCAAAATCAACTTCAAACCTCTCTTGCTCCCCTTGAAGATCTTTTCAAAACCCTCATGTTCCTTTCAAACTTGAACGGTTTCAATTCTTCCCCCTCACTACCGGTTTAAGGGTTTAATCAAAGGAAATATTCTTCCAAGGTGTGAAAGGAAAATGACTCCAAGTGATTCTATCAATTTATTCTATCAATTTCTTCTCTCTCTTCATGTTTTTGTTTTTGCATAACTTGTGTGTTTTGCTTTTATTTTGAGTTAGTCTAGTTTTATGCTTTGCTTTGTTTAACATGTTTTTGTTTATTTGTTTTCAGTTTTGTATTATTTTGTTTTTCATAAAAAAAAAAAAAATTTGAAAAATCAAAAAATACAAAAACAGTGTATGTTTTGTATACATTGGTACTTGTGTACCTTGGATGGCCATTGAAACAAAGTTTTCAAAACTCTGTATCTCTTGTGGCTTAAATGAGCATCTCTATGCACAACTAAGCAAGTGAGTTTTATGGCTCATATTTGTAATGAGTAAGGTTAAATGATTCCTGTACTTAACACTCGTATCACTAATATAACAAAAATTGTTGGAATTTCATTATGTTCTCCTTCTATTTGACTTGAATTGTCTTATTCTCCTCTCTTTAATCATGTAAAGGCTCCTAGGTGCCTTGCCTTTCATCAGTATTATTTTTCTTTTTCGTTTTTTTTTTTTCTTTTTTCTTTTTCACGTTGTGTAATTGAGAACTGTCAAAAGCAAATGGGACAGCAAAGAAGCAATTAGCCAATTAGTGTAAACTAATAATAGAGGTTTTGCCTTTTATGAGCCACTTCAAAAGGCAAATGCAATCGAAATCCATAGAGAATCAATTATAGAGTTTTTTATATTTAAAACCCACTACCAAATTTTCCCACTAACATTATAAAAGAAAAAGCAGTCTCAACTCTAAAGTCACGCGAACGACTGTCGTGGAAATCGAGGTTACTTTAGTGAAATCATAAAATATGGAGACCCCTTGACAAACGACAAAATTGTTCAAGCTGTAAATAATTTATAAATTTTGAATATATTTAGTTTAACAAAATGTGAGAATTGTAAGACTTGTTTTTCATATATATTACTTTTGTAAATTGAAATGAGAAGTGTTATGTCAATAATGTTTTCACAATATTTTTACAACAAGTTATAAGTGGTTAGTTGTTATTAATTGAAATTTGAAACTATTATTGAGATTACTTTTTTGCCCCTACAATAACAACAGTTACAATGTTTTGTCAAACAATACAAAATTGTGCAGGCGATAAATAATATATAGATTTTAAATGTATTTAGTAACTAAATTAGATTTTAGTTTGACAAAATATGAGAATTGTAAGTCTTGTTCTTCATGTATACTACTTTTGTAAATTGAAATAGTATAGAAGATTCTCATACAAAGCTAAAATAATGACTACCATGTGGTTCAAAAACATAATGATTAAAAACAGAAATCTGTAAGATTTTTATTTTTATTTTTGTTTTAAATGGCAGGTTCAAATTTTGGTTAAATGAATTGTAAAGTGTGTTTTTCATGGTGTAAAAGTGAGAGGGTAGAAGATTGTGGAAAGAAAATGAAAGATGGATAGGTATTTTCTTGTTTAGTAAAGTAAAATATGTAAGAAAAAAATGATGGACAGTTATTTTCTATTGGACTCATTATTTCTAATCTTCATGTAATTGGAAGAAAATAGGAGAAAAATGCCTTACATAATGGCTGGTTTGGATGGAGGGTGGAGGGAGAACAGAGTTATTTGACGATATTTTATTCCTCTAATTAATTCCATACAAGTACAAATATATAAACAAAATTTAGTTACAAAATTGGTTGTACCTTAAGGTTATATACAACCTTACTCAATATCTTTTTGTTGGAAGTAAATTTTGACAAATCCACCATTGAATTGCATTTTCTTCTTATATCCTCCATACTAGTAAAATTTCTAGAAAATTAAATAAAAATAACTATATCATCAATAAATTGTTTAAATCACAAGTTTTTAAAGTTTAAAATTATGCATAAAATATAATCTTATAGATTATAAAGCAAATAGTCATTTTAGTTAGGTAGCTTTGTCCAAAAATCATTTGACTTTTAAGTGTTATATATATATATATATATATATAGGTATATAGGTATATACAAGGCTATGTTCTAATAATGGTACAGGGTTGGAGAGTATTCATTTGTAAAATGAATAAAGTGGAAAGTACGCATGAGAGCTTTCCTGTAGTCTTTAGATGAGAAAGTGTGACAAGCTGTGAAGATAGGTTGGACCAAGCCTACAGAAGCGATGGCCGACTAGGATGATGTTAAGATCAAGGCGGCAAACTTCAACAGCAGGGCATTAAATGCTCTATTCAGTGCAGTAACTAATGAGGAGTTCAAGAAGATATCCCTCATTGAAACTGCAAAGGAAGTATGGACCATCCTCCAGACAACCTATGAAGGAACCAAGGCAGTCAAAGACTCAAAGCTTTAGAGGCTCACTACCAGCTTTGAAGAGATCAAGATGGAGGATGATGAGTCGTTCGATGAGTTCTATGTCAAGCTCAAGGACATAGTGAACTCAGCTTTTAATCTTGGGGAAGCCATTCCTGAACCCAGGATTGTGAGAAAGGTGCTTAGATCTTTGCCTGAAAGATTCCATGCCAAGATTACCACAATTGAGGAATCAAAGGATATTGACAAAATTCCTTTGACAGAGTTAGTTGGCAATCTGCAGACCTATGAGTTGGGTTTAACAAGGATCGGGAAATCGAGCAAAAGCAAGAGCCTGGCATTGAAGGCCAAGAGCAGTGATACTGATGAGTCTTTTGATGATGAAGATTCTAAGATGAAGTCTTACATTACCAGACAATTCAAGAAGTTTATGAAGAATGCCAATGCAAAGGGCTTCAACAAGGACCGTAGGCAATCTAGTTACTCTCAGTTCAAGAGTCAAGACAAAGGGAAGAAGGATGCTAGGGATGACGGTCAGTACACTGTTCCCTCAGGACCAAACTGCTTTGGGTGTCAAGGCTTCGGTCACATGAAACAAACGTGCCTCACATATCTCAAGACCATTGGGAAGAGTAAGACACTTGTTACATTGAGTGACACCGAGCTTGAGGATGATTCCAAAAATGAGGATGATGGAATCTTGAATGCCTTCACTGCCACTGTCAATCCTACTAAGGGGATTGTTAAAGATGTGGATGAAGAAGAGGACTTGGTGGAGTCTAAATTTGAGAAGATGGATGAACAAGATGACATCCATACAACATATGCAAAGTTATACAAGGTCTCAGAAAAGCATGAGAAGTTGTATAGGTTGACCACCAAGAAGCTGAGCTGATGTGGAGCTTGAGTGAGAAGAAATCTCTACAAAGTTTAATGAAACCAATCAGACTATAGGAGCACTAAGGTTTGAGAATAACTTCTTGGCTGAGAAGACCAAGAAGCTTGAGGCAGAACTGTTCCAAGTTAGAGCTCAGCTGGAAAGGACTTTAACTGCTAAGCTCAATGAGATGCTCAGTCTTCAGAAATCTGCTTCCGATCAAACCGGTTTAGGGTATGATTTCTCCTCTTCTAGTATTACTTCTGCTAGTACTACTATTTTTGTTCCTTCTGTTAATAATGTTGAAACTTAGAACAATGAAGTTAAAAATGAATTAGCTAGTGAGAACATAGATAAGGGTAAGTCCATCTTAGGAGCACCCCCTAAACTTGTTAAGAATGAGACTAAAAACCCTAAGGCTAAGAAGGGAAACTCTCAAAAGCCAAAACAGAAAAAGCAGCATTTCTGTCATCACTGTGGCGTAGTTGGACATACTCGACCTAATTGCTACAAGTGGCTAGCCACTCAAACGAGAAACAACATGATCGCGTTAGGAGATCAGAATTAGCTTCCATCCTCTCTCACTTCTCTTGAAGATCTTCTCAAAGCCCTCATGTTCCTTTCGAATTTGAATGGTTTTAACTCTTCCTCCTCACCTCCAGATCAAGGGCTCTCTAAATGAAAAAGTTCTTCTAAGGTGTGGAAGGAAAAGGGCACCAAGTGATTCTGTCACTTCTTCTCTCTCCCCTTTTCTTGTTTTTGTTTTTGCATTACTTGTGTGTTTTGCTTTATTATTTTGAGTCAGTCTAGTTTTATGCATTGCTTTGTTTTATTTAACATGTTTTTATTTGGATTAGTTTTCAATTTTGTTTTATTTTGTTTTTCATATAAAAATTTAAAAAATTGAAAAATACAAAAACAGTGTGTGTTATGTGTACATTGGTACTTGTGTACCTTGGATGACCATTGAAACAAAGTTTTCTAAACTTTGTATCTCTTGTAGCTTAGATGAGCATCTTTATGTACAATTAAGCAAGTGAGCTTTGTAGCTCGTGTTTGTGATGAGTAAGATTAGGTAATCACTTGTACTTAACACTTGTATCACTCTTTTTGACGGGAAGGACTAGAAAATTCTAAGAGAAAGGTATAAATAACCATCTCACCACTATTTCCTACCAATCATGAAATGACATCTGTATGCTTCAGCATAGCAAAAGTGCAATGTCAAATGCTTAACATCATTGGATATTTCTTTTCTATCTCTTAAATGCCCATGTATGATATGCTTATTAAAAGAAAAATATGTAAAGAAAAATAAAATGTAAAAAGATCAAAATGCTTTATATGATTGCAAGCATGTATTCTAGGAGACATGGGAGTTATAGGATGTTCCTCGAAGGTGATAGTCTCCATCAAATAGTTATGATTGTGTGTGAGTTAAAGTGATTTTCTCATATTTCAAATCGTCAAAACATGTAGACACTTATGCAATCTTGCGATGTTTTTCACACACAACACGCAATATTCTTTGCTACTCTTGATATATGTGTAGGTACAATGTGATTTGGTTATCACAAGGTTTACATGTGTTAATGTATGCTTACTAAACTGTCTTGACTTGTTTTTGAAATATAAAATTGGTTAGACTTGTTTAGTGTGTGTGTGTGTGTTTTGGAATCTATGTGCTTACCATTTTTTTGTTGAGAGATGACTTTGAGAGTTCAAAATGATTGTTTGTATCCTTGGTTGAGCTGCATGTTTGATTGCATTTATGTTTGTGTTTTTCTCTTCTTTGAAAAATTGTTTTTAAGCAATCTCGACAGCTCCTCGACATCTCTTGACACCTAGCTTTTCTATCAAGCTCTTCAGTTACTTTTTATCACAATCTTGACAACTCTCAATAGCTAGGTCGATCGATCAAGCAACTTTCTATCCCCTCGATAGCTCCTCGACAAATCCTTGATCCATCGAGCTTCTTTTTGCCTTGGACACTTGCTCGATAGCTACATCTGTCGAACCCTTTAAAGCTCGACTCCTGTCAACACCTCTCAATCTGTCGAGAATTACTGAGCTTGTATATAAAGGGTTCTCATGATCTCAAACTCATTTCGCTCGATCTCTCTTGATCTCTCTTGTCTCTTCACCTCCCAAAACCTCTCTCACTCACTCTAAACCTCTTCCTCAAGGATTTTTGGGCCTAGATCAAGTTTTTCTTCACTTGGTAAGGGTCCTAATCCTTCTTTTTCATGCATTTCATCTTTTATGACCTAACTTTTGTGGTTTGATGAAAAATTTAGGGTTTTTCAAAATAAAAGAGGTTTTTGCAAAATTTTTGGGATGGGTTTTGTGTTTTTGATCTTAAAACTTCATGTATTACATCTCATGTGCATTATAACATTTTTTCATGCATTCTTAGATGTGTGTTTACTTTGTTACATACTTGTGTGCTGGTAGGATTGGATTGGGTTAAGCCCATGATGCAATTACCTTTGCATGTCACATGTTCATGCATTCCCATGCATACGTACTTTCTATTTAATATATTTTGATATATTTTGCTACTTGGGACTTTTCTGATTGTCTCTTTCTCCCTTTCTCTAATTTACATTAGTTGCGTCATGGCACCTAAGCGTAAATCTACTCCGTCCCGAAACTCTCTTCGTTCTGGGGCATCCATTTCGTCTGATCCTACTCCTTCTCCTATTTGGTTCCGTGATGAGCAAGCCCAAAAGGACTTCTCGGAGAACTTTTCTAAACGAGGCATTCATTCGGAACGCCAAGTCATTTTGTTGGACTTCTCCGACACTAACCTATCCACTGTCATTCATAGTAGAGGTTTGAGAGTCACTGTATGACGTCCCAATTAGTTGTCCATCCGTGTTGATCCAGGAGTTTTACTCCAACATGCATGGATTTGATTATTCAGTACCTCTTTTTGTTACTCGCATTTGAGGTACGCATATTGTGGTCACACCGGATGTTGTATCCGATGTGCTCCGTGTCTCGAGGGTAGAGCATCCTGACTACCCCAGTTGTGAGCGTTTGAGGACTGTGTCCAAAGATGAGCTTATGTCCGCTTTTTGTGAGCATCCCTCTAATTGAGATGAGCGTTAGTTTACTCCATGTTCGACCTTTGCTAAAGGTCCTAGATTCATGAACATGGTGATGATTTTTGTTTTGCATCCTCTTTCTCACTATAACTCCATTATCGAGCCTCGTGCTCGATTTTTGCTTTCTCTTTTAGAGTATCTTACTGTAGATTTCCCCTCCCATTTTATTCTTTCTATCATAGATGTATATAGGGATACAACGACCCATGATAAGCTTATCTTCCCTTCAGCTATCATGGGGCTTTTACGCCATTTTTCTGTTCCCTTTCCCGTTTCTAATCACTTTTCTATTATGTGTGCCATTGACGCCGCTACCGTTAAATGGAGTGAGGCGCAGCTATGTTCAAGGTGGTATGGTATGACAACTCCTCCCACTTCTTCTGCTCTATCCACCTCCGCTCCTTCTTCTTCTGTAGGTGGTGTGACTCTGGACGCGATCATGACGCAGTTTCAGTGCATGGATGCTCGCCTTGACACTCTCACTAATGAGTTGTGTCAGGTGAACACCCGTATTGGTCGTATTGCCAGACAGCAGGCTCGCCTTGGTGGCTTCATAGAGTCTCCTTCTCCTCCTCCTAAGGCATCCGAGGACGATGATGACTCCGACGACGATGAGGATGATGAGGATGGAGATGCTAGCTCACCCAGCGATGACAAGATGTCTACTTGATACTTTTACCCTTTGTCATTCGTGACAAAAAGAGGGAGTAGTTTTGGATATGAGAGTAGTCATTCTCATAGGGGAAGGGTTAGTATAGGAGATTTTTGTTAGGGGGAGTGTTGATAGTGAGAGATGTAGTAAGGTTTTTATGTATCTTTTTCTTTTCTCTCCTTTTTAGATACATTGTTCTTGTACATAGGTCTTGTGACTATTTTGACATACATTGTACTTATATTCTTTATATATTGATGTATGTTTTTCACCTACCCTTACATGTGTTGTTTCTTTTCTCTATTTATGCACATGTCTCTTATTACTTGTATGCAATCTATTATTTCTATTTCACACCAAGATGCCTTAATGAGTTTTGTTTAAGGTGTTTCAAAAATACAGGTTGTCAAAGTCTACTTGCCATAAACTCTCTTCATATAAAGTTTTTCAAGAGTTTGTGTTAGGATAGATTTTATTGTATTCAACAAGTGAATATGTGATTTATGACTTCTCTCATATCTCATTTGTTTGTTAGGAACATATGTCATTATTTTATGTAATTGGCTAATCCTTTGACAAAATGCACTTTACTTGTAATTGGGCAGATCTAGGATGTGTTTAATACTTCAAGAAACCTTGTTTCAAGTTCAAGTGTTAAAGCCATGCAAGTTTGTCCAAGAATCAAGTCAGAAAGTGCTATTCATTAAAACTCGACAGCTAGCATCTATTGAGATTTAAAGAGAGCTGTTTCAGCCTGAGGCTCGATAGTTGCTCGACAGATAAAGTATCTGTCGAGTTTTATGAAGTTCAGTTTTCCAGGACTATTTTTCATCCAATCTGTAAATGTATGTTTGAGCTTTCTTTTCTCACAACCCTAAACATATATAAGGATTATTTTAAGGGCCGTAAAAGGTGACACAAGTTGCACAAGAGCAAATTTCATAAATGTGAAGAAGAGTGTGATCGGAAACCTAGTTTGCCCTAGTTCTTGAAGAAGCTGTTGTGTTTGTACACCATAGGGTTTTGTGACCAAGCAACTTCATGATCTTCATTGTCTGGATGAACTGAAGAACTTTGCAGCCAACATCCTTCTCAAGTTTGTGATCAAGTCTCGTACTGGGATTCGCGCAATTGGTTAGTCACGTACTAGGAGCCGTGCATTGAAAAGGAGAGATTGTCACTACAAAATAAGTCCAATTGGGTATTGGGATAAGGTTCAACTGTAGGTTGGTATAAGGTACTAGGATTCCTTTGCTTGTAACCGCTTGTTTTGATAATAGTGGATTTTCGAGAGTAGTGACCTTAAAATCACCTGGTGGAGGTTTTTGCCGTATAGGTTTTCCCCATTCGTAAACAAATTACCGTGTCAATTTTATTTTTGTTGCATACTTAGTTTAATGGGTGATTTGTTTGTGCTACCATGCTTTGCATGTTAATTTAATTAATTAATAAATTTGGCTAATTAATCAATTAATTCATCACAAGGGGTCAATACGTTTTTGGCCTATCATAAGTGAATTGAACATTGAACAAGACATTGTAAAAGACAAAAATTAAAAATTAAAAAATAATTAAAGTTATTGGGTTTAACCATGTTTTTTGGTTGGTGTTAGTATATAAATGAGTATTTCTTAAGGACCATCCTAGAAAAAGAATTTGGAGCCAGGAGCCATCACTGTCATGTTAATAATAAATAATTCTTTTTATAAAAGATTTTGTAAAAATTTATTTAGTTTTAGTATTTCTCTTTTCAGGAAGTGTTACATCTATAATATATTCGTAACACTTTCATAACAAATTTTATGTGCTAAACTGTAATTAGTTCTAATTTGAATCTATCACTTAAATTACTTTTTTGCTCGTCAATAACAACCAATAACAACATACCACTTAGAATTTATTGTGAAAATATTGTGAAAATAACATTTCTCTTTTTCATGAAGAATACAAAATTATTATCTTAAAATTTGAAACCCAATAATTTTGGTAGAATTAATCTTTGTAAGATAAAATTTTATCAACACTTACCTTTTAAGTGAATTGATTCATGATTACAAATTATTTCACAACTTTTTTGTTACGCCTTTGACATGGCAGACTATGAGTGGTTATTTTTTACTTATACATGTACCCACAATATTTTCTCCATTACATTCTCTACAACATCACAATTGTGAAAAAAAAAATTGTGAAATAATTTAGGGGCTGTTTGGATTTGTTGTTTCCATAACTCATAACTCTGTTTCCATAAATCATAACTCAAAAATGGTAGGACCCATGTATGAGAAGTCCATTTGGATTTTGTTTCCTTCACTCAATTCTCTGATTTTTAAGTGATGAGTTAGAGAAATTGAAAACACATTTTAAATGTTTTTAGTTTCCATAATTATGTTTTCAATGAAATTTTTGTAATAAACCTACTGTTCAGCCGCAATGTTGGACTTTTTTGGTTTTTTACTTTATTTTTTTGAAACAAAGCCCAGCCGCAATGTTGGACTTTTTTGTTTTTTTTTTTTGGAAACAAATTAAGTAACGCAAAACTGGGTGATGAGTGCCAAATGGGTAGGATTGGAGAAGTTGGGGTATTTTAAGTGATGAGTGATGAGTGACGAAAATTGAGTGAAGAGTGATGAAAAAAAAAATCCAAACAAGGCCTTATGTTCGTACTTCTAATACAGGCACAAATAGGCTTCATCTTCTTATTTATTTTTCTTTTCTTTTACTCTCCTCCACACAAACCCACACACACAGGTGTCTCTCTCTCTCGCAGGCATCCCTTGAGCTGGAAAACGCACTTTTGGCCCCTTATGGTCGAACCAAACGGGCACGAAGTCTGTGTCATGGTCGTAATGGAGCACGCTATTTCAGGGGAGCAGTCTCTTTCGACAAAGGATGAAAGTAAAAACAATGGTGACCACCTATCCCACAAGGAGGTGCTTTTGTTGTGCGTTTAGGTCGACCTTGTGGGGGTGAGTGTAACTTAACTACCTGCTCATTCTCGACATGCATATCTGGCTATTTTGCTTGACTCCGAACAACTGAAGATCCTACAATTGCGAGGGAGGATGGTGTAGTAGATGAAATGTGAGTGAGGCCCATAGTCATGGGAACTATATGCAGTCCAGGAGTGGGCATGAATGACATGGAGTCACAATGGGGCGATACATGGTCTATATGAGTGTGCATGACAGGAGGGGTCTCATTGAAATCAAAGTCGAGTCACAATGGGGTGGTACATGGTCTATATGAGTGTGCATGACAGGAGGGGTCTCATTGAAATCAAAGTCGAGATCAAATGATGGCAGAGTAAGTGAAGATGAGCAAGGTCAGAAAATGTACATCGGGTGGGTGAAGGGATCTCGGGGTGAGAAGATGCATAAGCAGTGGATAAAGGGATCTCTAGGTTAGGAACTGCATGAGCAGTACGTGGAGGGAACTCTGGGGCAGGAGATGCATGTGGGGGTGGAGGGAACTCTAGGGCAAGAGATGCATGTGGGGGTGGAGGGGGATCTGCCCTACTGACAACCTAATGGGGTGCAGCACGTTGACCATGGCTATGGCTGGCAAGAGTTGAGCTCGTGCTTGGTCGTCCAATATCTTCTGGCATTTCTAGATTTGCCCCATTGGTATCTTCTAAGGGAAGTTGGGCAGTTATTAGGTGAAGGCGATCCACTGCCTTAAGTATAGTTGTAATCTACTTGTACTCAAGTCTGCCTACTATATAACGTGTCAACATTTGCTTGTGACTAGCAACCTGCAAGTAAATAAATACAATTAGTACATCTAACACAAAAATGGTGATACGCAACAAAATTTGAAAAGAAGTAACAAAATTTGAAAAGAAAGGTCGAAGCAATTACCATAATAAGAAGTGCAGCACTAGTGTGGTCGACAAACCTCCAAGTCACCCTATCGTACCAATGGAAGTATGGATGAGTAGGCGACATATCACCCTCTAGTCGTGCTCCATGACATAGTGATTGTGCTCGACTATTCCATACTTGGATATGGATTCTGTGTTTGTCCCTTCAATTCACTTCGGTCTTCCCCTTCAGGTCTATTTTGTGAAAGGCGTAGTCAGTATCAACATTTGGGGGCATTTCTTGTACCATCCTAAACTGACGACCAACACGGTCCAGTGTATATTTCTCTACTAGCCAAAAACACACAAGCGGCACCCTCGCCGTCCACACATCCCTTCCTACAACACAGATCGCAGGCAGGTGACCTAATTCAACTTCATATGGTTGCCACACCACTTGAAATAGCCAAATAAGAGGGCAGCACATTATACAATGTTCCATTATTTTTGACTATGAGCTATTTTACAGTTATAACAGTATACAATAGTCATAAACAATAGAAGAAACACAATTTAGGTACCTAGTTGGGATGCAAAGAATCTAGAAGCTGCTGGTACCAGAACACACAAATTTTTGCGGGGCTATTCTTCATGCTCACAACCCACACAGTCCTACAATTAAGAAAGGAGTCAATATCTACCAATTATGCAATCTAATAAAAAAGAAAAAGGAATTGTATGCTGATGGAAGCTGAAAAAAATCCATACTATCTATTTTTCTTTCAAATACTACTACTATACTACAAAAGCATCCTTAGTTGTAGAATAATACTTGAATAATGCTAAGTTTAGTTTTTTATCAACTTAAGTAGTTGGGACAAGTAGGTCTAGACTTCTTTATCCGAAGACATAAAATTAATTGGTGAGAGAAAGGGAGAGAGAGAGAGAGAGAGTATAATAATTTTTTTTTTTATTCATCATTCAATGATCATAATTTTGTTGGCACGCTAGCTCACAAAATAATGATTACTGCTTATAGACTAGCAAGAGTGGAAAAAAAAAAAACTTTATTTTAATTCTTTTCCTTATCAATAGTTGTGGAATTCAATTAATTTTTTCCCTATGCTATTTATCCACAAAACTCAGCAAAATTATTCTAGCAAAGGATGAGTTATGAAAGAAATAAAAAAGAAGAAGAAATTGAAAGAAAGAATCTAATTAGCAAAAAATAAAACTGAGAGAGAGAGATACAAGCTTTGTATCATATATATGGCCCATTCTTCCTATAATATTCTAATTGCGAATTTTCCATTCATGAAGCGTTGTATCATATATAGTTGAAAGGAAAAATTAATAAGATGCAAGCTTCATTATCTCAAATTAGATAACACTGGAATAGTTAATACTTGAAATTGAGAATTTGAAGTAATCAACAACAGTAAATGATGGGTAATTGTAAATTTAACGTTGCATACCACTAAAGTTTATACCAATAAATGATTATCTAAACATATGATTAGTGGTCGAGTTAGAAATTAATAACACTTGTATTATACATCAATCATAACATATGACCTCAGTGGTTGTAAAACAATATCTAAAAATAAATAAAAATCCTATTAATTTTCAAAATTTGAGGAATATCAAGGTTAAAATTTTATTCTCTATGTCTAACAATGTGTCATGTCATTTAAAATTATGGATCTATTTCCAATAGAGAGAATCAGTCAAGAAAGAGACTTACTTAATAGACAATGGAGAAGGTGCTAATGGTGGGCCATATGCATCATTTGGTGGGAGGTCCATCCTTGGGCACAAAAAAGGGAATCTGAATCATGCCCAATACTAAAACAATATCAAGGCCCCACTAATTTGACTGGTAACTCTGTTGGTTGCCCTATATAACTCTTTGTACAACCATGCAAGGCAAGCGCTCCCCCAACTATCCCGAGGTGAATTGCAAAGGTCCCTCAACATCTACAACCACATCGTATGCACCCTATCGCCATACTTGTCAGCGAAAATTGTGTCTGCTAGGAGTGCTAGAATATAACACCATGCATACTGATGCACAACATCCTCTGCTACACCATTGGGCAACCCTTCGTCTACTTTTTGAAGTAGCCAGTTAATCTGGATTCGTTGTCCTTGAAGCACCATACCGTTAGTAACAATTCCAAGCAAATTCTGACATTCAGTAGCCCACACCAAGTTAGTTGTTCCAACAATTGCCTCACCATCGATTGGAATCCCCAAAAGAACCTCCACATCTTGTAATGTGATCGTTGTCTCACCATGTGGCAGGTGGAAGGTGTGGGTTTCAGGTCGCCATTGCTCAACGAAGGCCGTTATCAAGTTATGATCAATCTCTCTAAATGGGGTCCTATGCAGCCCCTCTAATCCAACTCTCTTGACAATGTCGAGGACATGATCATCCACCATTGGGCGTTATTTTTGGAACCCGTCATTACGACCACGACATTTCCGTGCCCCCAAATCCTGCACATGATAAAATAATGGTGATGAGATGAAATATGCCATAACCTTTGTATATATGATTGTAGCTATTGATCCCAAAAAACAAAAATAAAGCAGTTATCAAGGGAAATTAAAATATCATCCCCCCCCCCCTAAAAAAAAGCAACAATGGGAGAAAAATAAAAGGATGCAATGCACTTGATACATTTGTTTTTAGCCGTTTATCCTGCTACTTATGCCGTGCATGCTAGTGTAAACATTGCCACAATAGCAATCCAACCCATTACCCACCATGTTTACAACGAATACATACATCAAAATCTGATTCTCTCTGGCTCTCACAACTCAATGTTTTTAATTATCTAAGTGTAACCTTTATGTAAGGGTGTGCAACAGTCAACCAATCTAACTCAACCCAACTAATGGGCATGACTATGCATTCAAAGCTAGTAATACCATTGACAAACTTAGAATTTTAGAAATGGAAAAAAAAAAAATCAACATAATGTAAAAGGATAAGAAGAGAGTATTCAGCAGGTGGTCGGTTTTAATTTTGCCTCGCCTTCCTAAACAGCGCATGATCGATGTTCTTTTAGAAACCTTAACATCGAACCCTCCATGGGACCAGGACCGAACTCATTAGGGATCTCAGCAGCAACGGTAGCCATACTGCATGAAGTTTAAGGAGTCAAGAGTAATATCAATGTATAGCCTAATTTCTTGCAAAAACGATAAGTATGACAATCATCCACAGGGAATAAAGATACATATAAAAACTCAATATGCTACCAAAAACTCAGTATAAGCTAAGTTAATTAAGCCTTCTACATTTCTCCATTTTCATTCAAATGTGTTCTGAGGAGTTAGAGCAATACTCTGACAAATCAAGAACATTGCTTATTAAGCTTGCAGAAGCATTCAAAATCCTTTTTCATTTTCTTTACAATATTCTTGACACCCCACAGCATGTGGGGTGTCATATATAATAGTAGTTTGTGGAAACATTGTCATTAAATAAGCTGCTTTTTCATATGAGTAAATACTTGAATCAAGATGGAGTGGTCCTTGAAATCAGAGTATGACCACCATAAAAAAATAATAATAATAATAAATAACAGCCTATTGGCTGTACATAGCTTTGTACAAACTCTTTCGTGTGCAAATGATGAACCATAGTACAAGCATACCATTCAAACTGAGCATAATGTATTAATAAAATAAAAAAGATGACAACTTTTAATTTTATTGAAAACTGATAAGTTACACAAATTCAGTGGATTTTACTCTTAAACCCACAACCTTAACCTCCTTAATGATCTCACAAGGGGAGGAGGTGTCATTTGGGCTAAAAGAAAATGTGACACCTACTTTAGTGCTGGAAAAAATAAATTACACTTTGAGAATAGCTAAAAGTACTAAATAAAGAAAAAAAAATTGCTGCAACTGCCACTTTTTCTTGGTGAAGACCATTTAGATTTAGAGGAACAGAAGAAGCTGTGAAAGAGTTGAAATTGGGCAGAGCCTATTATCAAAACATTATAGTTTTTTGGTTTTCATAACAATCTTTGCAGGAAATTTCAACTATGATTTTAATATAGATGATCATAACAACAACAATAATAGGAAGACTATCACCATATGCAAACATATAGTTTTGTTCACTGTTTGTGTGACAAAATCTATCTAGTACAATGCATGCCAATAGAAAATCATCCATGACCAATAAACAAAAAATGTATTGATTACAAAAATATTATTTAAGATGAAGATTTCAGATTTAGTACATCATTTTGGAAACCCTTTAATGGTTGAAACTTTTTAAAAACTAATCAATATATTTCTCCACTGACATGCCGAGTTAACTTTCTGAATTTGGTAGTATTTCATAATCATCCTCCTCTTTTCTTACAAAAATAGTGTGTAGAACCCTAAAATATTGTCCATATCAATTGTTACTAAACAATAACACAATAAAGTGCATTACTTAAAGGTAATTACAATTATTCTATTTGAAATCCCATTCCATTTCTTGGCAGTCATAATATACAAGATTCTAAGCCACCTAAAAAGTATAGCTTTCAGAGAGAGAGAGAGTATATTGATATATGTGACCACCAACTCCCATTGTAGCATGATACTGATACTCCCCTCATCACATTCACACCTCCATTATAGGCTCATCACAATCAAAAATGGTTTTGTTATGAATGCCTATCTACAATCACTAGGGACCACTTTCATTGGGTGGGTTTTTTCCATTTCCAATGAAATGTAATTAACACTACAAAATTTCAAGCCAAAAAAAGAAAAAAAGAAAAAAGAAAAAAAAAAGCCTGTAGTGTAACAAGAACACATATATGATGTATCTAAAGCAAACCCAGAAAAAAGAAATAAATCTAGAGCATTAATAAATAAATAAAATTATTTAGATCTAATCAAAGCAAGCAGATTGAGAAGGGGTACCTACCTTCAGATTGAGGTTGAGCATTGGCATGAAGATTGAAGAGTGAGAGTGAGAGTTTGAAGAGTGATGAGGTTGAGCAGTGGCGCGGCACGAGGTTTGAGTGAGAGTGAGGGTTTGAAGAGTGACGAGGTTGAGCAGTTGGTGCGAGGTTTAAAGAGTGAGAGTGAGAGACTGTGAAGACTCAGAGTGGCGAAGGTTTGAAGAGTGAGAGTGAGGGTTTGAAGAGTGAGAGACTGAGGACCGGTGTTTCGGTTTGAGTGTATTTGGGTTTGAAGAGTGAGAGACTGTGAGGACTGGTGTGGGTTTAAGTCTATTTGAGTGATCTGTTGTGAGGATCGGTGTGGGTTTCAGTGTATTTGAGTGATTTGTTGAGCATGTTTGAATTTGGGTGACATGGCTAAACAAAAACCGAGTCCTTTGGGCTTGAGTTCCATGAACAAAAATCAAGTATTTTGGACTCGATTTCCATGAACAAAAATCAAGTCCATTAGACTCGATTTCAGGCCTACGTGGACGCTTTGTCTAGCTTAGCTGCTGGTGCAATAGGAAAACCAAGTACAACTTACTCGATTTATAACCCCAAAATTGAGTCCTCTGGGCTCGATTTGTTATAAACCAAAATAGATTCAAACCTTGGCCAATTAATAATATAGTTTGAGTTTTATAGTTTTTTTTTTTTTTTTTTTAAGCTAATAAAAGCAACGGTCTAAACTTGTTGTACAAAAACTATTTTATATAGTTTTACACTTATCCCAAAAATTTTCAATCAATTTCTTTAGAGAGTGTAAAACTACAAGCATAATAAATACTACTCAAAAACCGATGACAAGTCACAAGTACTAAAACATTTTCAATCAATTTCTTTTGAGAGTGTAAAACTACTTGTGTAATAAACAATACAACTCAAAAACCAATGACATGTGACAAGGACTAAAAGTAGAACAACCAATGACAAAACACAATGTTTATTACACAAATTATTCATAATTTTACACAGTCCAAAAGAAAAAAATACTGAAAACGTAACTTTGAAATCATGATTTCCAAGTTTTGCAACAAATATAACCCAAAATATGAGTATTGTTTATTACAAACATTCACGCACTTTATATATTTATATATATATATATATATATATATCATGTCCTCAAAGCCAGGTTGATTTGTGCAATAGGATGCAAACTCAGCGAGTGCCTTTGTAGAAGATCCGTCTGCACTAACTGCTTTCTCAGCAGCAATTTGTAGGCCTTTCATATGGCTCGTAACTTTCTTGCCCTCCACTCCGACCATTAGACCCTTTATGACTTTAGCAATTTCCTCTCGGTCCACTATGCCTTTCTCGTTAGCTTTTGGTCTTAGTGCCACTTTTAGATCCTCATCCAATAAAACTGCATTCAATCTTTGTTTTGCAAAAAGTGGCCATGTAATTAATGGTATGCCATGCATGATACTCTTTAGGATTGAATTCCAACCGCAATGAGTTAAGAACCCACCCGTGGAGCTGTGGCTAAGGACTTGGACTTGTGGTGCCCAAAAGGGCATTACAAGGCCTTGTCCTTTGGTCCTCTCCACAAACCCTTTTGGTAAGAAAGCAAGTGGGTTGTTGTCATGAGTTTGGTCACTAAGGTATGCAACAGTAGATTTATTATTCGGCCTTTTTAAAACACATAAGAACTTATGACCACTCAGTTCCAATCCAAGGGCTAGCTCATTAATTTGTTCATATGAGAGGGTTCCACCACTCCCGAAACAAACCAATTGGAATAAGTTTGTGATTTTTAGCTTCTTCTTCTAAGTTCTAACAATGCTTTTACAACACTTTCTTCCAATTCCATGAAAGTATTGAGGATAATATCCTCAGCTAATCGCAGCCCATTTTCACTAGGAATAAACATTTTGTAAAACTCACCCGTTCAATCTTGAATTAGGTCCGGAAGATCTCTACCGTGAATAGGTATGCACCCTGGGAGTTTCAATGGTTCTGGTAGGTCTTCATACTCGCATGAAACTGTCTCATCTATCTTTGGCAAATGCAAAAGTAATGACAACGAAAAAGCATTTGCTAGGAAATAAATGTAAGGTGGGATGTTTAGTTCCTTAGCAACATGTAGTGCATCCATCCCAAAGATGTCAACGACCAAAGCTGTAAATTGAGTCGACTTTAACACTTCAGGAAGAGATGGCAATGAACGAGTCATGGTGACAGAAATTTGGACTTCAGGTTGCAAGCTTTCAAGGCCATCAGAGCTTACTGGAGGAAGAAAGACATGGTCTATGCTGGTGGGCAAGGTTTCGAGGACTTCTTTCATGGCTTTGGGTGGAGACCCAAATACGGGAATGATACATGTGATGTGGAAGTCGTGGTGAAGAACAAGTACCTTGGCAAACTTAACAAAAGGGATGAGATGCCCTATCCCTGGACTTGATAGAATAGCTATGTGAGGTTTTTGTTCCATATGGACAATATGTGTCAATGGCAATGTTTTGAAGATATGGATTTTGAGAGAGATTACTATGATTTTTATGGTTATGACTTGTGAGTTTGCATGGTTATATAGATGTTAGGAGTTAGGAATAGTATTAGATTAATTCGAGTATTTGGAAACCAATTGTGAGAGTATTTTAATATCACACAAAAAGTTATAATGAAACAACTTTCTTACATAGAAGAATATAATTAGCTACTTGTCACTTTCACGTAAACTCATTATTTTGACTTTCATCACTTATAAACTACCACATGAATACTTGTAGCAAAAATTAAAAATTTTTCACTAGCCCTTCAATTTCTTATTGTGGGACAACATAGACGCACTTACTAATTAAATGAGTAATTTTTATGTACTCCAGAACACAAAGAATGTTATTTCCTTCTTTCACATTTATAATGTAGTTCACTAATTAAATTCATGGTAGGGTTTACAATAAATGTGAAATTATAGAGCATTATTTCACTATGCTCCAACTAAGAGCCTAATAATTTTCCCTCACAAACCCCAAGACCCAAAGAGAGCAATTAATGTTTTGACAGTTTTTTTCATTTCCCATAAAAACTTTCTTTAAATGAATTATTAACGAATACCCTTAATAATTCTTTTTCCGTTGGCATAAGAGCATGCATCCATTGGCAAAAGATACATAACGATATAAGTTTTGTTTTTTTGTAATTGGCATAAAAGTAGTGCATGCTGCATGCGTTGACATAGCTGCAATTTTTAAATTTTTTTTTTGGGAGGCACGACCTACAAAGTTTATTGGTATTTTTTTTAAGAGAGTTCCAACCTATAATGTTCGCTCCTAATGATAGCTTTTTATCATTAGACCAGGACACCAATTAGTTTCTGGTGTAGGTAGGAATTGAATCTCAGATCTCTTATTCAACCAATAGAGACTTTACCAATTGAGCTAACTGAAATCTAATACACTACAAAAAAGGGGTCTATAGCCACGTTTCAAAAAAGGGGTCTATAGCCGCGTTTCAAAAACGCGGCTATAGACCCCAAAAACGCAGCTATAGGATATAGCCGAGTTTACAAACTAGGCCTAAACTGTGTAGCAATAGCCCCCTGCGGGTCTATAGCCACCTTTTTATAACCGTGGCTAAAGGTCAGACCTATAGCCGCATTTTTTAACTGCGGCGATAGGGACCTATAGTTGCGTTTTTAAAAAACGCGGCTATAGACCCGCTTTGAGTTGCGTTTATAACCGTGGCTATAGGCGGTGGACCTATAGCTACATTTTTAAAAACGCGGCTATCGGTTTTTTTAAAAAAAAAAAATTCTAGGGGTTTTTTTTTTTCCCTACAAAATTCAAAATTAAACACAAATCCAAAAAATTCAAAATCAAACACAAACCCAAAAAATTAAAATCAAACACAACATACTCACAATACAAACACACCCAGAAAATTCAAAATCAAACACAAACCCAAAAAATTAAAATCAAACACAACATACTCACAATACAGACACACCCAGAAAATTCAAAAAACGCGAGCTATCTACTTCATTCAAAATTTTCAGCATCTCCTCCATTTTCTTACTAACTAAACATAAAATAACACAAAAAAAAAAAAAAAAAAAAAAAACTCGATCTATAGACAAATCAGTGTGCTTGAGATGAAGAAAAAAAGAAGAAGTACCTGCAAAGAAAAAAAAAATAGTTGTGTTGGAGTGAAGAAGGAAGAAAAAAAGAAAAAGAAAGAAGAACCTAGCGTGACTTGCAAAAGAAAGGAGCAAAAAAATAAAGAAAGAAAAAGGAAAAAAAAGAAGCAACAACTCCAAAAAAAAACACAACACTGAAGAGTTACGCTGGAGGAGTGAAGAATGAAGAAAGAAAAAACAAAGAAAGAGAAACGAAGAAAGTGGGGGTAGGTGGGAAAGGGGGCATACGTGGGAAGCTGAAGATAAAGTTTTTTTGTTTTTTTATTTTTGGGGTATGAAAAATGCAGTTATAGGTCACCCTTAAAAAATTTATTCAACTGGACTTATATCCAAGTTTCTATCAGCTATAGCCGTGTTTTTTGTAAACACGGCTAAAAAAAACGTGACTAGAGCTCACATTTTTTGTAGCGTTAGTTTATTAGCTTTTGATTCTCAAAAAGAAGAAAAAATAAAATAAAATAAAAAGAGCTACAAACGAAACGTACATATCTCATTGTGACGTAACTTCAATGTAAATCTGAAAAAAAAAAATTACTAACATCAAAATTAAAAAGATCTATTTGGGCTAGCTAGACAAGTTACAAGTCTCACCTTCAGGGAGGTGTCAAATTTTGTCATTTCATATATAAATTAAGAATCAAAGAGAAATTTAATGTCACCTCTTAAAAACCAAACGATATAATTATAAAGGCATGGTATAGTCAAATATGCAATACATGATAAAGTTACAAAATAAGAAATTAAGAGTAGACAACTTGAAAGAAAAACAACTGACGAATAAAGTTGAAATGCAAGAAAAGTATCATGTACTAAAAACCAGGATGATTTTTCCATTGGGATGCTAATTCAGAGAGTGCCTTTATAGAAGAACCATCTGCACTTAGTGCTTTCTCAGCAGCAATCTTTATATCTTTCATACGATTATGAACTTTCTTCCCTTCTTCTCCAACCATGAGACCCTTTACAACTTTTGCAATTTCCTCTCGATCAATTAGACCATTTTTGTTAGTTTTTGGTCTCAGTGCCACTTTTAGATCCTCAGCTAATAATGATGCATTCATTTTTTGTTCTGCGTAAAGCGGCCAAGCAATCAATGGTATGCCTTGCATAATACTCTCTAGGGTCGAATTCCAACCACAATGAGTTAAGAACCCACCCGTGGAGCCATGGCTAAGAACTTGGGCTTGTGGAGCCCAAGAGGGCACGGCTAGACCCTGCCCTTCAGTCCTCTCTACGAACCCTTTTGGTAAGAAAGAAAGGGGGTCGTGTCGAGAGTTTGATCACTAAGGTATGCAGCATCAGCTGATTCATTATTTGGGGTTCTTACAACCCATAAGAACTTTTGGCCACTCAGTTCCAATCCCAAGGCTAGCTCATTTGTTTGATCATATGAGAGAGTCCCACCACTCCCAAAACAAACAAATAAGACAGAACCAAGTGGTTGATTTTCCAACCATCTTAAACAGTCTGAATCTGATTTGTCAACCTGATTGCTTGAACCACCTTGGATTGGTCCAATTGGATAAAGTGGGAGATTTTTAGCTTCTTCATCTAACAAAGCTTTTATGGCACTTCCTTCCAATTCCATGAAGGTATTAACGATAATTCCTTCAGCTAATCGGAACCGTTTTGCGTTGCGAAGAAACATTTTGTACAACTCACTCGTTCGATCTTGAACCGGTTCTGAAAGATCTCGACCGTGAATAGGTATGCACCCCGGAAGCTTCAATGGTTCTGGTAGGTCTCTATACTCGCATGAAACTGTCTCGTCCAGCTTTGGCAAATGAAGAATCAAAGACAAGGCGAAAGCATTTGTGGGGAAGAAACTGTAGGGTGAGATGTTGAGTTCTTTAGCAATATCTAGTGCATCAATCCCAAAAGGATCGACTACAAAAGCTGAAAATCGAGTAGACTTCAGCACCTCACGAAGAGGTGGAAGTGAACGAGTTAAGGTGAGGATAGTTTGGACTTCAAACTTTAGGCCTTTGATCTCCTCCTCCTCCAATATCACAGGAGGAAGAAAGACATGATCTATGGTGGTGGGAAGGGCTTGAAGAACTGCTTTCATGGCTTTGGATGGAGACCCAAGTACGGGAATGATACATGTGATGTGGAAGTCATGGTGAAGAACAAATTGTTTGGCAAACTCGACAAGAGGGATGAGATGTCCCATCCCTGGACTTGGTAGAAGAGCTATGTGTGGTTTTTGTTCCATTTGGACAATATACAAGTCAACAAATAATTTGAAGAGATGGTTTTTGAAAGAGAATACAATGGTTTTTATGGTTGAGACTTCGAAGGTTAGATGGTTTTATATGGTGTTAGAACTTAGGATTCGTATTTGATTATTTCGAGTATCTGAAAACTACATGTGTGACGGCATATATAGACAGAACCCCACATACACCCACTAAACCCGGCTGATTATAGGTTCTTTTTCTATCTAACTTAAAATAATAGACATTTATTTATTGTTTATTTAAACTCATTTGTTAATATGGTTTTGGTTAAATATATGTGTGTGATTATTGGATGTAGTGGAAATGAGAGAAAATCAATAAATTAAATTTATATTCCATAGTTTGACTTGACTATGAAGATAAAATAATTGGAATAGAGTAATGTTCGAAGGAGGGATAATTGGCATAAGCGTGCTTGCTTGCGTTAGTGTGACGTAGCTACAAACGTTAATTCAAAAAATAAAAAAATAAATCAAGAAGTATCTATTTAAATATTTTTTTAATATTATAAAAAAATTTTAAATTAAATAATGGCCTTGACGGCTTGACATACTTGCATATACTAGTGACGTAACTACAAACGTAAAACTCCAAAAATTGTTTAAATAATAGCATATAAACGTACGTCAGTGTGTTAGCTAGTGTGATGTAACTTCAAAAGTAAATCTAGGGAAAAAAATTACCTTTAATTAACAATTTGGGGTCATTCATCTCAAGGGGTTTCATCTTGTAATTATTTGGTGCAAATGATTTTAGTGACTACTCACATCTGAAAAAAATAATTAGGGCCTCTGAAAATTTTTGGATAACATTAAAAAAAAAAAAAAAAAAAAAAAAAAAGCTTATATTTTTTAATATAAGACTAACCCATACTACAAATATTGAGAGAAGAGAGGTTGTTATCATAGTTGTTGTTAGAAATACTGAATAAATAGTATTGTATTTCATAAGTAATAAAATATAGATGAGTGTGTAGTATAAGTATGTGTGCTATATAAGTAAATAATGTGAACCTAAAACCCATAACCTATACACGTTAACAGCTCACCTTAAACTCAAGGTAGGTGTGAGACCAATTTGAGGTTGTCAACCAAAGCACGAAAGCGTCCCTTAGGATGTGACTTGGTGAAAATATCTGCAAGTTGATCTTTAGAGGAGACTGAGAATAGCTTGAGAGCTCCATGACAAGATGATAGTGGATAAAATGACAATCAATCTCGATGTGTTTAGTTCGTTCATGGAAGACATCATTGTGAGAAATATAAATGACATTCTGGTTATCACAATAAAGAGGAGTAGCATAGGATGTAGGCACACATAAATCCTTAAAAAGCCATCGAAGCCAGAGGAGTTCATATGTGGGATCAGCAAGGGCACGATATTCCGCTTCAGTGCTAGAGCGGGCCACAATGGTTTGTTTCTTGCTTTTCCAAGGATTATAGAAGAACCAAGAAGAAAACAATAACCAGTGTAGACCTTTGATCAATGGGATCTCCTGCTCAATCAGTCTCATAGAATGTACATAGAACAAGAGGAGACAAGGCAGAGTAGAAAAGGCCATGAAAGAGAGTGCCTTTCAGGTATCGAAGAATGTGCAGGATGACAACAAAGTGAATCAATCATGGAACGGACAAAAACTAGCTCAACTAGTGAACAGCATAAGAAATTTCTAGACGAGTGACAATGAGATAAATCAGGCCACCAACCAATCATCTGTAAAGAGAGGGATTAGACAGTGGTTTCCTAGCTGAAGGAGTCAGATGTGCATTAAGTTTAATTAGAGTGTCAACAATCTTACTATTAGTAAGTCCAGCTCGAGACAAAAGTTCGGAAGCATACTTGGCTTGAGTAATATAATATACAGTCCATCAATGGAATGAGTGATTTCAAGACCCAAGAAGTAACTGAGATGTCCAAGATCTTTCATCTCAAAGCTAAGAGAGCACAAACAAATGAGGTTTGAGTAACCGGAGCAAAGGTTTCTTCATTATCAATTTCATACTCTTATGTAAAACTTTTTACAACAAGAAGAGCATTATAGTGCTCAATGTACCCATCAAAGTGAGTCTTGATCCTGTAGATCCACTTACAATCAACCATAGACTTCCTAGGGGGGAGAGCCACCAAATCCCAAGTATGGTTGTTGACACCCCATTTTGCAACCCGCATTTAACTTCACATTAAGGGTAAAAAGGTAATTTCACCTTGAAAATATGCAACTTGATTTTGGTCATTAGATCATTAATCTCATTTCACCAAAATGATCTTAATGTTGTAACGATCAAATTGACTAGTCATAAGCTCTAATCAGACCATCAGATTGAAAGTTATCATCAAATCAAGTTTTAATGGCCGAGATGCACTATCACAAATTGAGTCTGACTATATGTGATTATAAACAATTAATTCCAATTGGTTATAATTATAATCAATTTGAGATTAATGACATGTTATAATTTGATTAGCTAGGATTACATTTTATGGTAAAGTTACACACTTAATTAATTAGATAGTCAAACATTAATTATTCAATGAGTAATTTGTGCAATTATCTTTTAATTAGGCTAAATTTGGAACTAATTAAGTCTTAAATGGGAGTGGTTGGAGCTTATTAATGTTAATTGGAAATTAATTTAGGATCTATTAATGTTAATTGTGCTAAAATTATTTTGTAATAAATGACCTCTACTCTACATTTCGTTGATATCTCTTCGAATATTTTTAATCTATGAATGATGTTAATTTTTCCAAAAACTAGACATCCAGGGCTTCAAATTGAGCACAAGAACGGGACAATTCCGATCCGAATTGAGGAGGATATGATTTTTTTTTTTTTTTTAATTTGGCTCTACAAGCTGTTACAGTAGCTACAGGAAAATCGAATTTTGCTTGCTCCTCATTCCCACTAATCTCTGAATTTAATGCACCCAATTTTCCCAAAGGCTAAAATAAGGTTTAAGTTCATGATTCTTTGTCAACCCTTATTAAATAACATTCCATTAATATTTTATCCACCACTATTATATAAACCCCCCTCCTCTATTCCAAAGCACACAAAAATCTCCTCTCTTCTCCTCTCTTGAGTTCTAGTGAAGTAGAGTAGTTTTGTTATATCTTAGTCTTCTTAAGACTCAAGGTATTGAGTGAGACTCACTCACCCTTTCCTAGCTCTTCTTTTCCTCTACCAAGAGTCTCCTCCTCCACCATATGGATCTTGCATAAAGGTATAATCCATTTTCCTAACTTATTTTTTATGTTGCTATGATGAGAATTTAAAATTAAAGCATGACAATAATTATTTAAATTCTCTTGAATATGTTTGAATGTTCTTAAATGTTACTATGTGTTTTTTACATGTTCTTGGTTGTTCATCATATGTTCATGCATAACACTAGTTTTGATTTTAAATCCACATCAAAAACTTGAAAAAGATGTTTGTTTAATAATTCTTTCAAATCCTTGAATCTAGAATTTCACCATCCACACACATTCACTAGAATTTATTTTTCAATCAAAATGAAATGCTTAATAAATTAAATTAAGGTTTATCACATGTACACACATTAAATTCAACATGCAAATTAATTGATAACATATTGGATGATGTGATATGAATGTTGGCCACCATAGTCTAGAAGACCGATTTCACCGAGTAAGGTGGGTGCCTAACACCTTCTCACCTTGTAACATAGCATCTGAGTTTAGATCAAGGGTTAGTAGATCAAATGCTTATCTATGTAATTTTCGATTTCTAGATTGTAACTAGGAAACAAAGCTATGTACTTTATCTTAGATTGTATGTAAGACCAAAGCCATGTAATTTCCTATGATCAATGTAAATTCAATTTCAAATTAATAAAATGATGAATTTTTCAATTTTGGTTTTCTTATTTATTCCAATAATTAAATAAGTAGCGATTCCATTGTAAAACCCTTAATCTAAAGGGGAAAAATATAATTAGTCGAACCTCCATTTTGAGATGCAAAATAACATGACTCCACCCATTCATGTGAGTTTGGCCCAACATCTAAAAGCAGGTCAGCGGCCCGGTCTCTCACAATGGTTTTTAGATAATGCATCAAGTTTCTCTTTCATTGCAATATGCCATAAATAGTTAGTGGTGGCCTTATGATATGTGTGAAGCTCGTGTAGTGTAGTAAGGGCAGTGTAATAATAATAGTCAAGTAAATGTGCAGGAATGGATCTTACCTGAGTTAAGAGACAAGGTGGAATTTCTTGTGTAAGATCTTCAAGCAGAGCAAGAGCAGGAGACCCAGGCTAAAAGTTGGGTAGCTCGTATTCGACCTATTCATCTTCCACCTGTTCATTTAAGGGTGATCTAGGAGAGGCATCAAAATATCAAGTGGTTGGGTAGAAAAGTCTAAAGGAGGATTGGGAGCAATTATAGAAGGAATATGTGACTTGTTTGGAAAGATTTCTAAGACAGAGGAGGTAGATAAGGAGGAACGGAAGTGAGAGAGCTCAACAAAGAAGCAGTGTTCCCAAAAGACAACATTTCAAGAAACACGAATACGATGAGAGACATGATCATAACACTGATACCCCTTTTTGAGTTTTGCCATAGCCAAGGAAATAACAAAGTCTGGATCGAGGCTCAAGTTTGTTGGTCTCATAAGGCCAAAGAAGAACAAAACAGAAAAAAACGAAGGAGCACAGGTGTTGACAGTCAGGAGGTGACCCAAAAAAGAGCTCATAGGGAGTCTGATTATGGATGAGCTTGGAATGTGATTAACAGTATGAACAATATGAAGAGCGGCTTCACCGCAAAATGGGGCAAGAACTTTGGCAAAGAGAAGGAGAGCACGAACAGTGTCAAGAATATGATGAAGTTTTCATTTGGCTCAACCATTTTGCTGAGAGGTATATGGACAAGTTATGTGATGTACAGTGCCAAATGAATGAAAAATTGCTTGAAAAGCATATTGAGTATATTCAAGAGTATTATCAGATCGAAAAATCTTGATACGTTTGAAAAATTATGTTTCAACCATTTTTGTAAAGTTACAATAGATTTGTAGTAATTCAAAACGAGATTTTATAAGAAAAATCCAACTATAACAAGAGTGATCATCAATAAAGACAACAAAATATCGAAATCCACCAATACTAGTAACAAGGGAAGGTCCCCAAACATCAGGATGAATTAAGTCAAAAATACCAGTAGATAGCAATTCAGTATTATTGAAAGGAAAAGCTAGTTGTTTTCCTAATTGGCATGAAGTACAATCAAAATTGTCTTTGGACATAGAACTTAATAGACCCTTAGAAGCTAACTATTGTTGTCACACCCCAAATCCAAAAAGGTCTAAAACATGAGAAAAACATCCCAAGGGTACCTGTAGATTTTTCCTTTTTGGCAAATCAAACTATAGGAGATCTTTATTTTCCTTTCTTTTTCACAGGATAAGAATATATAATCATACTAAAATCTCCACATTACAATTCAGAGCTCTATAACACATTAAACAATAACTAAAAATCATGTACCTCTACATAATACATGAATATATTATAAAACTCATTAAATTACACAAAAGTCACAATCTTATCAAGATTAAGGATCTTAACATCAAGTCTAGGCCTATCACACCAAAGGCTAACAAACCTCAAGCGACCCACCTCCAATAGAATTAATTAAGGTCTCGTTGAACATAGCAAGATCGAGTCACCAACCATTTACAACAAAAGTCTCCAAATTTAACATAGCACTCTAATCATCACAAAAGAAGTAAGCTCCATACCCAAGGTATAGCTAGTAAATCTAAAAAACTGTTAGAGGGTGGGATGAGCTAACGCCAAGTAAGTAGCATAATTAATGGGGGTGGGGGAAATGCAAGTTTCATTTTCAATAATAATAATATGATATGACAAGAATGATTGAATATTGAAACACAAAATTTCTCAAAGTAGATACCTTGAAACTATATACTATAATCTGTGAACACCAACAATATAATTTTTGAAGCCATAATATCTAACATAAGATAAATTATTACAAATATACCACATTACCACATAAGTCGGTCAAGGGATCCACTCATTCACAACTGGCATAATATTGTCCTCTTTAGTATGCATACTCTTGGCCCCATGGACAGCAGCCTCACCTGTACCCTTAAGGTTTTTCTCTCCCCCCATGGGCAGCAAGAAAGCGCGTCAAATAGGACCTCTCTTGCATGTGGTCTCTTGGCCCCATGGGCAGCAACCTCACCCACACATAATCAAGAAACCTCTTCCCCCCATGGGTAACAAGGAAGAACGCGTCATCCAAAGTGAAAGGGCACTGACCTGGATTTGATTTCATTGTCACAAAGACTACGGAAACCAAATCGGGTGATCACCAGGAAATCACACATGGCATGGTGTTAAAACCCTATAAAGCTCACAAGTATACCTTTCCTTTCAAATACATAGTTTATAACCAGGTAGTTTCAGAAAAATCTTAAATAATCTAACTTCCACAAAGTTTGTAAAGTTTTCAACTTCATTCTTGTCAAAAGATTTTCTAATAATTTACCACATAACAAGACAAAATAAGCATCTTTAAATTTTCTAATATACCATAAAATCTAAGATTTCCTTATCAAAGATTAAATAAAAGATGCTCATTTTTCCATATCAACAATTCATGCATTTCCCCAAATGCAATACCAAATATGATGCATTTCCATATATAATCATATATATATTTTAAGGTTACAACAAAATAGTTTTTAGGAAAGTATAGTTTCCATAAGTAGTTTCCAAAAGCGTGTCTAACCGAAAAATAACATTTATGCAAAATGTTTATTTTTCAAAAATCCCATTAAAAAGTTACTTACCTTGCAACCGCAAAATCCTAATTCTCCAAGCTCCATGGAGATTAGCTAGAACCTAAACAATATCAAGTAAACCTATCACAATAAGCATAGAGCTTGAAATTGCATCTAGCCACAATTTAGGAATTGCCAAAAGAGCACTTAATTAGGCAAGCCTAGTATTTAACCTCATCAATAATAATTGATTCCACTTCCAAAGTTTCTCAACAAATTGATTCACAAGGCATAAACTCCAATTTATAAAGTTAACCCATTTAAAATCATCTCCAACATCATAACTAGCTTCCATAAAATCTACTCTACATCAATAAGAGACCCATGAAAGCAAAGTCAAAATATCCTCCAGGATAAGAAATTTAGAACTTCGACTAAGTCCAAATAAACCCAATGGCAATGGAAAATTAGATTTACCAACCATCACATGTTATAACTCAAAACCCCTAAATTTTCCACCATAAATAAACCTTAGGTAGTCATCATTAGCACAAACCATATACCCACTCATTAAATAATTCTACCAATACAAAACCCATACATACAAACACATAAATATCACTTCCAATGCTCATAAATCACATGAGTATCATTATTAAAGTTTAGATAAACAATAACCTCAAGCAAAAGTGTAAAACCCATCAAAAAGATTATAAATTTTTACCTCAAAAAAGGATGTGAAGGTGCTTATGGGTTCTCAAGAATTATCCGGTGACCTTACAATAAAATGATGGTGGAAATGGTGGTATGGAGGTACTGTCGAGAGAGTTTGAGGAAGTGAAGAGAAGTGTTAGACCAGAAATGAAAAAGAAGAAAAATAAAGAAATTAGAAGTGAGGAGTCGGTCAAAGAGATAAGGGGATGAGTGAAAATGAGTGGTGGGGAAGAGTGTTAGGTGGGGTAGTTGGGAGGCATGTGGGAACTAAAAGAAATCTGCCCCCCCCCCCTTTTTTTGTTTGACTGGGACATTACAATTGTACTCGAGAAAAAGGGTGCATGACTAAGATGAGAATGCCAAAGTGCGAGAGAAGGTAAAGAAGAAACCGCAGCAGCTGCAACAACAATAGAAACAGGACCAACAAGTGGAAATGAAAGTTGTCCACAGGAAACTTACGCCCAACCCTAGGATTGGTCCTAAGCTTCTACCCCATCCTTGAATCTTGCACAATATAACCATAATAGTAAAAAATAAGGTGATAACCCAATTCAGCTAATTGGCCCACAGAGAATAAATTATAGGATATGTCAAGTATATGGAAGACCCTAGGAACCGAAATGTTGGAGTTCGAAACAAAACCTAGACTATTGCCATGCATGGTGGAACCATCAGCTATACGAATATTAAGAGGATGTGGTGCAGGTTCAAGTTTAGAAAATAAAGACGAGTGAGATGTCATGTGATTGCAATAAGCAAAATGAAAAAGCTAAGAGTGAGACTTACTGGGTAAAACTGAGAGAGTAATGGAAAGAGATGCATTACCAGCCATACAAATAGCCTAAGTTATTATGTTCTGTAGTTCAGTTAAGGATAGGTTGACAATGGATCTAGAAGACTAGGACTCAGTTAAGACGGAAGACATTGGCTTGGTAGACTTAATATTAGTAACAATAGTAGTAGATTTGTTGAGATGGTAACAAATCTCAATAATGTGGCCAAAACGCTTGCAATAGTTGCAGAACTTTTTGTTAGATTGTTTGCGATGATTGCTAGAGCTAGATGCATCAAACACTAATTGCAGTGGTTGCTCTGCGGGAGGAGCAGAAGGAGCAATAGCCAAAACATTAAGCTTATTCAGGGCTTAAAGGGTTGCAAGACGAGCTTCTTCTCCAACCAACTCATTTACAACAAAATAAAAAGAGGAATGAGGATTACGATTAAGAAGCTGACCTCGGATGGGCTCATAGGCATCGTGAAGTGACATCAAGAATACATAGAGACGAAATTCATCTCAAACAGTAGCATATTTCTGGGCACCCTTTGAGCAAGCCCAAGTTGGATCAGAAAGGTCAATTTGGTCCTAAATGCAGTGAAGTTGATAATAGTTGTCATTAATAGATTACCCTAGTTCTTGCCTGAGCTGATGCAACTCAATCATTAACTAATATTTCATGGATCCGTGAGAAGTGGAGTATCTCTTGGCCAACATATCCTATGTAGATTTTGCATCATTAAAACTACCCAACATATTGAAGATGGAAGAACTGGAAGTGTTTCGAAGCCAAGTGAGAATCATGTGGTTGTGACTATCCCATTCAACCATGCGAGTGATGAAGGCAGTATCTTCTTTAGTTGCCCCCTTGATAGGAATAGTGATTGTACCAACACAATATTGTCAGAGCATGCCACCCTTAAGAAAACAATGCATAGCTTGAGACCTAGATAATTAGTTCTTATCCCCCTCCAATATAGCATTGATGGGACAAGGAAGAAAAATATATTTTTTATCCATATAGAGACACACAATATGCAAAAATAGATTGCAAAAATGAAATCTACTCAAAAAACTGGTTAAGGAGAACCTAGATTGCAAAAAGTCAACGCTAGAAGAAGACAACGGTCAATGCCTAGTCAAAGTCAACGGTCAACTAGCGGCAAACATAAGCGGCTAATGTAGGCCTGATGATGTAAGCGGCTGACGTAGAGTGCTGACATAAGCGGCTGACGTAGACATGATGACATACACGACTGATGTGGCAGATGATGTCAGCTATGGCTAACATAAGCAGTTGTCATGGCAATAATGACATCACAGATGACATCAGCGGGATCCTTACTAGCATGTGAGGCACATGAAACATTCTTGCCAAAGCTTTGACCGATGCATGGCAATGCGTGGATGGTCGAATCGGGTTGATTTTGGTGGTGATGAGTAGATCGGTTGATGATCTACACAATGGTATATTTGGTGTCGTAATCGGAGATCAAAAGTGACAGATCCAATGAAGGTAATGCTCTTGGTTACAAAAAGAGATCTTTTGGCGGTAGAAATTCAACCTTGAGGACCTCTAACGGCAGCAAAGTAGTAGGGAGAGGATGCAGAAGGCTGGCTAACTGGAGAAATTGAGGCAGCGGAGAATACTAACAAAGACAATACTGCGAGACACTAGAAAAGGTTAGAGCAATGACTCTAATACCATGTTAGAAATACTGAATGAATAGTATTGTATTTCATAAGTAATAAAATATACATGAGTGCCTTTGTATAGGAGGCAAAGTATACAATACAAATATGTGTACCATACAAGTAAATAAGATAGGCCTAAAGCCCCATAGCCTATACACGTTAACAGTTGTTAAATCAATAAATTTAATGTTTAAATAATACATAAACATACTTGCATTACTTATGCTACTACTGTGACGAATTTACAATAATTTCGTAAGAATCTTTACCCAAAAATTAAAGATCTACAAGCGTACATATCTCATTATATATATATATATATATATAATATTATATTATATTATATATATACACTTATAAAATAAATTATAATGAGGTGTAAATTTGTGAGGCTTACAAAACTGATGTGTCAAAATTTTAAAAGATCAATTAGTAGTCAAAGGTTTCGGTTTTATATTATATAGAGATGACTGACATCAAGGAACCATTTCCAAAGGGATTTTTCCTCGTAATTTATAGTGGAACAATCTCTTGTAAAAGTTATTTATAGTTGACTATGAACTAAAATTTTCAATAATCATTTTATATTTTCAATATACCTATTTAAATAATCACTAAAAAATTCATTTCCATCTTGTTAAGAAACTTTGTTTTGAAAATTCAATGCTAAAAATGCATATTTCGTAAATACTAAACTCTATGCAAACTGTGACCGTTCCAAGATTATTATTAATTTTTTTTTTAGGGGATGATAAGAAGTTTAAATTAAATAAAATTTAGGCTAAAATGCAAAACACACCCTCTAAGTTTGACAATTTTTCAATTCAATCCTTTAAGTTTGAGTTTTTTCATTTTAGTCCTTTAAATTTCATTCCTTCCCAATTAAGTCTTCCGTTAATATGTTGTTAGTTTCTGCCATTAACATACCAAAACAATGTCGTTTTGGACCTTAATTAATATTTCATTATTTTTTTATATTTATTTCCTAATCTTAGGAAAAACGTTAATTAAAATAAAAATATAAAAATAGAAAGCAAAACTGAAGCCTCAGCCCTACCCCACCCAATAGATCTGAGAAACCAAGAATGAGAAAGAGGGGGAAAGAGAGAGTGAGAGATCGAGAGGGGGAAAGAGAGATCGCTGAGGGAGAAAGAGAGAGAAAGAAGATTGCAACACCAAAATCTTTGATAACATACATGCCAACTGCAATTGTTCAACGATTCATCATCATCATCATGATCTTTATATAGTTTGTATTGAAAGTTTCGGGTCAAGTTAACAGGGTAGTGAACAACAAGTCCCATGTGACTGACTATTTTACCAGAAATCCACTTTTCTTTCGATAATGGTTGTTTATGTTTTAAGGTTTCGATAGCTGTTAAATAGTCTATATCGGATCCGTTTGGGATCTTCTTATTTTGCTGAAATTGAAACATTTTTTGTTGAAAGTACTGTAGATAAATGTAATAGTTAGTTAAAATAGTACAGTGGGACCCATGAATAGTACCAAAAAGTGCAGTGGGTCCCATGAATAGTAGCAAAAATAAATTGAATAGTAAAATAAGCTGACAAAAATAATCTTTGCCAAACGTACACATCATATATGCTCTTGTAAGTTGTAAGATTGTCTTTTTTTTTTTTTTTAATTTCTTTTTTCTGATATGGAATTCTGATGTTGGCAGACTGGTGGTGTTTTTGTCATGGATTATGGCAAAAAGTTACAAAACTTGATCAATTTTTTTTTTTTTTAAATTAATGTTTTTCATAAGTTTAAAGTTGTGAATTTACAACTATTTTGTGTTGCTTTAATTCCGTGCCAAATTTGATTGTAACGGTCAATCTTTTGTACCCTGTATTTTATGTGGGATTTTATATAAGGGTTGTGTGTGAGAGAGAGTGTGAAGACTCAAGGTAATTGAAGACCAAAGAAGTTTTTGTGGGTAGCTCGTGAATAGCCTTCCCGCGAAGTGAAGTACGTGCTCAGCACATAACTGGAATGCGAAGAGTCATGACAGATAGTGACAGCTGGTTTTCGCGAGTGTCTCGCGGGTAAGACCTTCTCACGAGATACCCACGAAACATTCTGTTTTGCCAATTTGTCATATCTAATACACCATGTCCCTACCCACACTATATATACCCACATTACCCAGATATGTTGATGAGTACTTTTAAAGAAAAAACCCTAGCCACAACCCTTTAGAGTTAGAGATTGTTATACCCACAATCCTCTACCCAATCCATTGTGGTTTTCCTCAATTCCTACCTCTTAATTTCCAAATTCTTGAGAGGTTGATAGCCCAAACACTTACCACACCCATCCTGAGTGTAAAGTGAGATTTTGGTGCTGCTGGAAAGTATTGGAAGAAGCCATTTGTTTGGTGGATGCAATCGAGCTGAATTGCATGATCCGAAAAGCTAGAGAAGACAAGGCTTGGTGAAGTCAGTTGGTAGCAGGAGTTTGGAGGGCTCGAGTACATGGGGTAGACTAGGCTTGGAGGGTCTTTTGTTATTCGTGTACTCCAACTTATTCTCTAGTGGATTGATTTACCGCTTGAAGGGTGGCGGAGAGGGTTTTTACCGAGTACTTCGGTTTCCTCTTCGATAACACATCGGCGTGTTCTCTTGTGTTTGTATTCTTTTTCCCTACTCTTTTAGCTTTCATTTTACTACTAGGATTTGATGAAAATGGTTTAGAGTAGTTATATTGTTTATCCGCTCAAATTTACTCTATTCCGCACTTAGTTTAAGTTAGAGTAAAATCAACCGAGCCATAATTTTTAATTTGTGGGTCTAAATAGCTCTTATGTTTTCATACATTTTTGAGCTTTCAATTGGTATCAGAGTGGGTACACTTGTTTTGGTTTCATTACCTAAGTGTGATCCTTGACCCCTTGTGTGTTTTGCCATGGATAGTGCTTTGTATGCTTCTATGGATGTTGTTGATTGTAACATGCCATGTGTTTGTGAAAATGCCTCTATGAGTATTAATCCTCATAATTGTGATGACATGCTACATGAATCTTTGGGTGTTGTTGATATTCCTAACATCAAACTCTTGAAGAAAAATGCTAAGAAGTTTTGTAAGAATTTGAGCAAGTTTCGTTATGAAAAGGATGATTTGATTGCTAAGTTTAATGAATCTAATAAATTGGTTGAAAAGCATAAGAAACTTGCTAAAAATTCTCTTGAAAAGCTGAAAGAGTTTGAATGTTTGAATATGGAATTGGATGCTAAACTTGTTTTGTCTAACTAACTTGTTGATGAGTTAAAATGTGAAAATGAATCTCTTAAGATGCATGCTAAGTGTTTGATTGCTGAACCTATTGCTAAAAGGGATGAAAATATTTGTTGCAATCATATTGTGGTACCCGATTGTGTGCCTATTGTGTGTTCTACCTCAAAGGACAAATCAGTGTACATTCCTCCACACAAAAGAAATCAAAAAGTGGAGAGAAAGGCTCTTAAGCCTAAGCCTTTGTTTAAGTCTCATCCTAGGGATTTGAATGGATCTAAGTATGTTCCCACTTGTCACCATTGTGGTGTGATCGGTCACATAAGATCTCAATGCTCCATGTTGAAGAGAGAACAAAACCATGTTGCTAGATTCCTCCCTAAAAAGCCTAGTGGACTTAAACACATTGTTTGTCACCATTGTGGTGCCTTTGGTCATCTTAGACCTCATTGCTCTAAGTTTCAAGCTCTTAAAAGAATTAAAAGAAAAGAGAAACTTGAGCTTCTTGGAAGTTGTGCTAAAAAGGGTAAACAGGACTTAAGTGAAAATAGCATGTTGTTAAAGAAAGTGTTTAATGCTCTTAACTCCTTTTCTATGTGCATCTCCGGTTCTCATTCTTCCAACCCTAGTCTCACTTCTCATGAGACACTCATTCCAAACAATCGTTCCATTTGGATGAGGAAGGGTTCCTATGGTTGAGCTTATGCTCTTTTGGTCATTGATTTAATTCTCTCGATCTTTGTAGCATTCTTTATGCATTAGACGCTTCATTGTCATGTATTTGTGCATCATGCATCTTTTTATATGCATTTTTTTTTTGTTGATCTTACTTTACATGTTCTGTTTTTTAGTGTGTTGAAAAATTCAGAAAACAATAAAAATTGAAAAATCTCTTAAAAGTTTGATCGCTTGTGTTGAGTATATCATATGTGAGTTTGGCTTAGTACCTTCGTACTAATGGCGTAATGCATTTTCGAGCTTAGCTTGTTTTGTATGCACATCTATCTTTGTGGGAAAAATCTTGAAATCTATGTGTAATTGTTGTAAATCGATCTTCAAGCTTGTTATGAATGATTGGTCAATAGTCTTGATGGTTTTGATACATGCATAGACTTGTGTCTATATATCTTCCCACACTTTTTATGTTTTTGCTTAAAGAGCTCAACCAATGTAAATTTCAAAATGAAAAGAGATAATGAGTTACAAAAACCGTTGCACATACTAGTATTTGATTAGGAAAAAGGAAGAGCAACTTGTATTGAAATGTATGGTGCCAAAAAGCCAAAGGCTTATGCTCAAAATTGAAATATCAAAAATTTCAGGCACCGATCTCAAAATGAGATGTGTTGATAAAAAATGAACAAATGTTATGAATTGTAAAGAAGCCAAATGAAAAAGGTTCAGGCAAAATATGAAAACACAAAATTCAGACGAAGACTTTCACGACTGTTTCACTACTGTTTCGCGAGTAATGTCTTCCCGCGAAAAGTTTTGTGCTTCAGAGGTATTTTTCGCGAGTAGTTTTGCAAGAAGGCAACTTGCGAAAATTCCGTGTTTTCAGTTTTATAGGGTTGATGTGATAGATTTTCAAACATATCTTATTTTTCCTCTTTTCGCCTCCCTCAAGCCTCTTTACAACCTAAAACTTTTTTTCACTAAAAAACCCAACAATTTTCAAGTACAATTATTTCAAAAACTTCTCTAAGGTATGTTTTTAACATCTTTTATCTTTATTTCCTTAGATTATGCAGAAAATTTCTAGGTTTTACTTGAATTGGGGGTTTTTTGAAAAAGGGTTGGGAACTCTAAGTTTTGTGAATTTTTTATTTTTTTATTTTTTTCAATTTCTTGATTGGACTTTGTCCCATTTGGTTTGTTTGTGTTGGCCCCTTGTGGCATTTTAATATGTATTTAGGCAATTTTCATTCATGTTCATGCATTGCCCACATGTTAGTTTTATAGGTTCATACCAAGTGTTTGACAAAATAATCAAATGATATTTTTGTGCTATTTTGGACTCCAATGAATACCAAATTTTGGGGATTACCATGATTATACATATTTATCATGTTTTGATCATTGAGTGTGTGTTTTACACACTCTGACCCAATTGTGCTTAACCATGCCTTGTACATGGATTACATAGGCACATCTCATGCACACTTGATGCACACACTTGCTCACTTGTCATGTTTTGCATATAACTCATGCTAGATATTTATTGCTTACATGTTTAGCACTGTTAACATGATTTTGGGACTTTGAATATGTTCTTTTTAGGACTTTGTGTTTATTTCTGTGGACTAACTTGGATCTAATCAAGTTTGTGTTCTTGTTTTGTGTTTTTGCACTTGTTTCTTTGCTTTGTGTTTGTTCTTTTTAAATGTGTTGCCCTTCCTCTCGCGGTAAAGAACCCGTGATTGACTTTATGTCATCACCAGTATCAAAAAGGACCTAGCATTCGTCCAATGCCTCCAACAGCGAGAGATTCAAGACTCCCCTAGATTCTTAGACTTTCTCCAGCATTTTTCAGGATGATCCTACAGTGGTGGAACGGATTGTACGTTTTGATACCCTGGGATCCACTTTTATCCCTAGGATTTTTGAGAATAAAGATTGGGCAAATCTATTTGGGAACTTCAAGGATCCAATTGATGAATTAGTTAAGGAGTTCTACTCGAATGCTAGATTCACCAGAGTTGAACTAAAGTGTTGGGTGTGAGGAAAGGAATTTATCATCACTCCGAATTACCTTGCAAAGTTCCTTTGAATCAATTGACCGGAAAATGTGGATATCTCTCCTTATGATGACAGACTTCCTCCAATGACAGATATTCTTCAAATTCTTGGACCTGATCATGAGATTTCAGCCAAAGGAACCATTGGGACTGCGAAGTTTGAACCTGAATTAAAGACACTCACATTGATTATGTTCTCCAATCTCTACCCACTATCTAACACGGGGTTCATCAATCTTGGAAGAGCACAATTCTTATGTGATCTCATCATAGGACCTCTGATTGATATTTGCGCTCACATTTTTCAGACAATAGGAAAAACAATAGCAAGAACAGCAGCATAGATGTGTCTTCCTTTCTGTGGTCTCATCATGAAAATCATGGTACTTAAGGGTGTTCGTCCACCAAGAGATGGAACGATCATAGTTCGCCAGCACCCAATATCCATGCTGTCTCTTCAAATGAGCAAAAGTCAGTCTTCTGCTGAACGGGAAAAGCAAAATCTGTCCAAAACACCAAAGAGTGAATCTGTTCCATATGTCACTCCTTCCGGTCATGGCTCAGCTGCTCACACTACCACTGGACATACCGAGACTACATCTTCTCACATTCTTGAGCCTCAAACTACTAGCACTCAGCCAAGACGATCCAGCTCTCATACCGACAGATTGACTGTTTTGGTTGAAGTTTTGCGTGAGCATATTTCAGGACTTGCAAATGTCAGCTATTCCACCAACAGCCAAGTTCAAATGCGTCTCATAACCATTGAGACTCAGTTAGATGCGATTCAACACAAACTTGAGGAGAGCCTTTAGCTATTCGTGCTAAAAAGAGGGAGAGCAACTCACTATATAGATTGGACGATAGCATATAGTAAGGGGGAGAGCATCACAAGAAAGGAAGTGTGCATGGTGAAAGGGGGAATTTTTGTGAGCTCAAAAGGAGATAGCTGACACATACACACATACTTTTGGATAGTCTAACCATTGTTTGGCCAGTCTATTTTACAAATTATTAGTGTTTATATTTACATTACTTTCTTTTAAAGTTTTAAGTACTTTGGTTTAAAACTTTCAGTTTGTTAGGACATATGTGATTCACTTGTTAGGAACATATGTCACTATTTTATATAATTAGCTAATCCTTTGATAAAACGCACTTTACATGTAATTGGGTAGATATAGGATGTGTTAAATACTTCAAGAAACTTTGTTTCAAGATCAAGGGTTAAAACCATGCAAGTGTGTCCAAGAAATAAGCTGAAGAAGTGCTATTCATTAAACCTCGACAGCTAGCTATCTATCGAGACCTGTAGAGCTGTTGAAGCCTGTGGCTCGACAGCAGCTCGACAGATAGGGTATCTGTTGAGATTTATGAAAACAGAATTTCAGTTCTGTTTGAACTCCAATCCGTGTTTATGTGTTTGGACTTTCTTTTCTTACAACCCTAGACATATAAAAGGATTATTTTAAGGGCCGTCAAAGTGTTCACAAGTTATACAAGTGTTGAGCAAAGTTTGTTCAAGCAAATTGTGATCGGAGATAGAATTTGCCCTAGTTCGTCATTCTTGTGAAGAAGTTGCTGTGTTTGTACACCGTAGGGTTTTGTGACCAAGTATCTTTTTGATCTTTATCATTGAGATGAATTGAAGAACTTTATAGCCAACAACTTTCTCTAGTTGGTGATTGAAGTCGCGTACTGGGATCTGCACAATTAGTTAGTCACGTACTGGGAGCCATGCATCAAAAGGAGAAATTGTCACTATAGAACAAGTCCAATTGGGTATTGGGGTAAGGGTTCAACTGTAGGATTGGTATAAGGTACTGGGATTCCTTTACTTGTAACCGCTTGTTGTGATAATAGTGGAATTTCAGGAATGGTGACCTTAAAATCACCCGGTAGGATTTTTGCTGTGTTGGTTTTCCCCATTCGTAAACAAATCACCGTGTCAAATTTATTTTTCACTGCATACTTAGTTTATTGGTGATTTGTTTGTGCTACCACGCATTTGCATGTTAATTAACTTAATTAATTCACTTGGCTAAATTAATTGGATAATTTATCACAAGGGGTCAATTCGTTTTTGGCCTATCACAGTTTATATTTAGTACTGTCTTTTATATTCTTGCTTTGTAGCATTTTTTTAAGTACTTTTAGATATTTTTGCATTATCTTGAGTACTACACACTTGTGCCCTTGTTGGATCTTGTATCCTTGATGTAAATACTTTTTGTATTTTGCATTGGTTGTGTGTTGGATATGCAATTGATTTTTGCATTGCTTTTAATTGCATTGCATGTCCGGATGATCATTTACTAGCTAAATGTTCATTGTAGTCATTCTTTAATGACTAATCCTATTTTATCAAGATATGCTTAACTGTTTATGTAGTGTCTATTACCTTGATCGCACGTTACTTGCTTATATACGTACCGTGTATTCAACTTGTCATAAGCTTAATGGAAGTTTTGTTTGTGTGCGAGTGTTTCAAGTTACAGGTATATACATGCAAGTGTTTCACAACTTCTAGATTAAGTGTGAATGAGTTTTACCACTGTTCCCAAACTCACATTTAAGTCTAGAGTCTGTTTTAGGGGTTTTGACACAGGATAGCCAAAGGGAGAGATTGTAAAGTTGTGATTTATAACTATTTTGTGTTGGCTTTAATTCCGTGCCAAATTTGATTGTAATTATGGTCAATCTTTTGTACCCCATATTTTATGTGGGATTTTATTGTAAGGGTTGTGTGTGAGAGAGAGTGTGAAGACTTAAGGCAATTAAAGACCAAAGAAGTTTTCACGAGTAGCTTGCGAGTAGCCTTCCCGCGAAGTGAAGCATGTGCTCAGCACATGACTAGAATGCGAAGAGTCATGACAGATGGTGATAGCTAGTTTTCGCGAGTGTCTTACAGGTAAGACCTTCCTGCAAGATACTCGCGAAACATTCTGTTTTGCCAATTTGTCATATCTGATACACCTTGTCCCTACCCATACTATATATACCCATGTTACCCACATATGTTGAGGAGTGCTTTTAGAGAGAAAATGCTAGCCACAACCCTTGAGAGTTAGAGATTGTTATACCCATAATCCTCTATACAATCCATTGTGGTTTTCCTCAACTCTTACCTCTCCATTTCCAAATCCTTGAGAGGTTGATAGCCCAAACACTTACTACACATATTCTGAGTGTAAAGTGAGGTTTTGGTGTTGCTAGGAAGTATTGGAAGAAGCCATTTGTTTGGTGAATGCAATCGGGCTGAATTGTGTGATCCGAAGAGCTAGAGAAGACAAGGCTTAACGAAGTCAGTTGGTAGCAGGAGTTTGGAGGGCTCGAGTACATGAGGTAGCCTAGGTGTGGAGGGTCTTTTGTTATTCGTGTACTCCAACTTATTCTCTAGTGGATCGATTTACTGCTTGGAGGGCAGCAGAGAGGTTTTTCACCAAGTACTTCGGTTTCCTCTTCGATAACACATTAACGTGTTATCTTGTGTTTGAATTCTTCTTCCCTACTCTTTTAGCTTTCATTTTACTGCTGTGATTTGATGAATATGGCTTAGAGTAGTTATATTGTTTATTCGCTCACATTTACTCTATTCCGCACTTAGTTTAAGTTAGAGTAAAATCAACCAAGCCGTAATTTTTAATTTGGGGGTCTAAACAGCTCTTGTGTTTTCACACATTTTCGAGCTTTCAATATGATTAAGAAATAAATAAAAATATTAATTAAGATCCAAAACGACGCCGTTTTGGTATGTTAACGGCAAAAACTAATAGCATATTAACAAAGGACTTAATTAGGAAGGAGTAAAACTTAGAAGACTGAAATGACAAGACCCAAACTTAGAAGACTGAAATGAAAAATTGTGAAACTTAGAGGGTAAGTTTTGCATTTTAGCCTAAAATTTAATAAAAAGAGAACCCAAATCTACTGAGTTATTGAAAGAAAAAAATACGCACACACGTAAATATATGAAGTTTTTACAATTTTTCATACAAGTTTTCATATTTTGAAATCATTATATGATAGTTTATTATTAGTTATTATTATCTAATGTCATTAATTCAATTGCTCAAACCCCTATTATCAAATCCAATAAAACAATGTAAGTGCTTGAAACCACTTGCTCAATACATAGTTTACTAATGTAAATATAATATCAAATCTCACCTACTCACTAAAATAATTAAAGACCTCCAAGACAAGCTATTGAGGATCCAACAAGCAGCGCCCACAAAAGAGAACTTGAACCTTGAAGCATCTTTAAATTTAGAGCTTGATGAATGGCTAGCCAGAGAAGATTTGCGATTGCGGCAAAATTCTAGAGAGTTGTGGGTTAAAGAAGGAGATTGCAATTCTAGATTCTTCCACCTTTCAACCATAATTAGAAGGAGAATGAAGTACATTTTGGAAATTAAGTTGGAAAATGGGTCTTGGATCAGAGACCAGGAGGATTTTCAAAGATATTTTTTGGATAATTTTTCATCCTCATACAATACGAGCCATCCTTAGTTTCCTGAGAATCTTGAGAGTCTCATACAACCTTGTGTAACTGACCAAGATAATTTGGAGCTTTGTAGAGTACCCTTTAGAGATGAGATTAAAAAGGTAGTGTTTGGAATGAAGACTCTTAAAGCCCCGGGGCCAAATGGCTTCCCAGTGCTCTTCTTTAAGCACTACTGGGATATAGTTGGTCATCAACTAACGCTTGCTATCTAGGGATTTTTCTGTAATGGCTGGCTGTTGAAGGAATTCAACAAGACCTTTATTTCCCTTATTCCTAAAAAGAAAGGTGTGCACAATTTTAACTATTTTTGCCCTATCGGTCTTTGTAATGTGTGCTATAAGGTGATATCAAAAATTATAGTGAATAGGCTAAGACCTTTGCTAAACAAAATGATAGATCCAGCTCAAGTGGCCTTTGTGCTGAATAGGTGGATAAATGAGAATGTGGTACTAGCCCATGAGATTGTGCATACTTTCAAACATATGGGGAAGAAAAAAGGTTACCTTGGTATCAAATTAGACTTCCAAAAAGCCTACGATAGGATGGAATGGAGTTTCTTGATAGCGGTTCTTAAAGCCTTTGGGTTTAGCAGCAATTTTACCAAGCTCATCAACCAATGCTTATCATTAGTAGAGTTTTCCTTGCTGTTAAATGGGAGCCAATGTCCAAGCTTTTTCCCTTCTCGGGATCTTAGACAAGGCGATCCTTTATCACCTTATCTCTTCAACCTAGGAAGTAAGGTGGTTTTAAGGCTCTTAAACAGGGAAGTATCACAAAAAAAGCTTTTGGGGGTTAAAGTTTCTAACACTGCTCCGCCCATCTCCAAGCTATGCTACGCGGATGACATTATTTTGTTTTGTAAAGCTAAATCTACCAAGATTTCCATCCTCAAATCCTTCCGGGAGAAATTTTGCTCTTGGTTGGGTTAGCTTATTAGTGTGGAGAAATTTGGTTGTTTCCCTTCTAAAGGGGTAAGTTCCCTGTTCATTAGTTAGGTTAAGCATACTTGGGGACTCAATATGTTGCCTCAAAACTCCACCTATCTTGGGGTCCCCCTCTTTCTTTCCAAGAGCAAAAATAAAGATTTCAGATTTATTAAAGAGAAGCTAGACAACAAATTATGTGGTTGGAAAAGCAAAAATTTGTCTTGGTTAGGTAGAGCTACTCTTATCAAATCGGTTGCTCAAGCAATTCCAATCTATGCCATGTCCGCTATTTTGCTCCCTAAAGGCTTGTGTGACCAACTTGATTCTTCAATTCCTAGATTTTGGTGGAATCCAAATGCAAAATCAGGTCCGTACTGGACTCCGATGTCATGGCTGTCTTTATGTTGGCCCCAAAAGGAGGGAGGCTTGGGTTTTAGAAACTTCTGGGACTTCAACCAAGCTCTCCTCTCCAAATTTGGCTGGTGGATTGTTTCAGGAAAGGATTGCTTTTGTGTTCAGGTGTTGAAAGCAAAATACAAGGTTTGAAATAATTGGCTTTCCCTCTCCTTTTCGAATAAAGCTTCTCCTTTTTGGAAAAGTTTAATGGGCATCAAACACCCTGTAGTTAAGGCTGCTTGCTTTCAAGTTGGAAATGGTGCTTCAATTCAAATCTGATCTGATACTTGGATTCCCAACCTCCCAGGCTTTATCTCTTCTCCTAAAGAGGGTGCCAAGTCAAATTTGGCCTTGGTGGTTTCGCAACAAAGCAAAGAAATTGGGACATAGCCAAATTAAATTATTTTTTTGAAGAACCAGTGGTTGAGCTAATCCTAAGCATTCCCATCCCTATTTTCCAAAAGGAAGATTGCTGGGCTTAGACAGCTTCAAAATCCGGATTGTTCTCTGTTAAATCTGCTTATTGTCTCTCTCGAGTGGAATCTCCTCCCTCTAATATTGATGCTATTAAGGGTCAGATTTGGAAGACAAAATTACATGAACGTTTCAAGATGCTTCTTTGGAGAATTGCTGCTAACTTATTGCCATCTAAAGAGATAATTAGTAGATTTAATGGGAGTATGGATTTATGCTACCCTCTCTGCAATTCAACAATGGAGACAACCTTGCATCTATTCATGGTATGTCCCTTTTCTAAATCATTGTGGTACCAAAGCTAGTGGGGGTTAAGAATGGAAGTTTTGATTTTTGAATCCCCTTCGGAGTTTGTCAATTTCCTTTTATCTTCGAATTTTGCGAATAATCTGTTGCCTAGCCAAAGAGAGGACTTTTTGTTATTTGGTGCCATCCTTTGTGATGTTGTTTGGAAGTAGAGAAACCATTCCATATTTGAGAACATGGACATAAATTTGGAAGGAGTTGCAGCTAGAATTTTCAGCCTTTTTGTTGAGCATAAAAGTGCTAGACCCTCCCTTGTGAGACCTCAAGTTTCTGCATCAGCCTTGGGTTGGAGTTCTCCACCGAGGCATGGCTTAAAAATAAATGTAGATGCTGCGGTAGGTCCAAGATTCTCTGTCATTGCTACGGTCACAAGAGATTGGAGAGGGAAAGTGGTATTTGCTGGTTCAAGGAAAGTGAACACCACCATCCCTCTTCAAGCTGAAGTAGAAGCAGTGAGATGGGCGCTCTCTTTAGTTTCGGACTTGAGGTGTGATTCTGTCTATGTGGAAACAGACTCTCAAGTTGTGGCCAAACTCCTCTCGAACTCATCAATGCCTCCCCCTTGGAGAATCAAGTTTTTATGCTCTGATTTGAGGTCCTTTTTGTCTAGTTATAGTAATGTAGCTATTAGATGGGTGCCGGGATCTGTAATGAGGCTGCCCACATTTTAGCCAAGTGGTCTTTTTTTTTTTTTTTTGCAATTTTTATGGCTCTTTTGATGTTAGCTTTAGCCCAGACTGTTTCTTCTTTGTTGTGTTGAGAGAGTCCAGTGGCTTGTTGTAGTTTGTTTCCTTCTCAATAAAAGTTTCTAATTATCAAAGAAAAAATATCTAATCACACCCACTCACTAAAATGAGAGAGAGAGAGAGAGAGAGAGAGAGAGAGAGAGACAGAGAGAGAGAGACAGAGACAGAGACAGAGAGAGAGAGAGAGAGAGAGAGAGAGAACAATGAAGATTGGAATGAATTGGCGTGATAGTGTCGGTGTCGGGAGTAGAGTTCGGTGCATGTTCTGATTGTTTATTGGAAGTTGGACTGTAGGGGGGAATTTAGGTTCAATGAAAGCAGGTTTCACTTGTTCACTGGAGTGAAATTCATTGTGTCTTCAAGAAACAAATTTGGGTATAACGAGGTAGGATCAGACTTGTACAATTGAAGCCAATGTCACGAGGGCAATTTTTTTTTTTTTTTTTAAAAAAAAAAATTTAAGATGCTGGGTTTTTTGGGGAGTCATGATTTTGAAGAGATTCATTTTTGTTTTATTAATTTTTATTTTTGTGATATTGGGAATTTTTTAGAATAATTTTTTTATTGTTTGCATTTGGAGGAACTATTGGCCAAGGAATAGGGTAGATGCAAATGCTTTTTTTTTTTTTTTGGGTATTTTGTATCAAAATTTTATTTTGAGGCCTTTTTAACCAATAAATTTTCTATTATTTATTTTGTTAGGGTCATATTTTTCATGTGTTGGCATATTTTTTGACAAAACGCATTTTACTTATAATTGGGTAGTTCTAAGTGGAATGTAGATATCATGAAGTATGTTGAACAAATAAGACAAGTGGTATTATTGAAAACATGAAGACTGCACCAAGAAACAAGTGAAGAAAGTAGAAAAAGTGAACATCAACACTAGCCTCTACACTAGCTTGATACTAGCATCTATCGAGAATAAATGAAAATTTTCAATACTAGTCTCGACACCTCTCGATCTATTGAGTTTCGTAGATCAAAAAATCTCAGATTTGTTTTTTAGCCCATAATGACTTGCATTATTAGGGTTTTATTCACTAAGCCTCTAGGGGATATAAAAGCTTTATTTTAAATTCATCACAAGATACAAAGACTCAATTAGAGAACTCATACATCATTGGTGTAGCTACTACATTCTTATGGGCCTTAGGATTTTGTAACAAAGTGCTTCCAAATATTCAAGGTGTACTGAAGTGAATAACTTCATATCCATCAACAAACATCTGTTATTAGGAGATAGTCATGTACTGGGATCCATGTAAAGGAAGAAGTCTCTACAAGATCGAGTCCAATTGGGGATTGGTGTAAAGGTTCAACTGTAAGATTGTATTTTGGGATAGTCCAGGGTAGTAGTAATATTTCTTGTAATTGCTTGATTTTTTATTAGTGATTCTTGGGAGTGATAACCTAAAAATCACCCAGTGAGGTTTTTGTCTTATGAAAGTTTTTCTCCATTAATCAACAAATCAATCAAATTTATTTTTTGCTGCACTTTAGTTTATTTGGTAATTTTTTTGTGCCCTCACGATTTGCATGTAATTTGACCTAATTTATCAACTTGGTTAATTGAATTAATTAACTAGGGTCAATCTATAACCCAACATACTTTATTTAAAAAAAAAATCGATATCCCTATTTTGTTTAAGTTTAATATAAAGAGAGTAATTTTGGAAAATTGTATCTTTTTAATGTAAAAGTCAATACATTAAATGATATTCACTTAAAAAGTTGGATTTTTTTTTAACATGCCTAACAATATGAAAAAGGAGTATAAATTAAGGCCACTATTTTTTTTTTTTTAATTTTATTTTGGGTAGGAAATAGAGCAACTTAATTAGAAATCACATAACAGCCACTATGAAACATAGGATCTTATTATAATGATATGATACAGTCAAACATGCAATACATGATAGAGAGGATGTTTTGACTATGTCGCTGGTTTTGTTGACAATTTGAAATCTTATAAACTTGAGGATCTTAAACGGTTAGACCTCGGAATCTCATGGTTTTGTGATAGCTATTCTGCCTATTCAGAAAATAGGAGTCCAAAGTTGAAGTTACAGCCCTACTTTGTTATAGTTCTATACGAGTGTTGTTAAGTACCAAATGAAGCTACGAAATCCTTTATTTTCTATTTTTGGTTCTCCCCTTCTATTTATAGAGGTTGGAGCTCGATCAATGTATTAGACTTTCGTCATTTTCAAAGTTATTTGATCTAAAATTTATCTCAAAAAGTGATAGGATAAGAGTGCATAGTAGAAAAATTGAATTAGAATTTAAAAATTCATGCTAGAGGGGTGAAGTGCCAATATGACTAAATTGTGTGCCAATCGGCACTTTGTTTTAGGATAAATATGAGTTTTAACCTAATTTTCGGCAATTAAATGAACAAAGTATGCCAAAAAATTATAAGGATTTTTTAATTTTAATTAATCATTTATCTTTCGGAAATAATTAACTAATTATCTAAAAAAATAATTATCTAGTAGAATTATCTTGTACATTGTGCATTATTGTCATTAAACTTAAATCAATGAGATTTTGATATGCAATTAATTAATTTTAAGAACCAATCATAATTAATAACTCAAAGTTTAAGAATGCATGCATTTTGTGAATTGAATCTTGATGTCGAGATTCATTTTTCATACTCAAGGCATCATTTAATATTTGGTTTGGGTAAAAACAGAGAGGATGAAAAATAGGAAGAGGAAAATAGGGTGAGAAATAACATTTTTCACTATTTGGTTAAGAAGAAAAAAAAAAAAGAGAAACAGAAAATAGGGAGTAAAAAGTGCTAAATGATATAATTTACACAAAAACCCTTATTTTAAGTTGCATTTTTTTTTTCTTTCTTCTCTCTTCCTTGGAAGAAATTATAGAGTACTTTGGTAGACCATGTCACTTGCCCACTATTCCACTAAAAAACTTCCACTTGTTTAAAATTGTTGAGTAAATAATTAATTTCTGTTAAAAAAAAATTTCTAACTAACAATTTAAACAGGTGGAAGTTTTTTAGTGAAGTAGTGGACTATATCACTTGTCCACCATGTGGATCTTATAATTTCTCCTTCCTTAGGTAGCAACGTTGCCCCTCATTTTGGTTTTTTTTTTTTTTTTTTTTTTTTTTTTTTTTTTTTTTTGGGTTTGTTGCCAGTAATGCCCCCCCTTTTTTTTTGCTTCTTTTTTTTTTCTTTTTTTTTCTTTTTCTAGACAAACACGTTGCTAGTTGCCACTTTTTTTTTTATTTTTTATTTTTTTATTGGGCATTAACATTGCCTCTTTTTTTCTATTTTTTTTTCTTTTGATATTTTAAGGCTTGGACGTGATATTTTATTTTTATTTTTACTGGATGTGATTTTTTTAGAACATGTATTTTATTTTTATAAAAATTTTGGGTGAGTGCTCTCTTTTGTGTGGTTATTTGTCACCTTTTTTTTTATTATAATTTTTCATCATTCTTTAACAAGGCTATATGAGTAAATTTATTCAAACTTATTTTTTCCATCACTCCACTTTTCCACTCCTAACCAAACAAAAAGGAGAGAAAATAAAATCTTTTCTATCCTCCCACAATTTTCTATCCTCCCATTTTTCCACCCCTCCAACAAAATGAACCCTAAATATCGTTCAAAGTTTCAATTTTCTTTGGAATTATGTTTTCATTCATCCAACGGTCAAATGGTCTTTTCACTTGAAGTGGGTAGAAGTACAATTTATCTAAATAAGAGGACCGCTAGCAAGACTATAGATTAAGTCCAATGAATCTCAAAAGAGAAGGATCAAACAAACTTGTTATTTAGCAAAATACAATATTTACTTTTCTCTTCAGTTATATAAGCGATCAAAGGTTTCAATGGGGGGCTTCTTGAAATGCTGGTTCTCTAAGTTCTAAACATGTGGGTGCTTTATTACTGTATATGTGTGGGTATTTAACTATTTATAAGGGTGGTGAGTTCAAGTGCTACTGCCTGGAAATGGTACGGTTGGCAACCTAACACCAATTTAACCCCTTACTAAGCGACTGAGGCTTGAGGGGAGGGGAGGGGCTAGAGACTTTCGCTTTCTTATAAGCTTCAATAATTAATTGAAAATAGTATGTAAACATATAAGACATAGTTAGATCAAGACATTTGGAGATATTAAAATAGATTTTCTTTACAATTTATATAATATTAGTTACACCAAATTTCTCATTCCATTGCTATTAGGTATATAATTTTGGAATTCACTATTGAATACTATACATATACGATATCAATTTACAATCACATTTTGTTACATTCAATATCTTCGCATACAAAATATCTAAATAGAAACAGTATTGAAAATATGCTCATTAATTCAAAGAAAAAATAATAGTAAAAATCTAAACAATTTACTTTGTATGAAAAGCTAACAAAAGAAAATTTTGATTTTGATTCTAATTGAATTTTCTCTAAACCTTAGTTTAAAGTAATATATATATACATACATATATATATATATATATGAGATTTACTAACGTGTGCCCTTAAAAAATACATTAATAAACCATTTCAAGAAACTTTTAATGAAAAAATGAAAAAATAATTAATTATTTTGACAATTTTTTCAATTCTCCTTAAATTTTTTTTCTTCACCTCACTTTTTACTCTACACACTTACACACTAGCTGTTGACTTTATTTTCTTCACTTCACATCACATCACACACTTCACCTTACACGTCTCAGTTGGTGCTTTATATCACACACCAAAAACTGAGCACCAATTCTACATATTTATACATGCTTAAAGTCAGTTAACCTACTGACTTTGAATTCTCTAGCACATTCTTTTATTGTCTTTGACTAATTGTAAAATATCTCTTTCACCAACCTTCTAAACATCTTGTAAATTTGTGGCTGAGATTCACTTAAGCAAGGAAGCTCTAGAGAAATCTGGACAGAAAGAGATTGCATGAGAAATTGTAGAAATTTCTAGAGAAAGAGAGAGAGAGGAGTCGCTTGATGTTTAACAGCTTAAGTACCAGTGTACGATTTCATCATTTCTATTGGATTGGAGCTTGTTAGACAAGTCATCATAAGTCTCACCTTCTGGTTAAATTTTTTCATTTCATATATAAATTAAGAACCAAAGAGAAATTTAATACCACCTCTAAAAAAAATGATATAATTATAAAGATATGGTACCATAGTTGTTAAAATCATTATCCAAATCATAAAATTGCACGATTTTACGATCCCACCTCACCAAAAAGTTTAAAATTATAGCAGGATCGCAAAAATGGTAGGATCGTATGTAGGATTGTGTAGGATCGTATGGGATCCTACCATTTGGCCTTTTTTTTTTTTTTTTTTTTAAGTGGGATTCATTTGGGTAAGATAATCCACCTAAACCCATAAGCCCAACGGGTTATCAGAAGCCCAATAATGAATTGAAGTCCAAAATTTACCCCTATGTCAACATAAAATTTCAAAAAAACCTATAGTACCTAAGTTTAACGTTTTCAAAAAAAAACCTAAAATACTTAAAAACACTAAGCTCTAGCACCTCTGTCTTGTGCCTCCTCAGTCCTTTGTCAAAAACCCAGCACCTCTGTCTTGTGCCTCCTCAGTCCTCTGTCAAAAACCCAGCACCTCTCAACCATCTAAAATCTCAATGGTGAGCCATTGCTTCCTTTAAGCTTTCTTAAGTTTAACATTTTAAAAAACAAAACCTAAAATATTTAGAAACATTCAGCTCCAGCACCTCAATCCTGCGCCTCCTCAGTCCTCTGTCAAAAACCCAGCACCTTTCAGCCCTCTCAATGATGTTGCTGTGAGCCATCGCTGTCTTTAAGCTTTTTGGTAATTTGCTTTGGTAGTTAGTAGTTTATCATTTATTTGTACTTTGATAGCTTGATTCTAGATTGTTATGTTGTGTATATGATTTTGACAAAGCTTTTAAGGTTTTTATTTTTCTATTTTGTTAACTAAATTAAGTAAAATTCGAAAAATTATGAAACAGAATCTTCAGTATTTGATTCTTTGATAAATATTAGTAAACACAATTAGTAGTTTAGAATTCCACACAACCTGTTTGATGAATTCTGTGTGTGATTTTTTTAGCATGCTCTCTATCTTGGTATCTTTTTTTGCAACTCTAGTACAAATATACAATATCTACTTTGGCTAGAAAGAAAATTAAGCGAAAAATGCACCAGGAAATAGGTTTGACCTGGGATGGGATCATGATGTTGAAGTAGGTTCAAGGCAAGTTCAATGTAATTATTGCAAAGAAATTCATAGTGGGGGTATATATCGGCTGAAGCATCATTTAGCTAGGACTAGGAAAAATGTTTCAGCTTGTCCTAGTGTGCCAGAAAAGGTGAGGGAAAAATTTGTGTCTCTTTTGAATGCCCAAGCTGAAGCATCTATAAAAAAGAAAAGGTGGTCTACTATAGAAGAAGAGGATGATGGTAGTGATGATGAATTAATTGAAGTACAACAACTACATTCATCAAAAGGGAGGGGCAGACACAGGCTCCATGGATAAGTTTGTTAAAAAAAAAAAAAAAAAAAAAAAAAAAAAAAAAAAAAAGCAAGTAACAATGAATTGTATGTTTAAAAAAGGAGAACGTGATATAGTGATCCAACAAATTGCTAGATTCTTCTCCACTAGTGCCATCCTTTTAATTGTGTCAAAAATCCAGAGTTTTTGCGAATGATTGATATGATTTCAAGATTTGGAATTGGCCTCAAGCCTCCTTCCTATCATGAGATTAGGGAGACATGCTTGAAGAAAGAAGTAGATTTTACACAACAAATGCTTGAAGAATATAAGGTTGAATGGAAAAAAACAGGTTGTTCAATTATGTCTGATGGCTGGTCTGATAAGAAAAGGAGATCCATCTATAATTTTTTGGTGAATAGTCCCAACGGAACCATTTTCCTATACTCTATAGACACATCTAACATATCTAAAACAGCATAAAAAGTTTGTCAAATGTTAGATGAAGTTATGGATAGGGTTGGAGAGGAGAATGTTGTGCAATTGGTGACTGACAATGCTGCAAACTACAAACTAGCTGGAGAGATGTTGATGCAGAAGAGAAAGTGCTTGTTTTGGACTTCATGTGCTACCCATTGCTTGGGTTTGATGCTTGAGGATTTTGAAAAAAAGATTAAGGACCATAAGTACACAATTGCAAAGGGGAAGAAGATTACAATGTACATATATTCTAGAGTTATGCTTTTAAATTGGTTAAGGATTTCACTAAAGGGAGGGAATTGATTAGACCTACTGCCACTAGATTTGCAACATCATATTTGACATTGTCATGCCTTAATGAGTTCAAAGGAGAATTGATGACAATGTTTTCTTCAGAACAATGGAGGTGTAGTAAATTTACAAAAACAAAAGAAGGGAAAAGAATTCATGCCATAGTTATGGATAACAATGGCTTTTGGTGACTTGTTGTCAAATGCTTGGAGGCTGCAATACCCCTTTTAAATGTACTTCACATGGTTAACTCTGATACACCTCCAATGGGATTCATTTATCTAGAAATGGAAAAAGTAAAAGAAGAAATATAGAAAAATTTCAATAATGTTCAAAAGAGGTGACCATTTTATTTATATCTTCCTTAAATTCACATTTGTTTTTAATTCATTAGCTTATTAAATATATAGTCATTGTTTTTTTTTAATATAATATCCACTGTTTTAAATTGTAGTTACAAAGTGATATGGGATATTATTGATGATTGATGGAAAATGCAACTTCATAGGCCTTTGCATGTTGCGAGATACTATTTGAACCCTTCTATTCATTATGATCCTTCTTTTCATCCGGATTCAGATATTAAATTAGGACTATATATGTGTCTTCAACGAATGGTTCCAGAAGTTAGTGATAGGAAAAAGATAGATGTCCAACTTGAAAAATTCAAACAAGCAAAGGGACTCTTTGGTATTGAAGCTGCCATATTAGCCAGAAATACTAAATAGCCAGGTAACAATTTTGTTTTTCGTTTTTTGTTTTATATTCAAATTCATCTTTATTAGTTGTAGATTATATTCTTAAGACTAAGATATTATAATTCATATATGTATCAGTTGAATGGTGGGACTCATATGGAGATGACTGTCCTGAATTGAAAAAATTTGCTATAAGAATATTGAGCTTAAAATGTAACTCATCTGGTTGTGAAAGAAATTGGAGTGCGTTTGAAATAGTAATACCAAATGACTTTGGTATATTATGACAAGATGATTTTCCATTTTCTTTCTTAGTTAAAAGTTTGTTTCTTCCCCCCTCCCCTCTATTTGAGAATTCTCAATTCAAAAAGGAGAAATTGCTTACACCAAAAAAAAAAAAAAATGAATGACTTGGTTTTCGTTATGTAAAACTTGAAGATAAAAGAGAAAAGAGCTAAACCATTGAGTACAAAAGAAGAAATTGGTTTGGAGAATTTGTCTTCTGATGATGAGTGGTTAGTAGCAGATTGTGTAGATTCAGAAGATGATAGTGCAAATTTTGATGAAGACAGTGAAGGTATTAATTTATAACTTTAAAGCCTTTCTTTATAGCTAATATTTATACAAGTTACCTATGTATAGTTTGAATGTGTGACCACTAATCACTAATTTATATTTGTATACTTTACTTATCAAAAAAATTTGTATATTTTAGTTATCAATGTTAGGTGATTATGAGGTTTCAAGAGTTGCTACCAAAGGAAAAAGTGTGCTAGTTCAAGATGTTAGTGATGAATATCATGAGAATGATGATGGTTCTAATGATGATGATAGTGATGGGCTCCCACCTAGATTTGAGAGAGTTAGGGATTTCAATGATTACACCATGGGTGTTGATACTAGGAAGGATATAGATGATGAAATGAGATATAACAATGATAGTGATTAGATTAGAAGAACCTTAGAATGTGAATTCTCTTTTGGATTTCATATTTGTAATTAGCTAGTTTACCTTAGATTGAGAAACCTGTTTTGGATTACATATTGTAAATTTGTAATTAGCTAGTTTTTATATGCTAACTAGCCTAACTTATTTTAGATTTGGAACTTAGAATTTGGAAAACATTTTCTGAACTAAACATGTATTTTTTTCTGAACTAAACATGTATTAAACTTTTTGGTACTTAGTGGCTAATTAAACATGTACTAAACTGTTTAGATACATTATGTTAAAAGTTAAATATATTTTATTTCGTTAGAATGACATAAGAACGATGTAGTATATGTAAATTACATTTTATGATGCAATTTTTTTTTTTTAATGGATGGATTCATATTTTAAGTGATTATATAACATACAAAGTCATTATCAATATGTTTTTCACTTAAAACCTGAAAATAAGTAGGATTTTACAATCTATGATCTTACCTACCTCCCACGATCCTACGTAGGATCCTGATTTTGACAACCTTGCATGGTATAGTCAAATATGCAATACATGATAAAGTTACAAAATAAGAAATTGAGAACAAACAACTTAAAAGAAAAACAATGGAAGAATAAAGTTGAAATGCAAGAAAAGTATCATGTACTAAAAGCACGGATAGTTTGTCCATTGGGATGCTAATTCAGAGAGTGCCTTTGTAGAAGATCCATCTGCACTTAATGCTTTCTCAGCAGCGATCTTTATATCTTTCATACGATTACGAACTTTCTTCCCTTCTTCTCCAACCATGAGACCCTTTACAACTTTTGCAATTTCCTCTCGATCAATTAGACCATTTTTGTTAGTTTTTGGTCTCAGTGCCACTTTTACATCCTCAGCTAATAATACTGCATTCATTTTTTGTTCTGCGTAAAGCGGCCAAGCAATCAATGGAATGCCTTGCATGATACTCTCTAGGATCGAATTCCAACCACAATGACTTAAGAACCCACCCGTAGAGCCATGGCTAAGCACTTGGGCTTGTGGTGCCCAAGAGGGAACCACTAGACCCTGCCATTTAGTCCTCTCTACGAACCCTTTTGGTAAGAAAGAAAGAGTGTTGTTGTCGAGAGTTTGGTCACTAAGGTATGTGGCATCAGCTGATTCATTATTTGGGGTTCTTACAACCCATAAGAACTTTTGGCCACTCAATTCCAATCCCAAGGCTAGCTCATTTGTTTGATCATATGACAGAGTCCCACCACTCCCAAAACAAACAAATAAGACAGAACCATGTGGTTGATGTCCAACCATCTTAAACAGTCTGACTCTGACTTGTCAAACTGATTGCTTGAACCACTTTGGATTGGTCCAATTGGATAAAGCGGAAGACTTTTAGCTTCTTCGTCTAACAAAGCTTTTATGGCACTTCCTTCCAATTCCATGAAGGTATTAATGATAATACCTTCAGCTAATCGGAACTGTTTGGCGCTGTGAAGAATCATTTTGTACAACTCACTCGTTCGATCTTGTACCGGTTCCATAAGATCTCGACCGTGAATCGGTATGCACCCCGGAAGTTTCAATGGTTCTGGTAGGTCTCTATACTGGCATGAAACTGTATCGTCCAGCTTTGGCAAATGAAAAACCAAAGACAACGTCAAAGCATTTGTATGGAAGAAAATGTAGGGTGAGATGTTGAGTTCCTTAGCAATAGCTAGTGCATCAATACCAAAAGGATCGACTACAAAAGCAGAAAATTGAGTAGACTTTGACACATCACGAAGAGGTGGCAGTGAACGAGTTAAGGTGAGAATAGTTTGGACTTCAAACTTTAGGTCTCTGATCTCCTCCTCCTCCAATATCACAGGAGGAAGAAAGACATGATCTATAGTGGTGGGAAGGGCTTGAAGAACTGCTTTCATGGCTTTGGGTGGAGACCCAAGTACGGGAATGATACATGTGATGTTGAAGTCGTGGTGATGAACAAGTAGCTTGGCAAACTCGACAAGAGGGATCAGATGTCCCATCCCTGGACTTGGTAGAATAGCTATGTGTGGTTTTTGTTCCATTTGGACAAATGTAGAAGTCAATAATGTTTTGAAGAGGTGGGTTTTGTGAGAGAGTAGTATGATTTTTATGGTTGAGAGTTGGAAAGTTGGATGGTTTATATAGCGTTTGAACTTAGGATTTGCATGTATTTAGATTATTTAGTGTGTCCGCAAACTACATGGGGGACGGCATATATAGACAACCCCACATGTAGTTGGCTAAACCCAACTGGATTATAGATTCTTCTCTCTAATTTAAAATTTTGGACATTTATTTATTGTTTATTAAAACTCATTTGTTAATAGGGGTTTGGTTAAATATGTGTGTGTGATTATTTCTCCTCCACACGTGTACCTTCCAGACTCCTCCACACCTTTACTTTTCACCTTCTTCCAGACTCCTCCATTTCTTTTTTCTTTCTTTGTGCTTCTCTTTTGTTCTCACTGGTTCTTCCAGACTCCTCCATTTTGTCTAACGTTTTCTTTCTTTCATCTAATGTTTCCTCCATCGTTGATCAACCCAGATCAGCCCATCATCCATATCAACCCAAATTGGCGAGAATCATAGCATCACAACAGAAAAAAATAAAAAAAATAAAAAAAAAAACTAGGTTGTGTTGCTATCTAGTGTTTTGTCTCTGATGTGGTTTTGTTAAGTTTGATCATTGATGTGTGATGTTGGATTTGGGAGGAGGATGGTGTTTAGGTCTAAAGAGAGGAGAGAGCAGATGAGAAAGAGAGAAGGAAGAGAGAGAAGAGAAGAGAAATAATGAGAGAGGAGAGAGAAATTTTGGGAATTAAAAATGAGAGGGAATGCATTAAAAAATTATTTCCATACATACCATTTAGGTATAGTATCATCATACATTTAGGATGGTACTGTAGTAGTATGGCAAAAAAATTTGAATTTTTAAAAGTTCCCATAGATACTGAGCTCTTTTGGGTCTAAATGCCAAGTTTTTCTTACATTTGACATTTCACAGGCCCAATGCAAATGCTCTAAAAGATTGCTCTAGAATATCCTTAAAAGTCAAAAATTGATTGGGAAAAGAGTTGTCAAGGACCATGTATCAGATACCCGTACTTTTTAAAAGAACTAGTTAGGGCAGCACAAGGCACATGCTGCTCTTTTGTTTTACTAAAAAAAAAATTATATTTTTCATTAGATAACACAAAACTACTAAATTTTGCACTAAAAGATCTATATGCATAGATAATACTAATTTATTAATCTTAATAAATAACTACGTAAGATATGAATATCCATACAATTAAGTTATCTTTTTAGAGCTATACAATGTAAAGGTATAACCTAATCACTCTCTAAAAACTTCCAAAAGTTATAACAGAAACCATAATTTGACTCTGTATTAGAAAACAATAATTAAATTCACAAAAAACATTGTGCTATGTTTTGTTTGAAATTTCTTCTTTAAATACTTAAAATTATACACAATGAAAATTTTATTATAAATTATGATTTTTTTTATAATGCCTTTACCTTGTAACTTGTAAGTTTGACTGACATACTCATTTAGCTTAATTTCTAATGAATCTATTTTTTTTTTTTTAAAGCACATGTTATCAAAGTTTTTATTAAAAATTATTATACTCCAAAGTTCTTAAATCATTTTGTTAATTACAATTATTAACATATCCTAACAACTTGTGATATGCCATATTAGTCAAACCATTCAACATGTTTAAAGAAATATTGATAAATTGTTCACACACAAAAAAAAAAAAGAAAAAGAAAAAGGGTTTGATATAATTACACCCAATGTTGCTTAAATGTGTTTCAAAGTTTTTTTTAATTTTTTTTTTTTTTTAACGAAACTAAGTGTTTCAAAGTTGAGCACAATGCATTTGGATGAAGTATGTTTTGAACCATTTCAAAATGTCTATTTCATTCTTTGAGGATAATAAAAAGTAATATACTTTTGCTGATATATATATTCAATATATTTCTATTATTGCCAGTCGTGTACAGCCTTCCGAACCCATTATATTGCAAGAGCTTGACCAACTCCTGAGGAATGAAATGACTCAACTGCACACCAAAAAAAAAAAAAACTCCCAACAGATTAATGCAATAGCAACATAAGACAATTCACTTGTTTAAATCCCAACTTATGACTTTAAGGTTTACCCATGAATAAGAAACTATGATATCTAGCCTTTCCTTTATTGTCTTTTAAAAAAAATAAAAAAATAATAAGCATAGATACAAAATAAGTTTAGTAAGAACCATTTCAAAATACATTAATATTGTAGTTTATTCCCAAGGAAACCCATAAACTCCATCCAACAGCCTCCCTATTAACATATTTATACCATACACTGACAAAAGCTCTACTCCACACTTTAATATTTTTATACAAAAGGTAACAACTTCTACATACTAAATCTATCATTAAAAAGCTCCAACAAAAAATGGTACCCAACATGATAATAACATTATAAATCTCTTATCTTACCAAGTGATACGTCATGCCACCTGAATTGAACCCAACAATCATAATCATAGTTGGTTTTATGATGGTATATCAAAAACTTTACCAACCGAAAGTCCAACATGAGAACAATATCAAAATTTTAAAAATACAGTAAAAAACCAATGATTTAAAACAATCAAACATGAACCCAATCAAAAGTTGTTCTTTTTACCTCTCTTAGTTAAAAAATTCGACCAAACTCTTTCTCAATGCACAAATAGATGTCCTTTTGAGTTGTATTGTGGAAAGATGAAAGATGAAGATACTTGGATAGTGAAGAAATTGAATCCAGAACATAATTGTGGGAGGCGATTTAGGAATAGATTTGCATCCTCAAATTGGCTTGGGAAGCATTTGATGGATGATGTGAGTAGTGACTCAAATGTGAAGATGTCCATTATCAAAGACCGAATTGTAAATAAGTTTAAGGTTCATATTAGTAGGTATCATGCATTTAGAGCAAAAGGTAGGGCTAAAGAATTAGTGCACGGAACTTTTACAAAACAATATGCCCAGTTGGGGGATTACTGTGAAGAATTGTTGAGAAGCAACCCTAGGTCTACTATACTAATCTCTACCAATAGACCTTAACCACACTTGCAACCAAAATTTGAGAGATTCTATGTATGTTTGGATGCTTGTAAGATAGGCTTTTTAGCTGCTTGTAGGCCTTTCATTGGTGTTGATGGATCTCATTTGAAGGGTGAGTATCCAGGAAAAATCTTGACAGTAGTTGGCAAGGATGGCAATAATGGTGTTTACCCAATTGCATTTGCCGTGGTTGAGGCAGAAACAAAGGACTCATGGACATGGTTCATGAAAAGGTTGCTTGATGATATTGGAAGTTTAAGGGATGAAGGGTGGACCTTCATGTCTGGCCAGCAAAAGGTGAATTGAACTTTCATTTTATTTTATTCTTTAAATTTGGATGATGTACCTTGCTATAAATTCACACCAAACTAATTGTATTCTAATACATCCAATAATTTTGTATTTTATGTCTTTGTTGTAGAGATTAACATAAATGTTTGATGAGCTCATGCCAGGTGTGGACCATCGATTTTGTGTTCAACATCTATATAATAACTTTAGTAAGGATTATAAAGGTAAGCTACTAATGGATCGAATATGGGCAGTTGCTAAGGCCATTAACATCTGAGTTTTAGTTTGAAATGGGGAAGATCAAGAAGTTAAACACACAGGTATGGGATTGGTTGGTAGGAAAGGAACCTAGGTTTTGGACAAGAGCAGCTTTTAGAAGGTATCCCAGGTGTGATGCACTAACCAACAATGGATGTGAAAATTTTAATTCTCAAATATTGGAGTATGGGGATTAACCAATAATCACTATGTTGGAGGAGATTAGATTGCATCTAATGGCTTATTATATTAAGAAGAAGGAGAAAATGGCAAGGTATCATGGTCCTATATGTCCTAGAATCCCGAACAAGTTAGAGACTAAAAAAATTAATTATACAGATTGGGTTTCAATATGGTGTGGGTATAGCAATGAGTTAAAGTTTGAAGTATCAAAATTGCTTGACAAGTTTGTAGTTGACATAAAGCAGCGTACATGCTCATGTGGATCATGGGACCTAACTAGGATTCCTTGTACACATTCTATAGCTGCATTAGAATATATGGGTCACACTATTAAAGATTATATGAATCATTGCTATAGTATGGAGTCCTTAGCCCAGACATACAGGTCATGTGTATACCCTATTAATGGTCCCAAGTTGTGGCCACAAAGTAGTAGAGAAACCATACTCCCTCCTAAAAAAATAAGACAAGGGGGTAGGCCTAAAAAGAAGAGAAAGAAGGAACTTGGTGAGCTAAACAATCTGTTTAAGATGAAGAGGAGAATTGGCCATGTTAAATGCAACCAATATGGGAAAGTAGGTCATAACAAGACGAGGTGTAATCTCGCTATGAATAAATCAGCAACTCAAGCTAGCAAACAACAAAGAGTAAGGCTTGTAATAGTTAGAATTTTTTTTCCCTTGTTGATAATGCACTACTTAGTTGTGATATAACATTTACAGGTAGGTGAGCCAAATGTAACAACTCAGAGTTTGGAAGACCAAGATCATGTTGCATCTTCAAGCCATGTAGAACCTACTAATGAGGCAGCACATCCATCACAAGCAAGCCATGAAGCACATGCAAATCAACATAATGAAAAACTACCTGTGAGTTACTGCCTCAAATGAAAACAAGTACATATTCATATTAGTTAGTCTCATATGAAAACAAGAAACCACATATTTCTATGGAATTTAATACAACACAAAGTTATTACATATTTCAAATTAGGAAAGGAAAAGCCACAACACAAAGTCAGCCAGCACCCCAATGTGAAGGAGTGCATCGAATTCAACCAGCATCTCAGGTTATGATCCTTACATTTATATGTTACAACCAAATTGCCTATGTTGTTTCTACTAGATTAATATCCTTTTGCACTTCCTCAAGTTAGACACAAAGAAGTTACAATTTTGGAGTGTCAACGGAGACAATGGCTACTACAAGTGAGACATCCAGAAGAATTACAAAGTTTTATATGAATGCACAATTGCAGAAGTGAACAAGATTTTTTGTGGATAAATGGGCAGATGAACAAGATTTTTTGTGGTCATTTATTGGAAACCTTGTCAAATTATGGAGATTTTAGTATGGATTATAGAATTAGAAATTTGGAGAAAGATTGTGCTCAAAACTGGAAATTCTTTGGGATGAATGATTTGTTAAGTTTTTCCTTTAGTAATCATAAATAAATTGATTACTCAATCTCATTGAGATCTGAGAGACCTATGGTGTTTTGAGTAATTGCATTATTGTATATGTCTATGAATTGTAGGCAAGAGATTTTGAGTAATTGCATTACTCTTACATGTTCTGGTTTTATGGGATGAATGTGAGTCTTTAACTCTTTTGTACATTGTCATACCTTTTTCTTGAAAGATTTGTGCATAATCTCTATGTTCTTTCCTTCACATGCTCTGGAAAATACAACACTTTCTACATTTATAGCAACTTAGTTTTGACTCTTTTGAGGCTGAGTTGGAGTTTAGAATGTTACATGAAACTGATTTGATACATACATATATATATATATATATATTGTAAGGTTGAATTTATTCAATCATGTGTTGGCTTTATTCTATGCCAAATTTGCTTGTATTTTAGCAATTAGATACCATGTATTTAGGTGGGAATTATGTAAGGGTTTTGTGTGAGAGAGTGTGAAGAAAACTCAAGATGTGTGCATACAAAGGAGTCTCGCGACTGGATCTCGCGACTGACTCATGACTGGCAGGTGGCCAAAATGGCATACGTGTGAAGCATGCAGGGAACTGAAGGGTTACGATAGTTGGAGCACTACAAGACAAAATGTATAGTATGGCCAAGCAATTAGCTCACGACTCAAACTTGCGATTCATCCCATTCACGAGACTAAGTCACCAGAATGCCCGGTTTAGATGAAACCTGACTTTTCACATTCCTCACATTCCCTACTATAAATACCCTTATACCCATAAAATGTAGAAAGCTTTTAGAGAGAATTTTGAGAGAGAAACCCTAGAGAAAACCAAGATTGACTCATCCACAATATTTGATATTTGATTCTCCAAATTCCTCTACTCTCACCTTCTCCATTGACACATCCTTGAAAGGTACATTTGACAAATCCTTATCTCACCATATCCATATCAGTGAGGAGGTAGGAAGCAATTCAGAGTCGACCAATTTTCTTGGTTGATGCAATGGGCTTATTGCAGGATCCGAGAAGCTAAAGAAGACACGGTTAAGCTTAACCTTATTGGAGCAAGAAGCTTGGAGGGCTTAGGTGCATTGGGTAGATTAGGCTTGGAGGATTTTCTGCTATTCATGTATCCCAACTTTATTCTTTAGTGGATCATTTTACCACTTGGAGGGTGGCGGAGAGGTTTTTCGCTGAGGTCTTCAGATCCTCTTCAATAACACATGCCGATCTTATCTTTGTGTTTGCATCTCTCTTCCCTTACTCTTTAACCATTAATTACTGCTGTATTTGTGATTAATTATGTGTTAAAGTAGTTTGCCAAATTGGGTATTGCTTATATTTCATATTCCGCACATATATTATTTGAATATAAGCTTGTGTTGGTGATTTTGAGATTGGGGGTCTAAACGTTCATTGATGTTTTACACGCTAATTGAACTTTCATATATATATGCTAACGACAAGTTATCTTGGCTGTCACAAGTATAATAAACAATGCAGTATTGTCTCTTAGTTGTAGTATTCTTTGCATGGATGATTGAAATGTTTTTCTACTTCTCTTAACTCATTTGAGTTAGCTAAGTCATCATTTTACAGGAGCCAAACCAAATGAAGTTGTTATTTTCATCCAAAAAAATTAGTCGCGTGCTTGGCCTAAGTTTCACACCATATTGATATTTTTGATACAATGTTTATGCTTACAGGTTTCCATGCCATTGGAAATTCTCAACATCTTAATAATGATAAATAGCAAGATTATGAAGCATAGAGTGGGTGCAGGGGCAAATTCATGCTACACTCAAAGCTGGAGCTTTTCAAGTATACTTTACCAGCCTCTCTTGTAAAGAATTAGAATCTATCCTCAATTGTGTATGTATGATTTAAATAATATATCTAAGAAGCAAATAAAATTGAGCTGCTAAGATGGTGCTGGGGGTTTAGCAGTTGCAGCAGCTTTTGTCATTTGGTCATGTTACCAGTATTATCTATATAATCTATAGAAGCCAAAGACGTTTAAGCTTTTTTGGACTTCATAAAATTTTGTCACCTTGCTTTGGAACATCAACATTAATAATTTATTAATACTGACAAATCACAATTATATATCTATCTATCAAAACAAATCACAATTACGTACCAGATCGATGATGAATTAATGAACCATCATTATTTCCAGTGAAAAGAATTTAAAGAAAAGAAGAGAACATCTATGAATCTGCTTGTAGAACATTCCAAAACTATAAATTTTATATTTGCACCATATATCCCACAATTAATGTACATTAAATATTTACAACATTTTAGGAAGTGGAGGAAGTCTATAGCTTTGAAAGCTAATTTTTATACACATAAAGGTAAGGCATATATTGAGACAGTTGATGTTCTCCCATCAAGAGTGCTAGAAAGTAGCTTGTACATTCCTACAGCGGTAGCATCTCCAAGTCTTTGAACAACTACATCTATGCATATCTGCAGTAGCATATGCTCAGAAAGTGTATTGATGAGTGACAAGGGTGTTTTTAGGAAGAAGTAAACTCATTACATAAAAAGAAGTCGACGACTCCATTGAGCCTATCAGTTTCATATACGTGTGAAATAGTACGAAATTGACGACGCCATAGGCCGACGACATCACCTCAATACCCGACAGCATCCACATGAGATGACGGGAATCCCCAGGTCGATGGGAAGAGAGTGGCCGACGGGAGTAAAAGAGGCCAACGGGAATAAAAAGCATGACGAGCCCAACATGGCCTAGCTTGACCTCCACAAATATCTATACATGGAAATATCTTGTACCCCACGATTAATCATAATCAACGGAATCCCTATAAGGAAAGGATCCTGCAAGATACATGTATTTATGAGGATCTTCCCTACAAGGAAAGACCTTCTTCGCCAAGAAATGAATGTCAACTCTACGCTACTAGAAAAACCCCAAAACCCTTACAAACCAAGGTACGTATAACTTACCCCAGCTCTAGCACTCTAAAGTTGTGAAAGTTCTCTAACTTAACCTTCGAAGGGTATTTGACCGGTACCACACTGGTACTCTATGCAAAGTCTTATTTGTTTCTGTTTCTCAAGTTCTGTGTAGGGCACGTGAAAACTGTGTGGCTCACTAACGATTTTTGGCATCATCAGTTAGCGCCTTCTATGGAAAAGTAAAGCCATATTACCACTTCCCAAACAAAGAGTTGTATGGTACTCACTTGCTCAATGGCAACCAATAACCATACCGGAGAAGAACCATGCACTACTACCCTTGAAAGACAGGTACAGACCTTAGATGCGGCTGTGGAACACCTTACTAAGCAAAACCATGACCTGAAGGAACAACTACGTCAAAAGAATGCTGGGCCCAACAGTCACGGATAAGAGCAAGAGGGCACCAGTGCCTAAAGGAGGGATCGAGAAGGACCAAAAGGCAGCAATGCTTCAAGCAGACAAGAGAGACTAGATACCAGCCGTCCATCCATTGCTAAAACAGCACCACCACACATAGTCGCAAATATGCAGATGATGAAGGAGTGGATGGACTTCATGATGAATGCCCTCAGAAGACGGGTGTCAAGCGACCTCGACGAGTTAGTCCACTGGACAAAATCGCCTTTTACTACACTCGTCACTTCATTCTCCCTTCCACCAAAGTTCCATAAGTTACAGGTAGAAGCCTACAACGGGTCAAAGGATCCCTTAGATCACCTAGAGTTATTCAAAACCTTTATGCACTTGTAAGGCATGACAGACGAGATCATGTGTCGAGCCTTCCTAACTATGCTGAAGGGTCCTGCAAGGGTATGATTCAAAAGGTCGGCACCCAACTCCATCAGTACCTTCAAGGAGCTGAGCGCGCAATTTGCCTTGCACTTTATTAGGGGGCACAGGTATAAGAAGTCCATTGCGTGCCTGGTAAGCATCAAGCAACGAGAGGATGAGACGCTGAGATCCTACATAACTCGCTTCAATAAGGAAGCCCTCTCGATAGACGAAACTGATGACAAGATACTTATTGTTGCATTCACCAATGAATTACGGAAAGGGAAGTTTCTATTCTCTTTATATAAAAATGACTCGAAGACCATGTTAGACGTGCTTTATCGAGCTACTAAGTACATGAACGCCAAAGACGCGTTAATAGCACAGGAGAAGAAACCCAAGAAAAGGGAAAGGCAAGAAGATACATGACAGGACAGGGGACGGAAGACAACCAGAGCCAGAGATTGACGGGAGGATAGGCGCTCTAAACCCCTAATTGGAAGATTCGCAAACTTCACCCCGTTAATTGCCCCTATCGATCAAGTCTTGATGCAGATCAAGGATGATGTAGCCTTGATGTGGCTCGGCAAATTGAAGGGAGATCCAATAAGAGGTCCAGAGACAAGTATTGTTGTTTTCATCAGGACCACGGTCACGACATGTCTGAATGCTATGACTTGAAGCAGCAGATTGAAGCCCTTATTAAACAAGGGAAACTACAATGATTTGTTAGCAAAGAAATGGCAGATCCACCATAAGAGCAGTTGCTAGAAGGGATAACAAGCACCCCAAGCCACCCATAGGGGACATAAGGATGATTGTAGGGGGCACCACAACTTCTGGTTCATCCAAGAAGGCCTGTAAGACTTACGTTAGGATGGTTCAGAACATCCAGCTGATAGGTTTCGTCCCAAAGATGGCACAAGTCGACAACCCTATAATTGGATTCTCGGAAGAAGATGCTCGACATCTCCACCACCCACACGACAATGCACTTGTTGCTAGTATTCGGGTAGGGGACTACAACACTCACCAAGTCCTAGTTGATAGTGGAAGCTCTGCTGATATCCTCTACTACCCGGCATTCCAACAAATGAGGATTGAGAAAGAGTGACTCGTACTAGCCAATGCGCCACTCGTTTAGTTTGGAGGAACGAGGGTATACCCCCTCAACGCGATCATATTACCCATGACAGTCGGTGACTACCCTTAGCAAATTACTAAGGATGTTACATTCGTTGTTGTCGACTGCTCATCTGCCTATAATGCCATACTAGGCCGACCTACCCTCAACTCATGGAAGGCCGTGACTTCAACCTATCACCTAATGATCATATTCCCCATCGAGTATGGAGTAGAAGAGGTACGTGGGGACTAAATGGCAACACGTGAGTGTTACATAACAATGTTGGAGACAGACGACCACTTGCAGACCATGAGCATTGAAAAATAGAGGGCGGTCACAAAGCCTGTTGAAGGATTAGAGGAGATACTTTTTAATAACTCTAGGGACAAGCGAACGACTCGGATCGACACCTTCACCAGTCCGCCAATTCAACAAGCACTCACGGCATATCTAAGAGAAAATCAGGACATCTTTGCATAAAGTCATGAAGACATGCCTGAGATCGACCCTTCAGTCATGGTGCACAGGTTGAATGTGTCACCCTTTTTTCTCCCTATCCGACAAAAGAAACGAGTGTTTGTCCAAGAACAAGATCGAGCTATAGCGGAAGAAGTCCGTAAACTGCAAGATGTAGAATTCATCAGGAAGGTATACTACCCCGACTAGCTGGCCAATGTAGCGATGGTTAAAAATGCCTACGGGAAATGAAGGATGTGTGTAGACTTCACGGACTTGAACAAGGCATGCCCCAAGGATGACTACCCCCTCCCGTGGGTTGACATCCTGGTAGACTCCACAGCAAGACATCAGTTATTGAGCTTCATGGATGCATACTCTAGTTACAACCAGATCAAATTGGACGAAGTTGAGCAAGAGAAAACTTAGTTCGTTACCAACCAAGGCCTCTTCTGTTATAAGGTGATGCCGTTCGATCTCAAGAACGCCGGCGTAACGTATCAGAGGCTCATGAACAAAATGTTTGCACATCAGATTGGAATAAATGTTCAAGTTTACGTGAACGACATGCTAGTGAAAAGCCAAAGGGAGGACGATCATTTAGACGACCTCAAGGAGACCTTTGACACCCTCCGCTCTTATAACATGAATCTCAATCCAAGAAAGTGCGCATTTGGGGTGACGGCTAGAAAATTCTTAGGGTTCATGGTGTCTCAGAGAGGTATCGAAATCAACCTAGACAAGATCAGGGCCATGATGAAGATGGCACCACCAAGGAACACAAAAGAAGTGCAATGCCTCAACGTCAAGGTAGCTGCGCTGAATAGGTTTGTTTCGAGGGCGACGAACAAGTGTCTACCTATCTTTCACACGGTGAAGAAGTCCTTCGAGTGGACAAATGAATACCAACAAGCTTTTGATGATCTAAAAGCATACCTCTCCTCCCCACCATTTCTAATTCCTTCCCAGTCAAGGGAAGACCTATTTCTCTACTTGGCCGTCTCCCCGACTACCATCAGTGTGGCCTTAGTCAGAGAAGAAGACAAGGTGTAAAAGTTCATGTACTACATTAGCCGAGCACTCCATGGTGCAGAGGAGAGGTACCCACCGATGGAGAAGCTCGCCTTTGCTTTAGTTATCGTAGCTCGTAAGCTTAAGCCATACTTCCAGGCCCACATTGTGGTCGTTCTAACAGATAAGCCTCTACGGCAGGCAATGAGTAACCTGAAAGCAGCTGGACAAATAGTGCTATGGCAATAGAATTGAGCGAGTTCGACATACAATACCACCCACATACTGCCATAAAGGGACAAGTGGTCGCTGACTTCATTGCGGAATTCACCAACATGGAAGGCCAAGGGCCAAAAGAGCATCCCCAATGGAGTATTCACACAGACAGATCGTCTAACAGGTAGGCTGGTGGAGTAGGTATAGTGCTTCGTTATCCAGAAGGGGACGAGATTGAGTGTATGGTTCATCTCAACCTCCCTACGACCAATAATGAAGCGGGGTACGAGACTCTAGTGGTAGGACTAGATCTCGCCAAAGCCGTAGGGGCCATGAGTGTGGTTGTGTACTGTGATTCTCAGGTGGTCACAAGTCAGGTGAACGGTGACTACAGATGCAAAGGGGAAAGAATAAGAAATACCTGGAGCAAGTACGAGTGGGCAAGTTTCAAGCCAAGTTTGTTCAAATCCTCAGGGAAGAGTACAAGCAAGCCGACCGTTTTGCCAAAGCCGCATCAGCAGAACACATGCTCATCCCTAGTAAGGTACTGATGTGCATGAAATATGTACAATAAAGTACTCACATATCTACATATTTAGTTTTACTTTTATGTTATTTTGTGACTAATTATATAATATCTTTATGTTGTAGATAACAAGGACTTTACATGCAAAGTGGGGCTAGGCCAATTGAATCAAGCCAACTTACATCCAGCCAGACATGAATTCAAGGAAAGACCAACCCAGTTAAATTTAAGTCCAATTGGAGCAAGGAATCAAAGAAAATTTGCACCAAATCCAAGTCCAATTCGGATTAGGATTTCAGACTTCACATCAGTTAGTATTTTGGCATAACGTTCGGCTCAGATGTCCAATCGAGATGATTCAAGTTAGGCTAGAACGTTAACTTAAAGAGCTACAACTTTATAGTTTACCAAAAGTCCAAATTCTGACTTTAAATGGGCCAAAACCGTCTGTTAAGTGAAGCCTAAAAATCTGGGATTTTCTCCAAACGGGAATTCAACTTGTAATAGGATTCCTTGATCTATTTAAAGGCTCTTTAGGGCAAAATTCAGGGGGGCTGAGGCTAGTGCTAGGGCTGAGGCCTGAATGTATAGAGAGTGCGGCTACTTCTTTGGTTTTCTTCCATGACAGTTAGTTTTATTTTATTTGTCTAGTTTAATGTTTAGTATTTTATTTTTGTGTTTTCTTTCAATTACTATGAGTAGCTAAATTTATAATTAGGGTTGAGGATGAAACCTTGTTAAGGATTATCAGTAATATTTATGTGATTTGATTTTTCCCACAATAGTTGTTCTTTAAAGATTTAAATTGTTCTTGCTTCATATCAATTGACTAAGATGGAATTCTAGATATGAGTTCAATCATGTTTTTCTCATGATTTAGGATTTATCTTAATTAATTGAATGCTTGGTTTATTAATTCTTGACTATAAAATTGGATATCGTTTGTGATTTGTCTGTTAATGGATACAATTTATGATTTGATTTTTAGAATTGGATATATCTTGTGATTTGTTTGGCTACAGATACAATTGATGATTTGGTTTTATACTTAAGAAGCGAAGAAGAACATGCTTTAGATTTTTAAACATAAGTTTTAATGATGATATTTTCCATGATAGCAAGATTGATTTCTAGATTATCATGTAGTGAGTTGAGAAAAATTAATGATCATAAATATATGCTGATATGACTTACAAGGTGGATTCCAAAACCTTAATTCCTTTCTCTTGATTTTTTACATCTTTTTATTGCTTTATATCTTTTGCTTAGTTTAATTATTTGCTTAATTTTATTATTTGTTTAGTATATTTAATTGCAAAAAAAAAAAAAAAATCAATTTTTATTAAACTAGATTAGGATTAATTTGGTTAAGGTTTAATTAATTTTCCTACATTCATACATGTCTCTGTGGGTTCGACCTCGTTCTTGTCCAACTATACTTCGGTACAGTTCGTACACTTGCGAATATTTTAAAATTTCACAACAGGTACTTTCTTTTGTTCAACTCTCACATTTGATAAACGGTGTCGGTGTGCACAAAATAGACTCGGGAAGCAACTGGACCACACCGATAATTTCTTATTTAAAAGATGGAATACTACCTAACAGTAAGGAGGCCGCAAGAAAGCTAAAGGTTCAAGCAGCACGATTCATCTTGATAAAAGATGTCTTGTATAAAAGAGGCTTCTCCCACCCGTACCTAAGATGATAAAGCCCCGAGAAAGCAGATTATGTTATGAGAGAAGTCCATGAAGGGAAATATAGGAACCATTCAGGGTCACAGTCACTGGTGCACAAGCTAATCCGGGCTAGATAATATTGGCTTACCATGCAAAAGGATGCCCAAGCCTACGGCAAAGCCTGCGACAAATGTCAAAGGTTTAACAGTGTCATTAGCCAGAAGAGCTTACTCTATTGACGACTCCATGGCCTTTTGCTCAATGGGGATTAGACATCATGGGCCCATTCCCAATAGCGATAAGACAACTAAAGTTTCTATTGGTCGGCATAGACTACTCTACCAAATGGGTGGAAGCTGAAGCCCTGGCCACCATTAAAGAGAAAAACGTATGAGACTTCTTCTTGAGAAATTTCATCTACGGGTACGGGATCCCTAGAGTCTTGGTCTCAGATAACGGGAAGCAATTCGATAACGACTCATTCAAAGATCACAACTGGGAATTAAGAATCACTACTCCTCACCCACCCACCCTCAAGCCAACGGACAAGTTGAGGTCACGAACCGATCCTTACTCAAGATCATCAAGACTCTTAAGGGTGAAAAGGGTATATGGCCAGAAGAGTTTCCAAGCGTACTATGGGCGTACAAGATGACGGCTAGGACACCAATAGGATAGACACCATTTCGACTAGGAGAGATACCTACGGGAAAGAGGCCGCCATCCCAACTGAGGTCGGACTCACAAGCTACAAAGTGGAGAACCATGATGAAAATAGGAACGATGAAGCCATGTGCCTACAACTTGACCTAGTAGATGAAGTAAGAGCAACAATCGAACAAAGTTTAGCGTGGTACCAAGATCTCATGGCCAAGCATTACAACTCCAGAGTCAAACGCAGAGATTTCCAAGTCAGAGACCTCATCCTAAGGAAGGTCATGGGCGCCACAAGAGATCCCTCCTAGGGAAAGCTAGGACCTAATTGGGAAGGACCCTACATAATCACTTCATGGCAAATGAAAGGTACTTACCACTGCAGACACTAGACAGGCAGAAGTTGCACCACCCATGGAACATGGAGCACTTGAAAAGATACTACCAGTAGATGATGGCACGAAGAACAACATTCCTCATTTCCAGTTTACTTCCTTTTAGTTAATTTTTACTATCTACAATACTTTTTAAGCCCAAATGGCAGCTTTTTATTCTTTCAAGAACAATTTTTTACTTATGCGTGCATTCAACACATAAGAGGAGTTATTCAGATATGACCTGTGTATGTATGTCTCTACGAAACTACATCTATGATTAAGTCCGTAAGTGGACGGGTCCGTCCTAAGGGGTGCCACCAAATCATCAAGTCCACAAGTGGACGAGTTCATTATTAAGTCCACAGGTGGACAAGTTCAACCAATAGGGGTGCCTTGAAATTATTAAGTCCACAAGTGGACGAGTTCATCATTAGGTCCACAAGTGGATGATTTCATCCCATGGGGATGCCTTGAAATTATTAAGTCCACAAGTGAATGAGTTCATTATTAAGTCCACAGGCGGACGAGTTCATCCCATAGGGATGCCTTGAAATTATTAAGTCCACAAGTGGACGAATTCATTATTAGGTCCAAAAATGGATGAGCTCATCCCACGGGGATGCCTTGAAATTATTAAGTCCACAAGTGGACGAGTTCATCCTAAAGGGATGCCTTGAAATTATTAAGTCCACAAGTGGACGAGTTCATCCCATGGGAATGCCTTGAAATTATCAAGTCCACAAGTGGACAAACTTACTATTAAGTCTACAAGTGGACGGGTTCATCCTAATTATTCGCCAAGTCCTTTAGGGGACAGGTACATCCCAATATGTATGCTACTCCTAAGGTGGACGGACATACGCATATCTTAAAATAAGAATCAACACATAATAAAAGCATACTAAAAGCGAAGGGTGTAAAAATATTAAACGGACGCCATAAATAAAAGGAAGTGTTTACAACACGGCCCAAAAACAAAAGGGCACTTAATATTATCTGAAAATAAGATGGGATACATAAAAATTTAAAAAGTTAAAACTAGGATGAAGGATTCTGGGCATCCTAGGCAAAGGGGTTCTTAGCATCTTCGTTAAGAGGATCTTTAGCAGACGGGACCAAGGGAGCGATGGGTCCTTCAAGAGTGGGTTAAGCAAGAACCACACTGTCATCTTTCGGATCCTGCTCTGTATGAGTAGAGTCATCGATCTCCTCACTAACAATGTCACCACCTGCAGTCGTCGGCACCGAGTCATCCATGGAGATCTTGGATAAGTCAAGGTCTAGATAGACGAACCCAACTTGCTTCAGGCAGTCATCAAAACCTTCACCATAGTAGACAGTGCACGCATCAATGAAAGACTGTGAGGCCCTAAACTCCACCACGGCATCAGCTTTGGCCTTCTTCGTCTGCTCACGAAGGGTCGTCAGCTCCGTCTTCAGGCTTTCATTGGCTTTTTGCGTCTTCTCTCGGAGGCGGGATTCTTCCTTCAGTTTCTTAGTGATAGCCATCACCTCCTTGTTGAGGGTGCGGACTGCCTCCTTGTACTGGTCCCGTTCCTTGTTCTCGATTTCTTGACACTTCTAAAACTGATGGATCACCCTTTCTTGGGCAATGCACCTATCTTGAAGCACTTTCATGCGCACCAACGCCTAAAATCAAGACAACCCTCAGCAAATGAATGAATAAAAGAATGGAAAAAAGTTTGGGAAAAGAGCGTACCCTAGAAAGATCAAAGAGACCTAACGCCCCTAAGTCTTTTGTCGTCTACTCGGCACAAGGGTCCAAGTCCGTCTCCTTGATGATTGACTCAACCATCTCAACGACATATTCCTTATGCATCAGAAGATGACAAACATTTCCCTAGGAGATGGGACTAGTCACCGTTATTAAACCTTTACCGGCTCCATGGTTGGGTTTGGGAGGCGATGGCTGCTTTGACTGTTTGTCACCAGCAGGAGTGCCCGGTCCTTTCTTGAGCGGACGGTCATCCTTCCCTTCGCTCTTTCACTTGGACGTTCCTTTGCCGACGACCTTGGGAGCTGACATTGAGGCCCTCTCCTTCTCCTTTTACTTACGCGCCGCGGCTGATGCCCTTACCAAAACTCTTTGTCTTGCTACCTCCATTTCTGCAAAGGGTAAAACACAAACGTTAGATAAGCAAGCATAAGTATGAAGCATACAGAAGGAAAAAGTCAAGAAGTAAGAACTTACGCCGACAGGAATAAGCATTCAGTCTACGAGCTGTAGGCGTCGGCTCAAGACCACCACAGTAGGCATGCAGCGTGTCGAGGGTAATGAGTTCCTTACACCTCCATTCATTGAAAGGGATGTCAAGCACCCGACAGATAAAGCCTCTTGCTCGTCAGTTATCCGCGAACGAACACTAGCTGAAAAAGAAAGAAGCAGACAACATCAAACACAACAAATAAACAAAGAAAAAGTGAGGAAGCAAACGGTACTAAACTTGAATCCTTGACAATACCCCAAGTATTGTCGAAGCCATGAGACATAGTAACCCACTCCTCCCAGTGGCATACCCAGTCTGTCCCTTGGATGAAAAAGTACCTACTTTTCCAATTTCTATTGGAGTTAGGAATCTTCGACACCAACCTAAGTGACTTCTTCCTCGCTGCAAAGTGATATATCCCTTTAGACGAGGAGATATTTTGGAGTCTGTAGCACCAAAAGAACTCGTCGAGAGTAAGTCGACAGTTTCCACCACTAAGACAACCCTAGATGACTTCAGCTCTTATGAAGATTCTCCAATCATTGGGAGCTATTTAGCTAACGAAAAAACCTAGGAAATTGGCTAACTGACAGTGTAGTTCCGTCAATGGCAATCTCAATCCCGCCACGAACATGGTGTTATACATGTCAACATCAGCGGTCTTCCCAAAGTAGCAGTTTTCAAACTTCCTAGGCAAACAGATTGGGAAATTATCACGGATTGGTATCAATCCCATAAGTTCTTGAAGATGTTAGTCATCATCGTCGGCTTGAAGTCGTTGATGGTCCATATCATGGGAAGGATGAAGGGACGGGTATAACCATCCCCTGGGCTTCCTGAATTTCCTCCTTCAAAAGCTCTTTCATCACCCTTACCCTCGTCCTCTTCTCCCTCGTACTCCTTCTCGTTCTCCCCTTCCACTCTGTCCCCTTCTCCCTTGCCATATTCATCCTCATCCTCTCCTTCCTCTACTTCCTCTCCGTCATAATCTTCCTCTTCATCATCAGGAGAACGGGAAGACGGTTCCCTCTCTAATGACCAAGATAAGCCCTCATCAGGCCTATGACCTGACAAGTAGACTTTGTCGTAGCTTGCTCCTTACAGACTGACGACAATTGCTCACTTGTCGCTTCTCTATCACCTAACATCTATTCACCTACAAGCGACAAAGGTATTCTAAGAGCCTATTTGATGGGTCTCTCTATAGAAGTGACGACTGACTGAAGAAACGGAAGTAAAAAAGAAATAAAAGGAGAAGAGGACTTACAGGATTAATAGACAACTCTGTAGTAGTGACAAGATCTGCAAGTTGACGGCAATGAAGATGATGAGATCTGCAAAGTTAACGACAACAAAGGTGATGGAACAACAGCTCTCCCTCTTAAGATTTACAAAGATGAAATAAGGAAAAATGAGAGGAGGCAATGAGCTATTTATAAGGCGAAAGAACGTGGGAAACGAAGCCAGCCAGCCTATGCCACATGTCCTAGCATTTAATAAAAGCTGCTCAAAGAGCCATTAATGAACACCTTTTTCCAATGGATAAATAATAAAAGAAAAGCTACACTCCATGACCCGTCAGCTAAAATTGACAGAGCCATGGAGTAGGGGGCAGCTGACAAGGGTGTTTTTAGGAAGAAGTAAACTCGTTACATACAAAGAAGCTGACAACTCCATTGAGCCCGTCAGCTTCATATTCGTGTGAAGTAGAACGAAATTAATGACGCTATAGACTGATGACATCACCTCAATACCCGACGGCATCCACATGAGATGACAAGAATCCCCAAGCCGACAGGTAGAGGGAGGCCGATGGGAGTAAAAGAGGCCAACGGAATAAAGAGCATGACCAGCCCAACATGGCCTTGCTTAACCTCCACGAATATCTATACATGGAAATATCTTGTACCCCACGATCAACCCTAATAAAGGGAATCCCTATAAGGAAAGGATCTTGCAAGATACATGTATTTATGAGGATCTTCCCTAAAAGGAAAGACCCTCTCCACCAAGAAATGAATGTCAGCTCTACGTTGCTATAAAAACCCCCAAAACCCTCACAAACCAAGGTACGCATAATTTACCCCAGCTCTAGCACTCAAGAGTTGTGAAAGTTCTCTAATTTAACCTTTGAAGGGTATTTGGCCAGTACCACACCAATACTTTTTGCAAGGTCTTCTTTATTTCTGTTTTGCAAGTTTTGTCTAGGGCACGTGAGGACCGTGTGGCTAATAGATGATTTTTGGCATCATTAATGAGCTTTGCTATTAACCCTTTATGTGTGTGGCATCCAATTAATGTAGTATAAGTCATCCACTGAAACAATGTCTTCCTATAATAGATGGCATGTTCTGAAGCCATGTTTTCTCTTTAGATCAAAGCCATGACTTCTGAATTTACATAAACACAACCAGCTGCCAAAATCCAAAACACCAGCTAAGAATTTTCTGATAAATGGGAGAAACTAATAACAATAAAAAAAAGATCAAATATGGAATTATTTTCCAAAACACCAGCTAAGAATTTTCCAAAACTGAAGAGGAAAACATAGAATGTGATACATAATTTCAAAACCAAGAAGTTATCAACATATCGATAGAAATCTATCGTGCCAACATGTGATCAATATGTACAGATAACTAAAAAAATATAAGGAAGTGATCCAAGCTAAAAACAAATGGAATGATTTCCTAAATCTTCATTCATTTGTTTAACATAATATTTAGCATTAGAAAAAAAAAATAAAAATAAAAATCTCATTTCATTAGATCACTTGATGTATCCATATTAAAAATCACGTTTACAATTTGCTTAATCAACAACTTCATATGTAGGTCTCCTTTTAGATATTGTTCACTACGAATTGCCTACAATTTGCAATTAAATTTATACATTCTCCATCATAACCAAAATCCAATGTACAACCACAAATTATTATGGGAAACACATAGAAGTACTTGGATCATAAACATAGTCTTAGCCAAAACAGAAATAAATAAATAAAAATGTCAGGAATAACTGCAAACATGCCCTATAAAATTTTAGTAGACACTTAAAATGGAACCAACAAGTAAAAAATGTGTAATACCTGAGATACCATAAGAAAAAGTGTAATACCTGAGATACAAACAGAGGGGAAAAAAATCTTACATGGACCTAAATTGAGGTGAGATACCATAGAAAAAAGTGTAATACCTAAGATGGGCGGGTCAGTGGTTATGCGAGAGGAGGAGGAAGGCGGGTCAATGGCTGTTGCCAACGGCTTCTAGGGCTTGTACTGTCGCCGGTGGCTAGGGCTTGGTTTCTTCCCTCTCTCCCCTTCTCTCTCGTTGTGGGTTTTTACAATAGGTAGAAAATAATTTTTTTAATTTGGTACCAATGAATATTTTTTCTCATGTGTAAATTTAGTTTGTAATTTTTTAATTAAAAACATGCCACATCATTAAAAAAAATGTCAAATCATTGTTTCGTTAGCCACGTAAATACCACTGTTAACAGCAGTTAGTAAACGGACCAATACCACTCAGTTTTAAAACTTGAGGGACTAATTGTGCTCGCTTCAAATTTAAGGGACCAATTGCGCACATAGGGCTTGAGGGACCAATATTGTAGTTTCGTCTAAATTTTATGTGGTAAGCTGTTACTAATTCTAAATTGGGCTCAATATTGACATGTTTTACCCACCAATAACATCTTATTGCATAAGAATTTTTTTATGAAATTGTTGTGGTCACTTTATTATTCTCATATCAGCATTTTCAATTTCCACTTTATCTCTTATTAGTCTTTTTTTTTTTTTTTTTCTAGTACAAAAATTTAATATTTCATGTATTTGCGTGTTTATTTTTTATGACGTTGATATATTCAAATTGTCTATTTATTAAATTTTGTATAATTTAAGTTTCTTAGTGACTACCAAAACAAATTCTTCAGACTTTTGTCTTTTGTAGGTAATGACTCTAGCTACACCGCTTTTGGTTTATTCAAACTTTTGTCTTTTGTATAACAAGCCAAAAGGTGACTCTGGGTGAGAAAGAAATATTTTTGATGTTAAATGTTAAAAAATGTTATGTCCATAATATTTTTACAATAAATTTGAAATAGCAAGTTATTACTAATATTAACGAAAAAATAATAATTTCAATAGTGGGTTCAAAGTAGAATCATTAATAATTTACTACCGAAAATTTGTTGTAAAAATATTATAGAAATGTTTAATAATATGGAATTGATAACTTTAACGACCAAAATGCACCTTTAAAACCAACCCAGTAGAAGCAAAAATTTGGTTTAGTCAATTGGTGAGCAAAGCTCACCATTTTGTATTTTGCCTTTTTTCTTTTTCCAATCATGCCATTTCGGTTTGTTCTCCTTTTTCTTTTTCTTTTTTTTCTTTTTTTTCTTTTAAATATTTATATAAGTTGGCATGGTATTGTTATACTGACTCAACAAATTTCACAATATTTTCATAATTATTGAGGAGTCAATTTTTTATAGGTTGAAATAATATAATAAAATATGAGACTGTGACTAACCATAACTGAAAATAAATGCTTTCTGAAAATATTATAACACTTGTTGTTATCACAATATTTTCAGAATTGTTGAGATCTCAATTTCTTATAGATCAAACAAAAAATGCTAAATCCACAACATTTTCATATTAATTTCACAACAAATTATAGGCAGTAAGCTACTATTGATGGATAAAAAAGTGATATCAGTCGTGGGTCCATTTTAAAACCAGTAACAACTTATAATCTAGAATTTGTTATAAAAATATTATGGAGATAACATTTCTATGAAATAAATAATAAAATATCAAATCGAAACTTACCACAACTAGAAATAAAGGAATTGTGAAAATATTATGACATTTTGTTGTGTTCCTAGACTTTTTTTTTTTAGAGAAATTTTGGTGAGCCGAAATTCATAATTTCATGCACAATTTTCTTCTGTTGTTTTTTGTTAATGCATAGTTTAAAGTGGTTGTCCCAATTAAAAACTAATAACAATTTACTACATAGTATTTGTTGTGAACATAGCATTATTCTAAAATAAAATAATAAAATATCATACCAGGGCTCACGATAGCTAAAATAAAGGTTTTGTGAAAATATCGTGACATTTATTGTGTTCTTGAATTTTTTTTTTTTTTTTTTTTTTTTGGTTTAGTCAATTTGTTGAGCCAAAATTCATAATTTTACGGACAGTTTTCTTGGGTTGACTTTTTTTTTAACACATTTTTTAAAGTATATATATATATATATATATTTTACCAAACAAAATTATGGAAAAAGTACTTCCCCCATTCATTCCCCCCCCCCCTCCCCGGGTAAACTTTAAAGTTGAATAATTTCCTCATTTATATTTTATAAACAAGCATATAGTTTTTGCTGTCACTCTCTTAGTTAAACTTTAACAAAATCTTATGATTTTTAGAATATTTAATTGTGCAATATCTAAAATGCTTCAGTAATTTTAATGTTCCAAAAATTTTCTTTATGTATTTTGAGTTTTATGTGGCAGTGATACTTAAAAAGTAAAAATGGTGATGTATGGTATTATATTTGCTACCTAAAGAATACTGATTTATTAGAGGTTTAAATCTTCTAGATTTATTGTTGCTTTCAAGCCCAAGCCCAAGTTTGCTTAGAAAGTAAGCTTGAGCTGTGTGAAAGGTTGCTATAATTTTATTTAATAGAAACTTCAATGACATCTTTTTTTTTTCCTTAAAAATGTATTAATTAAAAATTAAGTAAGCTAAATATCGTAGTTAAGCTCATAAAATAATTAAGATGATAAAGAAGGAAGTATGAATAACAAAATATTCATTGCAAATGGTTATAAGTATTTAATTTGATGAAGAGTTTCAATTGTAGTATATGTCATCATTTATTGGAAGATGACTACATTTGTTATCATTCTTAGTATAATTTTTTTCATGAGCAGATACTACTTTTAGTAAATAGGTTCTAAGAAATTATCATAATAAATAGAGAGTCATATGTTAAATAACTATTCTAAATTTAAGCACATAATTCCATACTATTTCAAAAAAAATTATCTATCTTAAATTTTCTCACTCAAAGGGCTGCACATGCAACCCTAACTAGTGTAATAATAATATCAACAAGTCTTTGTTTATTTTATTATTATAAATTATTTAAATTAAATAATGGCCTTAAAATACTTGCAGATGCTAGTGTGAGGTAACTACAAACTTAAAACTCCAAAAAATTGTTTAAATAATGGCATATAAATGTACACCAATGTTTTAGTGTAATGTAACTTCAATAGTAAGTCTAGGGAAAAAATTACTCTTGATCAACATTTTGGGGTCTTTGTTCTCATGGGGTTGCATCTTGTAATTATTTCATACATTTGAGATTAGTGACTACTCACATCTAAAAAATAATAATTGTAAGGTTGAATTTATTCAATCATGAGTTGGCTTTATTCCATGCCAAATTTTCTTGTAATTTAGTAATTAGGTACCCTGTATTTAGGTGGGATTTATGTAAGGGTAGTGAGTGAGAAAGTGTAAAGAAAACTCAAAATGTGTGCAATTCAAAGAAGTCTCGTGACTGACTCGCGACTGGCAAGTCGCCAGAATAGCACATGTATGAAGCATGCAGGGGAGCTAAAGGGTCACAACAGCTGGAGCACTACAGGACAAAACTTCCAGTCTGGCCAAGCAGTTAGCTCGCGACTCAGACTCGTGACTCATTCCAGTTGCGAGGTTGAGTCGCCAGAATGCCCTGTTTGATGAAAACTGACTTTTCGCATTCCTCAACACACTACTATAAATACTCTTATACCCATGAAATGTAAAGAGTTTCTAGAGAGAATTTTGAGAGAGAAACCTTAGAGAAAAACAAGATTGACTCATCCACAATTTTCATCGCTTGATTCTCCAAATTCATCTTCTCTCAACCTCTCCATTGACATATCCTTGAGAGGTACATTTGCCAAATCCTTCTCTCACCATACCTATATCAGTGAGGAGGTGTTTTAGTGCTTGGGACCAATTTAGAGGGGACCAATTCATTTGGTTGATGCAATGGGCTTATTGCGGGATTCGGTAAGCTAGAGAAGACAAGGTTTGGCGTAATCCTGTTGGAGCGAGAAGCTTGGAGGGCTTAGGTGCACTAGGTGGATTAGGCTTGGAGGGTCTTTTACTATTCATGTATCTCAACTTCATTCTCTAGTGGATTATTGACCGCTTGGAGGGCAGCAGAGAGATTTTTCACCGAGTATCTCAATTTCCTCTTCAATAACACACCGCCGTGTTATCTTTGTGTTCGCATCTATCTTTCCTTTCTCTTTACCTTTTCATTGCTACTATGTTTGTAATTAATTATGGTTTAGAGTGTGTTACCAATTTGGATATAGCTTATATTTCATATTTCGCACATATATTGTTTGATTATAAGCTTGTGTTGGTAATTTTGTATTTGGAGGTCTAAACGTTCATTGGTGTTTAATACTGATGACTTGCATAATTGAGTGTAATTTATCACTTCTCAACTTTAAACTTTAGTCTAATTTTATTTATTTTGTTGATTTTAGACTTGATTTTTGTTATTTAAATTTTATTCCAGATTTGAAGAAAATAAAGATTTACTCAAATAAAAGAGATGTGAACAGCTAGAGAGAATATTTTTGGCCTTGGAAGTTGGCAAGAAAAAGAGAATGAGGCACTTAAGAAAAAAAGAAGGGCTGAACAGAAAAGAAAAGAAGTGGCGCTGAAACAGAAGAAAAATAGGAGGGCTGAACTGAAAAAACATTTTGGGCTGAAAAAGTTCTTGGGCTGAAAAAGTATTTGGGCTGAAAAAGTGTATTGGGCTGAAAAAATAGGGCATCACGTCTAGAGAAGACAAGAAATAGTGGCACTGAAACAGAGAAACAGAAAAGAAAGAAAGAGCACTGAAACAGAGAAACAGAAAAGAAAGAAAGAGGGCTGAAACAGAAAACAAAACAAAGAGGGCTGAAACAGAAAAACAAGAAGATAAGGTGCGGTGCTGAAGCTGAAAGAAAGAGAGGGCTGGAACAGAGAATTTTTCAGCATTTATTTTCTTTCCAATCTTCTCAGAAAAAATTATGGTGAACTCGTTTGTGTTGGATTTAATTTTTAGCATGAACTAAACTTTCTTTATTTTAGGAAAACGATGTAATCTAGTTTCGAACTATGCTTGTTTTTTTATGTTAATTTGAACAAATTCTCTTCATGTTTGTCTGATTTATTCTAAGCTTATTGTTTCTAATTAACTGGCCATTAATTAGATGATTTTAATCTTGTGATTTGTTGTCAAAAGAGGGGATTATAGGATAGATCTTGAATATTTCAGCATAGGTAAATATAGAGATCGAAAGACTTGTATGAACCTATGTAGTATTAAAATCATTGGTCTTAATGCTTTCTTGCTTTATTAAATTGCATACTCTTGTGTAAAATAATGAACAAGATTGTTTCCAATTGACTATCGAAAGAGGCTTTTGGATGAGTTTGGAGATTGCTAACAAACAGAGAGAATTAAATTCAATTAGCTAGATGAGTAAAGCATAGTGAGGGATTAGGTGAAATCGATTTCCTAGAAGTTTCTCCCTCATTAAGTTGATTTTCAAGCAACATCTTTCTTTTCCGCGGCGTATCTTTTATTTAAATTTATTTTATTTTGAATTCCAATTACAAAAAACCTTAGTGACTTCTCTACATAAAATCGAGATTAGCATAATTTTGGTATTTGTCAAAAGTAAGTTACTAATTCCTGAGGACGATACTCTTCTCATCACTTTGCTATAAAACTACGATACTGTGCACTTGCAGTTTTGCACCGATCATATACGCTATTTGAACTTTCAATAATTAATTCCTTGAAAATTTTTGGATAACATTAGAAAAAAAAAATAAAACAAAAGCTTATATTTTCTAATATAAAACTAACCCATATTGCAGATATTGAGAGGAGAAAGGTGGTCATCATAGTTGTTAAATCTTTAATCATATCATGAATTGATTTTTGATATCTATATCATTTATCGTAACATGTATTGTAAAATACATGAATACCTAATAGAATATATATATATATATATATATGAAAAATATATATTCATTATAAATTCGAAATATATTCAATTTATGAATAATTTAATGAATAATTTATTTAATAATATTTAACAAGATTAATAAATAAATAACATATGTTTATAAGATACACATTCAAATTGATTAAATTTAAAAGTGATAATATATAACATATGAGGCAAAATAATAATTTATTTTCATCATATATTTACCATCTTTCCTAATCAACTCTATCTAAGTTAGTGTTATCAAAATGTTTATCATCTTGCAAAATAATTTTTTCTTTAACATTTTCTTCGTTGTGATCAACATTAATTGCCTCTTATCATTCCTTTTATTTTAATAATTTTTATCTTGATATTTCGTCTTGCCATTCTAGCTCGTTAGACTTACAAAAATATTATATATAACAAATTATATTGTCATTTAATACCTTAATCATAGTATATAAAAGAAATTTGCAAATACAAAAATGAAGTGTCAAGTGTGCAATACAAATTTTGTTGAAAAAAACTCCTAAACATGTTATTTATTGGGCTCAATCAAGTAGCCAATTAATTTTTTGTTAAAACAAGTCTAACAACTTGTTAAACTCTAAAAAAAGTACAAAAAAAAAAATTTTTATTTTAAACCCATATGTTTATGTATCATATGATTTTACGATATGATATGAATTATATGATACACACTTATGTATCGTACTATTCATGAGCACCTCCAATATATCTTAATAATACGAAACTTTTTGTACACGATACATATTGCTAATTGTATGATATTGAACAATTATATATAGCTATCATATCAAAGCTATCTACTATCTTTACCCCTCTCTCTCTCTCTGTCTCTCTCTCTCTCTCTCTCTCTCTCTCTCTCTATATATATATATATATATATTGATTTCTTTTTTAGTGTGAGGTGGTAGATAGATGGTAAGAAGATTAATTTGGAGAATTATTGTTAGCCTCTTTTAAAAAGCTAAACGGAATTCAGGAAGCTTTCACACCAGACTTGATAAACTTGGGTTTTCGTGGTTCTTCGTAGGAATCCTTAAATGGGCCACCTTGATGTCGTGAGCATTGGACTTGCTCTGATTACTGTCATTTGTTTAGTCGTGGGCTTACATCTTAGACAAATTGCCTTGTTTTTGGGCTCATGGGCTTCTGTTTGAGCGGTTAAGGCTTAAAAGGCATCTCTAGTTTAGTTGGGCCACCATTTTTTATAAAGAAAAGAACAATGGGCTGACCTTCTCCAATATCTTTGTTATCAATCTTTTAGTTTCTAAATGATTAATAAAGTTACGTAAATAGTTTTTTGTGAAAAAAAGAAGAAGAAGAATGTTACGATGATGCTTTTGTTGAATAAAAGACCGAACAAAAAAGCTTTTATTAAAAAGAAAATGCAAAGGGATACTTTTGATAATGGTTAACAATTTATTTAAAGAAAGTTTTTTATAGGGAAAGGAAAAAAAATTAATATTTTAATATTTTTTTCATTTTTCATTTTTCATAAAAGTGGTATAAAAAATTTCTTAAAATGAATGATTAACCGTTACCCAAAGATCATCATTAAAAATAGTAATATTACAAATACAAACTATTTTACAATATTTTTACAAACTGCTGATCATATGACTTTAGTAATTTTCAAATAATTATTAATAAACATGAATATAATAATAGTGATGAATCCAAATTAAATTAGAATTAATAAAAATTTATCATATCAATAATTTATAAAAATATTATAAAATAATTAGTAACAATAATATTATTTTGTTAAAAAATTGGACTCATAAATTACAATGCTTTGACTAATGAAAGCCTTGTGTCGGCTCCCACGTACGACGCAAATGCTAGACTCAAGTAACACCACGCGGCAGAGCTTCTTATACAGTCCCAACACACTAAACTTTTACAAGATACGCACCAATTCTTTGACACTACCGACACTCGGATTTTCTTACTTCACTTTTCACTCTACATACTTCACACACTAGCTGATGACTTTATTTTCCTCACTTCACCTGTTTCACTTCAAGTCACACACTGCACCTTACACGTCTCACTTGGTGCTTTATGACACACCAAAAAGTGAGCACCAATATTTCTACATATTTATACATGCTTTACAGTCGGTTAACTCACCGACTCTGAATTCTCTAGCACATTCTTTTGTCTTTGACTAATAGTAAAAATATCTCTTTCACCAAAGACATCTTGTAAAGTTGTGGCTGAGATTAACTTATGCAAGGATTAACTTGTGGCTGAGAATTTCGGAGAGAGAAAGATTGCGTGAGAAATTCTAGAAATTTCTAGAGAGAGAGAGAGAGAGAGGAGAGGTGCTTAATGTTTAACAGCTTAAGTACCCGTGTACGATTTCATCATTTCTATTGGGTTGGAGCTAGTTAGACAAGTCATCATAAGTCTCACCCTCCGGTCAAATTTTGTCATTTCATGTATCCATTAGTTAGGACAGCAAGTGCAAAACACGTATTAGTCATAGAAAAAAAAGTAGTGATAGGATCCCTTCTAAATTTTATTTATATCATAAAATATAAATATAAATCATTTGATTTTTAAAATATATAGAGATTTACAATAATTAAAAAAGATATTAATTTTAAGAATTTTGATAATTATGTTATAAAAAATTAATTTCATTCATATAAAACTGTAACGGATCCCAGTTTAATATTTTATTATTTTATTTTGATTTATAACTTACATCTCATTAGTTGTGAATATATTATAATAACAACAATATGTTACGACATTTTTAATTGTGCTAGATCTCGGTATGATATTTTATTATTTTATTTTAATTTATTTTGACCTATAAGGAATTGACACATGCATCGCAACATTTTTCACAATATCTCTATGTATATGTAAGGACTCAATTTGTAACGATCCCAAACTGGTATTGGGTTCGTACGTTAAAGGCCCAAACAATAAAATTTGTAGAGCGTGGGCTGAAAGGCTAGGCCTTGATCACCGGACAGTGGTTAGTCATGGTACTCATAGTAGTTTGCATGAGGGTGAACTTAGTGTATCTAATAAGACTTTTCCCCCGGCACAGCCTGAGCGGCTTCGGCCCTTAGACCTCGTCCGAGGAGTTTCATGTTCTTATTGTTCTCCTTTTTTAGGATTCAATAGCTTGGGAGACGATATGTCCCCCAGGGCACTGAGGTTGATCCTGCCAAGCCTTCCCAAGAAGGGGATGTCTCCCAGGGTTCCGAGGCTAATCCTGCTCGGCCTTCTCAGGATGTGGCCAAAACGAAATTGAAGAAGTAAAAGCCCAGACCAATTTTTGTATTTGTTTCTAGTTTAACTGTTAACTAGTTTCCTTTTTGTTTTGAAGACTTCAGAGTTTGCTTGTAGTTGAACTCCTTAACCACATATATGAAATTTTTTTCCTCATTTTTCCTTTAATTACATGTTCGTTGCCCTTGCCGATATTTACTATTGTTGCAAATCTCATGATTTTTGAACTAGTTATTTTAACATGTATGAATGGTTGTGCATATGATTTATTTGGGATTACACCCCGGAATTCTAACTTACCCATGCCCATGGGGTGTTGAACTTGTATCTGAACATACTTCTGGGGAGCCAAAGGTATCATCCGAGGTGCCGAGTGTGTTGTTAGGCCGAGCCTGGTACTTAGATTTTCTTTAAGTAGTTGGTTTCCCATAGGTTTGAGTCCGAGGACCATGCAATACCTTGGTTCTGTCCAAAACTTAGATTTTCTTTTAAGTAGTTGGTTTCCCCATAGGTTTGAGTTCGAGGACCATGCAATACCTTAGTTCTATCAAAAACTTAGATTTCTCTTTAAGTAATTGGTGAGGATTAGCCCCTCGACCAAGGTGTGGGGCATTGACCTGATGCTGGAAACCCCTAGAACTGCCCATGCCACTGACGCTTCGAAGCATAGCTCCTAGTGGAACTTTATATTAGGGCAACAACAGCGGGCTGCTGGAAGTGATGGAGGGGCTTTCGCCATCCCTTGTTTGACAGGAGCTCGATCCATCACATATACCAATGCATAAGCCTTCCCCACAGACGGCGCCAATAAAAAGGGGGGGGGGCAGAAAGAGAGAGGAAGAATAAGAACATTAAGCTTCATGGACAAGATCCATGGACAAGCTTAGTTCACCTCTGCGCGTCCACTATGAACACCATGACTAACGACTGTCCGGTGACCAAGGCCTAGTCTTTTAGCCTACGCTCTACAAATTTTATTGTTTAAGCCTTTAACGTACGAACCCAATATCAGTCTGGGATCGTTACAAATTGAGTCCTTACAGTATACATTGTACTTAATTACAATATAAATTTATATTGTAGACACAAAAAACTTGTCAAATTTTGTACACATTTACAAAATTTGTACAATATTTACCATTTTTTTGTGCAAATGTGTATAATATTAACCACTTTTGTGTATTTACAATGTAAACTTGCATTGCAAGTATAAAGTAAACATATAAAGATCTTAAAAAAACAAAAAACAAAAACAAAGCTCAAACCAACTGGCATACTTGAAGAAAAAAAAAAAACAAAAAGTGCACCTCACTAATTAAATAAACCAATAAAACACTATTCATGAGTCTTTGGCTCCTTTTATATAGTTAATAGATATGCCAGCTTACACAAATATTTAAAAGGAAAAAAAAAAACAAAAAACAAAAAACTTTAGGCACTGGAGAAATTAATGTTAAAATGTTGTAGACTTAGCATTTTTTATTTGATCTATAAAAAACTGAGATCTCAACAATTGTGAAAATATTGTGATAACAGTAAATGTTGTAACATTTTCTCAAAATATTTATTTTTAGTTGTGGTTGGTCAGTCTCATATTTTATTATTTTATTTCAACTTGTAAGAAATTGACAAGTCAATAATTGTAAAAATATTGTGAAATTTGTTGTGTCAATATAACAATATATATACTAGCTTACATAAATATTTAAAAGAAAAAAAAAACGATTACTGAAGGAAAAAAAAAAAAAAAAACTTTTGGCATTGTATTTATTGTGTCAGTTGAATAAATCAAAAGCAATGCACAATAAGTGTTGTAACATATTCTCAAAATATTTATTTTTAGTTGTGGTTCGTCATAGTCTTATATTTTATTATTTTATTTTGACTTGTAAGAAATTGACAAGTCAATAATTATGAAAATATTGTGAAATTTGTTGTGTTTTAGTATAACAATATATATACCAACTTATATAAATATTTAAAAGGAAAAAAAGAAAAACATAAACCGATTACTAAAAAAAAATAAAATAAAATAAAAAACTTTAGGCACTGTACTAGCTTACATAAATATTTAAAAGAAAAAAAAAAAACTTTAGGCACTGTAACTACAGTGCACAATAAGTATTGTAACATTTTCTCAAAACATTTATTTTTAGTTGTGGTTGGTTACAGTCTCATATTTTATTATTTTATTTCGACTTGTAAAAAATTGACACGTCAATAATTGTAAAAATATTGTGAAATTTATTGTGTCAGTATAAAAATATATATACCAGTTTATATAAATATTTTTCTAAAAAAAAAAACACAAACCAATCACTGAAAGAAAAAGAAAAAGAAAAAGAAAAAAAAACTACAGTGACAGTTAACTAAACCAAAAGCACGGTAGCTATCATACATATGCGAATTCACGATAAAGAAAAAGTACTACGTAATAAGTGTTATGACATTTTCTCAAAAAAATTATTTTTAATTGTGATTTGTCATAGTCTCATATTTTATTTCGACATATAAGAAATTAATATGTCAATAATTATGAAAATATTGTGAAATTTATTGTGTCAATATAACAATATATATACCAGCTATTCAATGCGTTATTTCTTCAACGAATCCTTAGAATCTGAATTGTAGTTTATATCCTGTTCTAACTAACTAAGTACAATACCTCACAGCTAATCTAACTAAACTCAACTAACTAAGTACAACACTTTAATGCAATACAACCAAACTGCAACAATACAACACTTTAAAGCTACTATACAACACTTTAAGGCCACTGGTAACTGTCTCTGTACTAGCCTCCCTTAACACTCTGTCGTAACAGCACACCTCTACACTCTGCCTGCACTGCCCAACACACTGCCCCGTACTGTACAACACACTGCCCTGCACTCTGCACTAACTAGCCACAATGTCTCAAATGCACCTTAGTGAGGATCCTAACACCGCTACAGTGCTTGCACAGTGCCAAAGCACTGTAACAGCATAACCGCTTTTTATATAAAGATTAAGAACCAAAGAGAAATTTAATACCACCTCTAAACAAACAAACGATATAATTATAAAGGCATGGTACGGTCAAATATGCAATACATGATAAAGTTACAAAATAAGAAATTAAGAACAAACAACTTTTTTTTTTTTTTGAGAAACAAGAACAAACAACTTAAAAGAAAAACAATTGAATAATAAAGTTGAAATGCAAGAAAAGTATCATGTACTAAAAGCCCGGATGGTTTGTCCATTGGGATGCTAATTCAGAGAGTGCCTTTGTAGAAGATCCCTCTGCAGTTAATGCTTTCTCAGCAGCGATCTTTATATCTTTCATACGATTACGAACTTTCTTCCCTTCTTCTCCAACCAGGAGACCCTTTACAACTTTTGCAATTTCCTCTCGATCAATTAGATCATTTTTGTTAGTTTTTGGTCTCAGTGCCACTTTTACATCCTCAGCTAATAATACTGCATTCATTTTTTGTTCTGCGTAAAGCGGCCAAGCAATCAATGGTATACCTTGCATAATACTCTCTAGGGTCGAATTCCAACCACAATGAGTTAAGAACCCACCCGTGGAGCCATGGCTAAGCGCTTGGGCTTGTGGTGCCCAAGAGGGAACCACTAGACCCTGCCATTTAGTCCTCTCTACGAACCCTTTTGGTAAGAAAGCAAGAGGGTTATTGTCGAGAGTTTGGTCACTATGGTATGTGGCATCAGCTGATTCATTGTTTGGGGTTCTTACAACCCATAAGAACTTTTGGCCACTCAATTCCAATCCCAAGGCTAGCTCATTTGTTTGTTCATATGAGAGAGTCCACCACTCCCAAAACAGACAAACAAGACAGAACAATGTGGTTGATTGTCCAACCATCTTAAACAGTCTGACTCTTCAACCTGATTGCTTGAACCACTTTGGATTGGTCCAACTGGATAAAGTGGAAGATTTTTAGCTTCTTCATCTAACAAAGCTTTTATGGCACTTCCTTCCAATTCCATGTAGGTATTAATGATAATACCTTCAGCTAATCGGAACTGTTTTGCGCTGTGAAGAATCATTTTGTGCGACTCACTGGTTCGATCTTGAACCGGTTCCATAAGATCTCGACCGTGAATAGGTATGCACCCCGGAAGTTTCAATGGTTCTGGTAGGTCTCTACACTCACATGAAACTGTCTTGTCCAGCTTTGTCAAATGAAAAACCAAAGACAAAGTGAAAGCATTTGCATGGAAGAAAATGTAGGGTGAGATGTTGAGTTCTTTGGCAATATCTAGTGCATCAATTCCAAAAGGATCGACTACAAAAGCAGAAAATCGAGTAGACTTTAACACGTCTCGGAGAGGTGGCAGTGAGCGAGTTAAGGTGAGAATAGTTTGGATTTCAAACTTTAGGCCTTTGATCTCCTCCTTCTCCAATATCATAGGAGGAAGAAAGACGTGATCTATGGTGGTGGGAAGGGCTTGAAGAACTGCTTTCATGGCTTTGGATGGAGACCCAAGTACTGGAATGATACAAGTGACGTGTAAGTCGTGGTGATGAACAAGTAGCTTCGCAAACTCAACAAGAGGGATGAGATGTCCCATCCCTGGACTTGCTAGAATAGCTATGTGGGGTTTTTGTTCCATTTGGACAATGTACAAGTCGACAATGTTTTGAAGAGATGGCTTTTGAAAGAGAATTCAATGGTTTTTATGGTGGAGGCTTGAAAGGTTAGATGGTTTATATAGTGTTAGAACTTATGATTAGTATTAGATTATTTCGAGTTTAATTATGAAAACCCCACATGTAGGGGTGTGTAGCTAATCTACTAACCCGCAAAAGCTAACCTGAATCAACCTAATTACCTACTGGCATGGTTTTGAAATTTGGACCGGACCGGCTAGTTGGACCACGGTAACTGAAAACTGGTCATCAATCTGATTCATTAAAAGTATAAAACCGGAAAATTTTAAGTTTCAAACCTAAGGTTTTTTTAACAAACCCAAATTTTAAATGTGTATGACAATTACATTTGCATATAGTTATCCATTTATTTTGTTATTAATATCAATTAATACTTTTTTGGATTAATTTTACTCTTTTCTGATCTTACCACCCCTAATCTAAAATCCTGGTTCCGCCACTATTTACAATAGCTATAAATGTAACAACACAAAATAATGATATTCAAGAATATAAAAGACTTTGTAAAAACACACACACACACACACACACACACACACACACATATATATATATATATATATAGAGAGAGAGAGAGTGAGAGAGAGAGAGAGAGAGAGAGAGAGAGAGAGAGAGCATAGAGCTTACCTTATGAACTCTTTAGTAGTAGATATGATGCTAGATACTTCAAACTTATCTATATATATATATATATATATATATAACCGAAGCCTTTGCAGGCACCACAATTTTCAACGTCAACACAATATTTAAAAAATAAAAAATAAAAACAAAAACATTATAACTCTTCAAAACCCTAGCAACCTTACCCCTCTCTCAAGTTAAGAAATATAAAGCTACGGTTTCTGCAAACTCTCAAAATAAAAACATTATAACTCCTCAAAACTCTAACAACCTTACCCCTCTCAAGTTAAGAAATATAAAGCCACGGTTCCTGCAAACTCTCTCTCTCCAGACGTAGGAAGCCCTAAACGCACGATCTAGCATTCAAGATCTACAATGCACGGTATAGATTTTAGCTTATAAAGTTCAGCTTTTGTAAGGTTAGTTTTGTTTATATATTAATTAATACATAGTACTTTGTTTACCATTGAATACTCATATAATCAATTTCCAATTCAGTGTTCAAGAATTAAACCAAAATTCTAACTGCGCTATCATAAAATATTATTATTAGTATGAATTTTATGGAGTTGCAGTGTTCAGGAATTAAACCAAAATTCTTTTAAATTATCTATAATATTTTGTCCTCCGAAAATTTTCTCTCTTTGATTTTAGTATATTATATTTCTTAAGCTATAGAGAGATTTTCTTTGGTTTTTGCAAACTCTCTCTCTCCAGATGTAGGAAGCCCTAAATGCACGGTATAGCATTCAAGATCTACAACTCACGGTATAGATTTAGCTTATAAAGTTCAGTTTTTGTAAAGTTTGTTTGTTTATATATTTTGATAGAGAAACATGTTCAATGTGGTATAGCTTAATAATCGCATTAATAGCCAATAGTTAATACCATTTGCAAATTCAATTCATGGAGTTGCAATTTTCATTAAATCTTTATATGGCTTGAAGCACTTGCATTTTAACAAATTGGACATGTCTTTAAAGTCCTTTTATTTCTTTGGGGGGAAAAAAAAAGAAAAAAAAGGGAGAGGATATGTTAAAACTTGGCATCATCAACTTATAAGAGAGGATATGTTCTTAGATGGTAGGAATAGGACAAAAATTGCTCATAAAGATGTATGCACATGATCTACTTCCCTTTGCTTTTAGTGAAAGATTAAATGCACGCCAATGTTGAGATCAACCACTCTAAAAAAATAGTCTGTGCAATCATAAAATATTATTATTAGTATGAATTTTATAGAGTTGCGGTGTTCATGAATTAAATTTTAAGGCTCAATTGCACAATATGTGTAAATTCTTCAAAATGCTACTTTAAATAGTAAGTCAATGTGTCTCTTACATTTAGGTATTAGTTAGAATTGTTTTCAAATGATTGTACCAATAAAGGTGAATGTCTATAAATTTTGTTTAACTATCCCGTGCATCGCATGGGTTAGTGACTAGTTTACAAAATTCACAAGAGCAATACTATTTTAGCATATATACAAGTTGGAAGGGGCTCTGAGCATCTGATACTAGTAGCAAACACATACAAAAATAAAAAGGGAAATGGAAAGGAAGTCGATATCTTATTACTCATTGAGATGTACAAATGAAATGCATCTCCTTATATACAAAACAAAGATACATGAATACAAAAGAATAGTAATCTTCTAGAATCTAAGGGTTCATTTGGTTGGAGGTGGAATAAGGAGGGTAGAAAAGAAATGAGAGAAAAGGGGAGAGAAAATATTTTTAGTGTGTGTTTGGCTAAAAAGAGGAGAGGAAAAAAAATCAGCAGGGTTTAGATGTTTTCTTCCCTGACTCACCAAAGTGTTTTCTCTCTAAATTGAGGAGAAAACAAATGCTACAACGTGCTAGGTTTCCTTGGTTTGACTCTTTTTTTTTTGGGTGAAAACACCATTTTGATCCCTACATTTTGGGGTCACAATAAATTTAGTTCCTACATTTTGATAACAATCAATTTGGTCTATGTTATTTTCAGCTTGTAATCAATTTGGTCCTACCATTAACTCACTAATGGAAAGTGCCTATGTGGCAAACAAAGTGCTTAGTTGGCACAATTGAAGCTGACATGGCTAAAAAAATACTAATAAAAAATGTCATGTCAGCATCTGAATGAAAAAAAAATTATCAATTTTAATGAAAAAAATATAGGAGAATTAAAAACCAAAAAAATAAAATCTAGATGATCTTGAACATGAACGAATCTAGAAACTCAAGTCTCCATAAATTCAAATAAAAATTTATCAAACTCAAAGGGGTTGAAGAAAAACTGTAATTTAGATGAGCCAAAACCTCAGAAAGAGAAGGCTTAAATTCAAAATACACAACAGCACCGCAGAAAGTCAAAATAACATTACAGAAATAAGCATTCAACATTAGAGACAGCTAATAGCATTCAACATCAGAAGCTAAAAATGGAAAACTAGATATAGCTTACAGCTAAAATCCCAATGCCTTGGACTGAAATTCCAGAGCAAGAACAAAACACAAAATCTCAAAATTCCCAAATCCTCAAATCCCAAAAGCTGTGCTTATGACCCAGATTGATTACTCAGCACTTAAAAAATAGCATCAATTAGAGAGAGTAAAGTCAAAATTAAAACTTGGACAAAGAGCATGGGGAAGATAAGATCATAAACAATAGAAAGTTAATTATATTATATAAGTTACAGAGTGCACGAGTATATAAGTTATATACCCTATTTTGATTGGAGAATCATAAGAAAATATAAAACAAAAAAATAATACAAAAATAATAAAAGTGAGTTTGATACGTGTGTGAAGAGTGTACGCAAGATATTAGTGAAAAATGATGAAGCTAGTGATGTGGGTTCCTAGATCTGGGTTCATGTTCAAGATCATTTGGTTTTTTTTTTTTTTTTTTTTTTTTATTTTTTTTTTTTTATATATAAATTAATTTTTTTATTCAGATGCTGACATGACATTTTTTTATTAGTATTTTAGTAGCCATGTCAACTTTAATTGTGTCAACTAAGCACTCTGTTTGCCATGTAGGCACTTTTCATTAGTGAGTTAACGGTAGGAACCAAATTGATTAAAAGTTAAAAATAATAAGGACCAAATAGATTGCTATCAAAATGTAGGGACAAAATTGACTGTGACCCTAAAATGTAGGAACCAAAATGGTGTTTTCGCCTTTTTTTTTTTTTTTAATATAAATTACATTCTTTAGTTTTTTGTGCTTTTCTATACTTAGGTTTTTTTTTTTTTTTTCATTATGTACGTTTTTGTTACTCAGCTGTTCCTTTTTTCTTTTTCTTTTATAATTTTAAATTTCATTCTTTAGTGTTTTGTCCATTTCAATTCTATACTTTTCATTCGGTTGGTTTTTTATATTTATTTATTATTTTTTGGTTGTGTTTCATCTGTTTTGTTTATCCTTTTTATTATCTTCTAATTTGTTTTCTATTTTTATTTTTTTTATCTAATAGGGGAATAAAAAGTAAATTTATACAAATTACATTTTTTATCCTTCTACTTTTTCGCCCCAAAACCATACACCATGAGAGAAAACTAAAAACTTTTTTATTTTCTCCTTATTTTTTGTCCTCTCACTTTTTTATTTCTCCAACTAAACGGATCCTAAAAAGACTATACATGTCATTTCTTACAAAATGGTCATCTGCTAATTTTACCATTCATAAATAGACTTGACCAAAAAGGAAGACAGCTTGATTTGGGTTTTCATAGTTCTTCTAAGGAATCCTTAGATGGGCCACCATGATGACCTGAGCATTGGACTTGCTCAGATTACTATAATTTGTTTGGTTGTGGGCTTACATCTTGGACAAATGGCCTAGTTTTCGGGCTCATGGGCTTCTGTTTGAGTGGTAAAGGTTTAATAGGGCCTCTCTAGTTTAGTTGGGCCACCCTTTTTTATAAGAAAAGAATAATGGGCTGACCTTCTCCAATATCTTTGTTATTAATTTTAGGTTAAAGGATGACTACAAAATGAAGTGGCTAGAATTAGCAGATCTTTTCCAACACGTACGATTGAATTGTGTTTCCAACTCTAATATTGTTGCAATCCACACCTTAGGCAAATCGGCATCTTGTCCTTCAAGCTTAGTTGCCTTTGAAGAAAGAAGGGTGCATGTGCTTTAATACTTATTATCATGATTTTCAGACTTGGACTGTTCAAAGAATCGGTAAAGGGAGAGGTTCAAGGTTTTTAAGGTCAACCGAGATTCGACCAAAGTTGAACCGCGATGATGTCATAATTACTTTAATAATTAATTAAAACCTAAATATAGATATTAAATTTATAAAACTAGCAAAATTGACTAATATATCTATATATATGAGGGAAATTTAATGATTTCAAGTATATATTTAATAATTAAATAAGAAAGTTAATAAAATAATAATCATGAAAACATTAAAATTTATGATTTATTTTTGAAGTAAAGTTGAATATCTTTGAAGGATTTTAATTATATATATATTTTTATATTCCTTGTAAGAGATGGATAATTTAATTAAGTAGAATAGAATTGTGTTAAGTTATTTTTACAAAAATAAAAAATAAAAAAATTTTGTTAAGTTTACTTCAAGTAATTTTTTTTTTTTTTTGGGTTATTGTTGAGCATCAACTTGCAAGCTTAACTGAATGGTTAGGCTCTAGTTCCAACTTTGACCGTGCCTAGGTTCTAAACCTAGTAAGCTTTTGGCACATATTAATCATATAGTGTCTAAATGATTAATTTATCTTATGTTTGTTTAATTTGTTTTGCTTTATCCATTTTTTTCTTCTAACTTGTTACTTTTTTTTAATTTTTTTTTAAATTTTTATCCAATAGGACATTAAAGTAAGTTTATATAAACTACATTTTCTATCTCTTCACTTTTTCACCCCTAAATTAAACATTACATGGGAAAACTAAATTTTTTTCTATTTTCTTCTCATTTTCTATCCTTCTACTTTTCTACTATTCCAATCAAAAGGACTCTAAAAAGACTATATGTGTCATTCTTACAAAATATTCTTCTGCAAATTTTACCATTCATGAAGAGACAAATGTCTAATAAAAGGCTTATCTACTTTTTCGCTATGTACACTTTCAAAGCTACAAGCAATGCTAGCACTTGTCTACAATATTCTCTAACTAAATGCATTGCATTTTGCACATGTATAAAGAATACAACGAATAGAACATTATCTGTTGGGGCGAGAGGGTGAAGTGATAAAAATGACTCATGGGTTTGGAAGGGGGTGGGAACCAACACATAGAGGACATGAGACAATATCCACTTGTAGTGACCTAATAGACTACTAAGAAACATGTCAATGGGACATCATGATGCTACATTTCTTCTTTGACAAAAAATCTATGTCAGAGATTAGAAAAATTCATCTTTCAAGTAGGTCAACTATAGACGAGATTATATGGGCGTGCAACAAGTTAGGGAAGTTTACTACTAAATGAGACATTTGGATGAACCAAACGGAAGGATAATCATGAGAAGTTATGGAAGTTCCTGTGGTGGAACAAAATTCATGAAAGACTGAACATTATTGTTAGCCTCTTTTAACAAACTAAACCCAATTCAGGAAGCTTTCACACCAGACTTGACCAAAGCTAGGAAGAGAACTCGATTTAGGTTTTCATGGTTCTTCTTAGGAATCCTTAGATGGGCCACCTTGATGAACTGAGCATTGGACTTGCTCAGATTACTATCATTTGTTTGGACAAATGGCCTAGTTTTTGGGCTCATGGGTTTTTGTTCTGTTTGAGCAGTTAAGGCTTAAGAGCATCTCCAATAGATTAGCTAAATCTATGTTTTGGAGAGTAAGCCCAAAAACCTAGCTCCAACCGATTCTCTATATGCAAAACTTTTCCAATTTTTTTTTGAAGTTGCTACAACCTCTTGATATAGAGAACACTGTAGCAACTCCAAATGAATTTTTCTACTTAAAAAATTCATACATCTCAATAAAAAAATAATTCTTTCTCTCCTCTCACAGCTACAAACACAACAATCTTTCTCTCAAACATCTCTAAACTTAAGCATAATCAGATTATCAAAATATAAACTCAAAAACACAATTTTAAAATTAATCAAATAATAACAATAAAAGCAAAAAGAAGAAGAAAAAAAGAAGAAGATAAAAGACATAAGCCATCTAACCCATTTGGATTGCGTTGGGGACGAAGATGAGCGACGGCACAGTGACCCATCTCTCTTGTTCTTTCTCTCTATACCTCTTTTCTATCTTTTCTTATCGTAGAGAGAGCTAGTGAATGTTCTGGAATCAAGTAAAAAGAAAAAAAAGAAAAAAAAGAAAAAAAAAGAAAAAAAGAAAAAAAAAAGAGAGAGAGAGCTGGAGAAAGAAAGAGAGAATGAGAGCTAGATTCACTGGAATGTTCTTGAATGAGGGAGAAAAAGAAAATAAAAGAGGGGGGGGGGATAGAGATAGGACACTGGACACGTGTGTGGAGGAGAAAAACAGGAAAAAACAAAAGAAAAGAAAAAAAAGAAATGAAACGTATGGATGAAAATGAAATGAAAGAAAGGAAAAATAGTATAAAGAATAAAAAATCCTAATTGAGAAATGCTACAACAATATTTTCACAATAGGTTTCACGTAACAGATTGCTATTAGTTAATATTGATGAGTAAAAAAATAATTTCAGTGGTAGGTTCAAATTAAAATTAGTAACAACTATCCACATAAATTTTGTTGTGAAAGTATTATAAAAAATGTTGTGGACATAACACTTCTCATTGAAAAATATAGTTGTTAAAAAAAGAATAAATAATGAAAGAAAAAATAATATTTAAATGAGATAGAGAAAGGATAAAGAATCTGTTGGAAGATGTATTTGAAAAAGTAAATAGGTAAAAGTTAAATGTCACTGTTTATTGTCAAAACAGTACAAAAATATGGAGAAGCTGTTAGAGATGCCCTAATAAGCCTCTCTAGTTTAGTTGAGCCACCATTTTTAATTAAGAAAAGAATAATGGGCTGTCTGTCTTCAATATCTTTGTTATTAATTTTAGGTTAAATGTAGCTATAATTTTTTTTTTTTTTTTTGGAAATAGTTTCAACTTATAGCGTTTGCTTTTGATAATAGCTTTTTATCATTAGACTAAGGAATCAATTAATTTTTGATTTAGACGAGGATTGAATCTTAAATCTCTTATTCAACAACCTGAAATTATACTAATTGAACTAACTAGAATCCACAATGATAGCTACAAAATAGCAGATCTTTTCAAATATATACGTTAAATTGTATTTCCAAATTCTAATATTGTTGCAGTCCACACCATACCTTAGGCAAATCGGCTTTTAGATATCCTTGTTTTGGTTGTATCCCCAGGCATCTTGTCCTTCAAGCATATTTGCCTATGAAGAAAGAAGGTTGTATGTGCTTTAATGCTTATTAATATAAATTACACACGTTTGGTCAAAGAATTTCGTTTTGGTACACATCAACACATCAATCTTCTAGTGCCTAAATGATTAATCATGTTACGTAATTGTTTTTTTTTTTTTTTTTGGGTGAAAAAAGAAGAACATTAGGTTGATGCTTATGTACCACAGTACGAGTTCGTCTTTTTTATTAGAGCTAGCCAGACAAGTCACAAGTCCCACATTCCCGTAAGTACGTCAAATTTTGTCATTTCGAAGAACGTTAGATTGACGCTTATGTACCACAGTACGAGTTCGTCTTTTCCACTAGAGCTAGCCAGACAAGTCAAAAGTCCCACATTCCCGTAAGTACGTCAAATTTTGTCATTTCGAAGAACGTTAGGTTGATGCTTATGTACCACAGTACGAGTTCGTCTTTTCCACTAGAGCTAGCCAGACAAGTCACAAGTCCCACATTCCCGTAAGTTAGAGCGAATGAGAAATCTAATACCACCTCTAAAAAGCAAACGCTATATTTATAAAGGCACATATAAATATGCAATACATGATAAAGTGACAAAATAAGAAATTAAGACTAGACAACATAAAGAAAAACAACTGAAGAATAAAGTTGAAAAGCAAGAAAAGTATCATGTTCTAAAAGTCAGGATGATTTTTCCATTGGGTTGCTAATTTAGAGAGTGCCTTTGTAGAAGAGCCATCTGCACTTAGTGCTTTCTCAGCAGCGATCTTAATATCTTCCATACGATTATGAACTTTCTTCCCTTCTTCTCCAACCATGAGACCCTTTACAACTTTTGCAATTTCCTCTCGATCAATTAGACCATTTTTGTCAGTTTTTGGTCTCAGTGCAACTTTTAGATCCTCAGCTAACAATGCTGCATTCATTTTTTGTTCTGCAAAAAGTGGCCATACAATTAATGGTATGCCTTGCATGATACTCTCTAGGGTCGAATTCCAACCACAATGAGTTAAGAATCCACCCGTGGAGCCATGGCTAAGCACTTGGGCTTGTGGAGCCCACAAGGGCACAACTAGACCCTGCCCTTTAGTCCTCTCTACGAACCCTTTTGGTAAGAAAGCAAGAGGGTTGTCGCCGAGATTTTGGTCACTAAGGTATGTGGCATCAGCTGATTCATTATTTGGGGTTCTTACAACCCATATGAACTTTTGGCCGCTCAATTCCAATCCTAAGGCTAGCTCATTGGTTTGTTCATATGAGAGGGTTCCACCACTCCCAAAACAAACAAACAAGACAGAGCCATGTGGTTGATTGTCCAACCAACTTAAACAGTCTGACTCTAACTTGTCAACCTGATTGCTTGAACCACTTTGGATCGGTCCAACTGGAAAAAGTGGGAGATTTTTAGCTTCTTCCTCTAACATTGCTTTTATAGCACTTCCTTCCAATTCCATGAAGGTATTAACGATAATACCTTCAGCTAATCGGTACCGTTTTGCGTTGGTAAGAAACATTTTGTACAACTCACTTGTTCGATCTTGCACCGGTTCTATAAGATCTCGACCGTGAATAGGTATGCACCCTGGAAGTTTTACTGGTTCTGGTAGGTCTCTATACTCGCATGGTACTGTCTCGTCCAGCTTTGGCAAATGAAGAACCAAAGACAGCGCAAAAGCATTTGAGGAGAAAAAAATGTAGGGTGAGATGTTGAGTTCCTTAGCAATATCTAGTGCATCAATCCCAAAAGGATCGACTACAAAAGCAGAAAATCGAGTAGACTTTAACACATCACGAAGAGGTGGCAGTGAACGAGTTAAGGTGAGCATAGCTTGGACTTCAAGCTTTAGGCCTTTGATCTCCTCCTCCTCCAATATCACTGGAGGAAGAAAGACGTTATCTATGCTAGTAGGGAGGGCTTGAAGGACTGCTTTCATAGCTTTGGACGGAGACCCAAGTACGGGAATGATACATGTGATGTGGAAGTCGTGGTGAAGAAGAAGTAGCTTGGCAAGCTCTACAAGAGGGATGAGATGTCCCATCCCCGGACTTGGTAGAAGAGCTATGTGGGGTTTTTGTTCCATATGGACAATATACAAGACTACAATATAATGCTTTGAATAGATGGCTTTTGAAAGAGAATATAGAACGATTTTTATGGTTGGGACTTGTAAAGGTTGGATGGTTTATATAGGCGTTTTGGTCAAATATGTGTGTATGATTATTCGATGGAGTGGAAATGAGAGAAAATCAACCAATTAGATTTTATGTACCATTGGCACAAACGTACTTGCATGCGTTAGAATGACGTAATTACAAACGTTAGTCTTCGAACAAAATTTAAATAATAAAATCAACATTTGAAACCTTTTCTTTTCTCTCTAGTAAAATTAAATATTTTAAGAGTAATGATACTTATATAATACTGTCATAAAAATTTCACAAGAAAATTTAAATGGTAAGTTGTTAATGGTAAATAAAAAAATGATGTTAATTGTATAGTTAAAAACCATTTAAAACTTGACACTTAACTTTTATTGAGAATTTATTATAAAAATATTATAAATATAGCACTAAAATGATCATATTTAAGCTTATTTCAGCTGTGTTTAAAAATAATTTAAGGCGAAGGTTTTCAGATTTTTATTCTAGAGGGGTCAAAGAAATATTTGTTTATATATATTGGTCAGGTCAAGGGAGTTCATTTGAATTTCTAAGATGAACATAGCGCTGTCCCTTAATATAAACATACATCAAATGTGTTAGTGTGATGTAACTTTTTTTTTTATTTTTTTTGAGAAACCTAGGGTGACGTAACTTCAATAGCAAATCTAGGAAAAAAATTACCCTTAATTAGCATTTCCAGGTCATATTGAAAGAATTTCTTCCTATAATTAATTGGCAAATGTGAGATTATTGACTACTCAAAAATATGAAAAAATAATTAGGTTCTCAAAAGTTTTAATTACCGTTAGAAAATATTAAAACAAAAATAAAATAGGGAACTTATAAAACCAACCCATATTGCAGATATTGAGAGGAGAGAGGTTGTCATATCAAAACTATATATGTTAAGAGCAAACCTTCTTGAGCCTAAATAGTTAGAAAATCCTCTTCATAGATTTGGTGACTTAAAATCCTCTCCATAGATTTGCATAAGTTGTTTGGGGTCAAAATCATATTTTTCAATTAATATAAGAGCATTCAGATCTTGTAGGGGTCAAAATAGACTTTTTCCAATAGTATCAAAGCCTAAGTACAGTTAGAAATATTTTTCCAAGATTGTGCAAGGCTCATAGAGATTCCTAGGATGTTAGCCTGCGTGTTAATGAAGGCAGGTTGAGATATATAACAAAAGAATGATGACATCGAAGTTGCGAAGACCCATGATTGCTCCATACTCTTATATGGTGAGATAAATCTCCTCAATGTTAAGATTAATTTTCAAGGGTTCAAGTATTAAATTAGACTTATTTTTCTGTGTAATCTTGAGTAGAATGTATTCTAGAACATTCATGTACTCTTGTGGTTTTGTTAGAAATTTTCAGAGGGAAAGATTGTTAGGGTCATATGTTTATGTAATTGGCATATTCTATAACAAAATGCACTTGTACTTGGGTAGATTTAAGTGGATTCAAGGTTATCATGAAGTATTTTGAAATAGATTTTCAAGTGGTAGTATTGAAGACATGAAAACTGCTCAAAGAGCAAGTGGTGAAAAGCTGAAAACTGGGATCTCGATATCTGGATCGACACTTTCGATCTATCGAGATTTAATGAACCTCGATACCTATCTCAATCTATCGAGCTAACAATTTTTAGAATATAGCCTGCAATGTTTTATTATAATTGACTATTTGTTTATGGGTTTGTGTAAACCTAATAGGAATATAAGAGCCTATTTAAAAGGCTCATTAAACTCTTATTTAAATAAAGTGGTAGAGAAAGAAAATCCTAACCCTAATGCTTCATAAAATTTTCTTATTGAAACCCTAATCTCCAATTGTTGAACCAATGAGATCAGAAAATAGAAGAAAGAGATCTTGCTGCCTGGGACTCTTGTGCGCTTCTTAGTTCTGTTCCAAGCAAAGTCTTAAACACTATCTATTAAGTGAAACATCTATATACTAAAAAATTATGATTGAAAATTTTAATAAAATTATATATTTAATATCTCAAAATAAAATCTGAGTATAAATATAGTTACTATTAATTAGTTATACATTTATTTAATTTGTTTGTACAAAAAAATAATTTTTTTTATTATATAGAAGTGTTGACGTGGGAAAAATAAAAGAAAGTGAAGGTGAAATTTTATTTAAACAATATTTTTTTTATTATAAAAAATTTAAGAGCTATCTTCCAAGAAAAAAATAAAAAGGAAAATAAAGCAAGAACTAAAGCTTTTAGAAAACTGTCAAACCTGAAGTGACGGACTAGAATCGTTGCAATGCTCAATGGAGAAGATAGTATGAAGTGCAACTAAGAAACTTAAGAAAAAAAAAATCACTTCCCAGCAATTTGTGTAAAATTGAGGTTGGCGATTTAATTTTTTTTTTTTTTTTTTCCATTTTTAAGAGAGAGATCAAGAGAGAGTAATTTTTCAGCATTTGTGTGTGGGATAGTAATGAGTTCTATACTCTAAAACTGAAAAAAGCAAACACTCATTGCCACATCTAATGAAAGTATTTTTCTTTTTCTAGTTTTTCTTTGTTAAAAAAAAAATACATTTTATTTATTGACTACTATTAGGGGCTTAATTGATACTCCCTTTAGTACATAAATATTTCTATTGGTTAAAATTAGAGAACTTTTTTTATTAGGAGTTTTAGGCGGTTACCTACTTTCCTCTTACCATGAGCCAGCCCTCACAAAATTGATTACCATACAAAATGAAAAACAAAGAGGAACAAATTAGAAAATTGAGCAAGAAAAGTATTGTGTCCTAAAAGGAAGGTTGATTTTTCCATTGGGATGCTAATGCAGAGAGTGCCCTAGTAGAAGACCCATCTACACTTAGTGCTTTCTCAGCGGCAATCTTTAAGTCTTTTATATGCTTATGAACTTTCTTGCCTCCTTCTCCGACTATAAGATCCTTTACTACTTTTGCAATTTCCTCTCGGTCCGCTAAACCTTTCTCGTTAGCTTTAGGTCTCAACGCCACTTTTAGATCCTCAGCTAATAATACTGTATTCATTTTTTGTTCTGCAAAAAACGGCCATGTAATAAATGGTATTGCTTGCATGATACTTTCCAGGGTCAAATTCCAACCACAGTGACTTAATTAAGAACCCACCAGTGGAGCTGTGGCTAAGCACTTGGGCTTGTGGTACCCAAGAAGGCACCATCAGACCCTGCCCTTTGGCCCTCTCTACAAACCCTTTTGGTAAGAAAGCAAGAGGGCTCTTGTCATGGCTTTGGTCATTAAGGTACCCAGCATTTGCTGATTCATTTGGACTTCTTACCACCGATAAGAACTTTTGGCCACTCAATTCCAATCCTAAGGCTAGCTCAGTCATTTGGTTATAAGAGAGAGTTCCACCACTACCAAAACAAACAAATAGGACAGACTCCCTTGGCTGATTGTCCAACCATCTTAAACAATCAGACCTATCAACCTGATTGCTTGAACCAATTTGCATGATGGGTCCAACTGGATAAAGTGAGATTTTTCCTACTTCTTCTTCGAAAGCTTTTATAGCACTTCCTTCCAATTCCATGAAGGTATTAACCATAATACCCTCAGTTAATCGGAGTTGTTTTCCGATGCGAAAAATCTCTTTGTAATACTCACTTGTTCGATCTTGAGCAGGTTCTATAAGATCTCTACCGTGAATAGGTATGCACCCCAGAAGTTTCAATGGCTCTGATAGGTCTCTAAAATGCAAACGCTATATTTATAAAGGCACATATAAATATGCAATACAAGATAAAGTGACAAAATAAGAAATTAAGACTAGACAACATAAAGAAAAACAACTGAAGAATAGAGTTGAAAAGCAAGAAAAGTATCATGTTCTAAAAGTCAGGATGATTTTTCCATTGGGTTGCTAATTTAGAGAGTGCCTTTGTAGAAGAGCCATCTGCACTTAGTGCTTTCTCAGCAGCGATCTTTATATCTTTCATACGATTATGAACTTTCTTCCCTTCTTCTCCAACCATTAGACCCTTTACAACTTTTGCAATTTCCTCTCGATCAATTAGACCATTTTTGTTAGTTTTTGGTCTCAGTGCCACTTTTAGATCCTCAGCTAATAATGCTGCATTCATTTTTTGTTCTGCAAAAAGTGGCCATACAATTAATGGTATACCTTGCATGATACTCTCTAGGGTGGAATTCCAACCACAATGAGTTAAGAATCCACCCGTGGAGCCATGGCTAAGCACTTGGGCTTGTGGAGCCCAAAAGGGCACAACTAGACCCTGCCCTTTAGTCCTCTCTACGAACTCTTTTGGTAAGAAAGCAAGAGGGTTGTTGCCGAGAGTTTGGTCACTAAGGTATGTGGCATCAGCTGATTCATTATTTGGGGCTCTTACAACCCATATGAACTTTTGGCCGCTCAATTCCAATCCTAAGGCTAGCTCATTGGTTTGTTCATATGAGAGGGTTCCACCACTCCCAAAACAAACAAACAAGACAGAGCCATGTGGTTGATTGTCCAACCAACTTAAACAGTCTGACTCTAACTTGTCAACCTGATTGCTTGAACCACTTTGGATCGGTCCAACTGGAAAAAGTGGGAGATTTTTAGCTTCTTCGTCTAACAAAGCTTTTATGGCACTTCCTTCCAATTCCATGAAGGTATTAACGATAATACCTTCGGCTAATCGGTACCGTTTTGTGCTGGTAAGAAACATTTTGTAGAACTCACTTGTTCGATCTTGCACCGGTTCTAAAAGATCTCGACCGTGAATAGGTATGCACCCTGGAAGTTTTACTGGTTCTGGTAGGTCTCTATACTCGCATGAAACTGTCTCGTCCAGCTTTGGCAAATGAAGAACCAAAGACAACGCGAAAGCATTTGAGGGGAAGAAAATGTAGGGCGAGATGTTGAGTTCCTTAGCAATAGCTAGCGCATCAATCCCAAAAGGATCGACTACAAAAGCGGAAAATCGATTAGACTTTAACACATCACGAAGAGGTGGCAGTGAACGAGTTAAGGTGAGCATAGCTTGGACTCCATGCTTTAGGCCTTTGATCTCCTCCTCCTCCAATATCACTGGAGGAAGAAAGACGTGATCTATGCTAGTAGGGAGGGCTTGAACGACTGCTTTCATGGCTTTGGATGGAGACCCAAGTACGGGAATGATACATGTGATGTGGAAGTCGTGGTGAAGAAGAAGTAGCTTGGCAAGCTCTACAAGAGGGATGAGACGTCCCATCCCTGGACTTGGTAGAAGAGCTATGTGGGGTTTTTGTTCCATATGGACAATATACAAGACTACAATATAATGCTTTGAATAGATGGCTTTTGAAAGAGAATATAGAACGATTTTTATGGTTGGGACTTGCAATGGTTGGATGGTTTATATAGGCGTTTTGGTCAAATACGTGTGTATGGTTATTCGATGGAGTGGAAATGAGAGAAAAAAAATCAACCAATTAGATTTTATGTAGCATTGGCATAAACGTACTTGCATGCGTTAGAATGACGTAATTACAAACGTTAGTCTTCGAACTTTGTTTAAATAATAAAATCAACATTTGAAACCTTTTCTCTTCTCTTCAGTAAAATTAAATATCTTAAGAGTAGTGATACTTACATAACACTGTCATAAAAATTTTACAACAAAATTTAAATGGCAAGTTGTTAATGATAATTAAAAAAGTGATGTTAATTGTATAGTTAAAAACCAATTAAAACTTGACACTTAACCTTTATTGTGAATTTATTATAAAAATATTATAAATGTAGCACTAAAATGATTATATTTAAGCTTATTTCAGCTGTGTTTACAAATAATTTAAGGTGAAGGTTTTCAGATTTTTATTCTAGAGGGGTCAAAGAAATATTTGTTTATATATATTGGTTAGGTTTAGGGGGTTCATTTGAACCCCTAAGATGAACATAACGCCATCGATCCCCTAATATAAACATACATCAAATGTGTTAGTGTGACGTAACTTTTTTTTATTTTTTAGAAACCTAGTGTGACGTAACTTCAATAGCAAATCTAGGAAAAAAATTACCCTTAATTAGCATTTCCAAGTCATATCGAAGGAATTTCTTCCTATAATTAATTGGCAAATGTGAGATTATTGACTACTCAAAAATATGAAAAAATAATTAGGTCCTCAAAAGTTTTAATTACCGTTAGAAAATATTAAAACAAAAATAAAATAGGAAACTTATAAAACCAACCCATATTGCAGATATTGAGAGGAGAGAGGTTGTCATATCAAAACTATATATGTTGAGAGGAAACCTTCCTGAGCCTAAATAGTTAGAAAATCCTCTCCATAGATTTGGTGACTTATAAGTTATAACTATGCATATGGTTGAGATTCTTGTGTGTGTTTTCTGTTTTGACCGAATCATAATTTGAGTAACTAATTATTTGCATAAGTTGTTTGGGGTCTAAATCATATTTTTCAATTAATATAAGAGCATTCAGATCTTGTAGGGGTCAAAATAGATTTTTTTCAATAGTATCAAAGCCTAAGTACAGTTAGAAATATTTTTCCAAGATTGTGCAAGGCTCATAGAGATTCCTAGGATGTTAGCCTGCGTGTTAATGAAGGCAGGTTGAGATAACAAAAGAATGATGCCATCAAAGTTGCGAAGACCCATGATTGCTCCATACTTTTATATGGTGAGATAAATCTCCTCAATGTTAAGATTAATTTTCAAGGGTTCAAGTATTAAATTAGACTTATTTTTCTGTGTAATCTTGAGTAGAATGTATTCTAGGACATTCATGTACTCTTGTAGTTTTGTCAGAGATTTTCAAAGGGAAAGATTGTTAGGGTCATATGTATATGTAATTGGCATATCCTATAACAAAATGTACTTGTACTTGGGTAGATCTAAGTGGATTCAAGGTTATCATGAAGTACTTTGAAATAGTTTTTCTAGTGATAGTATTGAAGACATGAAAACTGCTCAGAGAGAAAGTGGTGAAAAGCTGAAAACTGGGATCTTGATATCTGGATTGACACTTTCGATCTATTGAGATTTAATGAACCTCAATACCTACCTCAATCTATCGAGTTGACAGTTTTTAGAATATAGCTCGCAATGTTTTATTCTAATTGACTATTTGTTTATGGGTTTGTGTAAACCTAATAGGAATATGAGAGCCTATTTAAAAGGCTCATTAAACTCCTATTTAAATAAAGTGGTAGAGAAAGAAAACCCTAAGACTAATGCTTCATAAGGTTTTCTTATTGAAACCCTAATCTCCAACTGTTGAACCAATGAGATCAGAAAATAAAAGAAAGAGATCTTGTTGCGCCTCTTGGTTCTATACCAAGCAAAGTCTTTAACACCAATAATTGAAGATCTTATTCTTTTATTTTATTTAATTATTTGAAGCTACTGCAAATCAACTATAACAATCTAATGAGTTGTTGTACAATTAGTCACATACTGAGATTCGTGCAAAGCAGTTAATCACGGATTGGAGATCTATGTAAAGAAGAAGTCTTCTACAAGATCAAGTCCAATTGGGGATTAGGGCAAAGGTCCAACTATAGGTTGGTATTTTGAGATAATTCGGGTAGTGGTAAGATTTCTTATATTTTTAATCTTTTATTCTAGATTAGTGGATTCTTTGAAGTGATGACCTAAAATTCACTCGGTGGGGGGTTTTTGCCTTGTAAAGGTTTTCCTCATTAGTCAACAAATCACTTTGCCAAATTTAATTTCCACTGCACTCTAGTTTAAATTTGAGATTTGTTTGTGCCTCCACAATATTGCATGTAATTTAGATAATTAATTAACTTAGGTAATTGAATTAACTAACTAGGGTCAATCTACAACCCAATAGAAAGCAACACATAGAGGACATGAGACAATATCCTCTTGTAGTGACTTAATAGAGTACTAAGAAACATGTAAGTGGGACATCACGATGCTACATTTTTTCTTTGACAAAAAAAAATCTGTGTCAGAGATTAGAAAAAATCATCTTTCAAGTAGGTTTACTACAAATCAGATTACATGTGTGTGCAACAAGTCGGGGAAGTTTACTGCTAAACAAGACATTCATGAAAGATTGAAGATATTTCTATGGATCGAGAATAGTAACAAAGGCTTTGCCTATGAGTTGAGGAATAGGATAGTTAAAAGCCCTCGGGGAGAGGGGGGGGGGGTGCTGAAAGCTTTTGTCTTATGTTGCATGGATATCAAAAATGAAAGGCTGTAAATGAATCAAGCTGTTCATAAATAATTTGGGCTTAAATCGATAAAAAGTTCATTAATGTTTATTTGTTTATAAACAAGCCAAAACTCGATACAAAACAATCTAAGTTAAAATTCATTTATGGGCTTGGTAATAAGCATAATATGAGCTTAAGAATTAAAAAGCCACTCGTTAAAATCAAATAGGTCTGACAATAAGTTTGATATGGATCGGACTTGATAATATACTTGTTTTAGATCTTAAGCTCAAAAGCTTGATATTGTACACGAGTTTGAACTTGGTATTTAACTTGAGCTAGACTTGATTAATGAATTAAGCTGAATTCAAATTTTTAGACGAGCTCGAGCTCAAGCATCATTTATAGGTTTAAATTGAGTTCGAGCTAAATTTGAACATTTTACATTCGTTATTAAGTCAAACTTAAATGCTCACTATTCAATAAAGGTCGGCTCATTTATAGCCCTAAATTGTATTAAATATAATTTTGATGCAGTTGAAAAGAATGGCAAAACTTGTGTTTCTTTTATTGAGAGAAACCATTACGGCTAACCGATATATATAATTAGCTCTCAAATTTTGGGGCAACGTCAATTCAGGGTGCGGAAGCGATGGCGATAAACTTCGCGGTAAGAGTATCTTTCAACAACAACCATAATTGAGTAGCAACAGAGATGATTAATCGATAACTTCTTCAACTGAACCCCTAACACTGTTTAGAATTGGGTTGGGCCCTTAAGAAACATAACCTTGTACATACTCTTGCCAATTGAGTTTTTGTTTGGGCTAGCTTGAATCGCTTTGTGTGACAGAAGATTAAAAAAAGAGGCAGAGCTAGTAGCTGGGCCGACCATCTACAAATTAGAAATTAGAAAAACCATATAAAGACATGATATAGTCAAACAGTCAACAACGATACATGATGAAATGATATGTAATAAAATAGACTATTGAGTACAAATATTCTATTTAACTTTTTGTATTTAACCGATTACAACTTACTATATATTTGATTAACTATTTTAATAAAATAAGAAATATTTAAAATGAAAAAAAAAAATTATATGGCAATTTGTAATTGGTAGAGCACAAAGTGAAACACAAAAAAGTAGTATAAAAGATTTGTATTTCTAAAAGAGAAACAAAGACTAGCTTAAGTTATTCTGGGACATAAAGCGACTACTTTAAATAAAGTTTGTTCTTAAATTTTAAATAGTAATAAAAAATTTATTTAACTTTTGGTATTATTTTTTCATTTAAAATCATTTGTTAGATGCAAAATTATGAATCAAAACTAATTCATAGTATTATTCAATGACTATACAACTAAAATAAACACTATCTATTAAGTGAAACATCTATATACTAAAAAATTATGATTGAAAATTTTAATAAAATTATATATTTAATATCTCAAAATAAAATCTGAGTATAAATATAGTTACTATTAATTAGTTATACATTTATTTAATTTGTTTGTACAAAAAAATAATTCTTTTTTATTATATAGAAGTGTTGACGTGGAAAAAAGAAAAGAAAGTGAAGGTGAAATTTTATTTAAACAATATTTTTTTTTTATTATAAAAAACTTAAGAGCTATCTTTGAAGAAAAAAATAAAAAGGAAAATAAAGCAAGAACTAAAGCTCTTAGCAAACTGTCAAACCTGAAGTGACGGACTAGACTCATTGCAATGCTCAATGGAGAAGATAGTATGAATTGCAACTAAGAAACTTAAGAAAAAAAAAAAAAAAAAATATTCACTTTCCAGCAATTAGTGTAAAATTGAGGTTGGCGAATTTTTTTTTTTTTTTTTTTCTTTTTTAAGAGAGAGATCGAGAGAGTAATTTTTCAGCATTTGTGTGTGGGATAGTAATGAGTTCTACACTCTAAAACTGACAAAAGCAAACACTCATTGCCTCATCTAATGAAAGTATTTTTCTTTTTCTAGTTTTTCTTTGTTAAAAAAAATTACTTTTTATTTATTGGCTATTATTTGGGGCTTAATTGATACTCCCTTTAGTACATAAATATTTCTATTGGTTAAAATTTGAGAACTTTTTTTATTAGGAGTCTTAGGCGGTTGCTTACTTGCCTCATACCATGAGCCAGCCCTCACAAAATTGATTACCATACAAAATGAAAAATAAAGAGGAACAAATTAGAAAATTGAGCAAGAAAAGTATTGTGTCCTAAAAGGAAGGTTGATTTTTCCATTGGGATGCTAATGCAGAGAGTGCCCTAGTAGAAGACCCATCTACACTTAGTGCTTTCTCAGCAGCAATCTTTAAGTCTTTTATATGCTTATGAACTTTCTTGCCTCCTTCTCCGACCATAAGATCCTTTACGACTTTTGCAATTTCCTCTCGGTCTACTAAACCTTTCTCGTTAGCTTTAGGTCTCAACGCCACTTTTAGATCCTCACCTAATAATACTGCATTCATTTTTTGTTCTGCAAAAAACGGCCATGTAATAAATGGTATTGCTTGCATGATACTTTCCAGGGTCAAATTCCAACCACAGTGACTTAATTAAGAACCCACCAGTGGAGCTGTGGCTAAGCACTTGGGCTTGTGGTGCCCAAGAAGGCACCATCAGACCCTGCCCTTTGGCCCAAGGCACCATCAGACCCTGCCCTTTGGCCCTCTCTACAAACCCTTTTGGTAAGAAAGCAAGAGGGCTCTTGTCATGGCTTTGGTCATTAAGGTACCCAGCATTTGCTGATTCATTTGGACTTCTTACCACTGATAAGAACTTTTGGCCACCCAATTCCAATCCTAAGGTTAGCTCAGTCATTTGGTTATAAGAGAGAGTTCCACCGCTACCAAAACAAACAAATAGGACAGACTCCCTTGGCTGATTGTCCAACCATCTTAAACAATCAGACCTATCAACCTGATTACTTGAACCAATTTGCATGATGGGTCCAACTGGATAAAGTGAGATTTTTCCTACTTCTTCTTCGAAAGCTTTTATAGCACTTCCTTCGAATTCCATGAAGGTATTAACCATAATACCCTCAGTTAATCGGAGTTGTTTTCCGATGCGAAAAATCTCTTTGTAATACTCACTTGTTCGATCTTGAGCAGGTTCTATAAGATCTCTACCGTGAATAGGTATGCACCCCAGAACTTTCAATGGCTCTGATAGGTCTCTATACTCGCATGAAACTGTCTCGTCAAGCTTTGGCAAATGCAAAAGCAAAGACAAAACCATAGCATTTGCGGGGAAGAAAATGTAAGGTGAGATGTTGAGTTCCTTAGCAACATCTAGTGCCTCAGTCCCAAAAAGATCAACCACAAAAGCAGCCAACCGAGCTGTTGCAACTAGTGACTTTAACACATCAAGGAGAGATGGGAGTGAACGTTTCATGGTGAGAATAATTCGGCTTCCAGGCATTACGCCTTCGAGGTTATCCAAGCTCACTGGAGGAAGAAAGACATGGTCTATGCTTGTGGGCAAGGCTTCGAGGACTTCTTTCATGGCTTTGGACGGAGGCCCAAATGTGGGAATGATACATGTGACATGGAAGTCGTGATGAAGAACAAGTAGCTTGGCAAGCTCGACAAAAGGGATGAGGTGCCCCATACCTGGACTTGGTAGAATAGCTATGCGAGGCTTTTGTTCCATTGTCAATATGTAAGCTAATGACTCGTTTTGAAGAGAAGGCGTTTGAAAGAGAGACGATGATTTTTATGTTTGAAAGGTTGCATGGTTTTTTGTATATATAAAGATTTAGGAGTACATATTTTCAAAGTGATAAGAACATACTACACTTGATTTTAACCAGCCGAAAAAGGTATTGGAGTATATGTTAACTAATCCACAAAAACCAAAAAAAAAAAAAAATAATAATAATAAAATAAAATAATAGTAATAATAATAATAAAAATAAATAAACAAACAAAAAAGGGTATATGTTTAAAAGTTTTTGGTATAGTAGCATAACATTTATTTCCATTTGGATTTTTGTTCTCGGTGTAGTAAATTGACATAGAATTACAAATATAACTTCGAAGAGTTAATTGATATATATATATATATGAGACTTGTAATTCTATTTTATTTTATTTTTTTTAATTTTAACATATCATCCTAGGTAGTAACAAAGTCAAAATTTCAATTTAAGAGAGGCAAAATTAAAAGGAATTTTTTTTTAAAAAAAATCAACCTAAAAAATATCAGTCAATATCTATAATAAAATAAATAAAAAATTGTAAATAATGGTAATGTCATACAAAATATAATATAAATTTAAACTAAAATTTAATATTTCAAACCTAGTTTAATTTACTTGAAAACACTTGACTTTTTTTTTTCTTCCATTTTTTTTTTTTGGTATTTTTTATTTTGAAACTATTGAATGATTTCTTCATTTTTCAATACAAGTTTGTTTAAAACTCGATCTGGACTCATTATCACACTCATAATTCTCCATAATTTCAATAAATGACAACTATATATTTTATATCATTAAAGTAAATAATAAAAATAACTAATTCATAGTTATTAACAATCGAAGTAAGAGATTAATCTAAATAAATACATAAAGTTTAGACATTTAATTTAATTCCTTAAAGTAAATTAATAAATGTAAGGACGCGTTTCGTAGCGGACCGTAACAGTGTCGGGTTCGCGCGTGAAAAGGCCCCTAACAATATCATTTGTAAAGCGTGGGTTTGGAAGGCTAGGCCTCGGTTGACAGGCGGTGGGCTTTTCGTGGTATTCATACAAGTTTCGGTTTACCTTCACCCTTGGAGTCTTTCTCCTGGAGGTGGGTTGGGAGGCTCTGGTTTCTGGCCATTTTTCCCAACCCCCCCCTTAGGTTACCTCTTTTTCCTTTTATATTCGCCTGTGTTCATTGTCCTTCGTCCACGTATAGGGTCAATCTTTCCAAAATTGATACTTGTCCCATCAGCCCATATTCAAAGTCGTTGGGGGTGGTTGTAAAAGCTAAAGACTGCGGCTCTATCAGGTTCAGAGCATTAAATGATAATAACAGCAGCTTTCCCCGGATATTTTAGATCTTTTTTCCGAGTTTCAGTTTTATACCGTTTTTACCCTTCTTTACGAGGGGGAACTTTGGGTCTGCCGAGGACTGAACTACCCTCGGCGGTACCCAAAGTCTATTTTGTTGAACTTGGGCTATAATCCTCCTCGGCTTGGCCCATAAGTCATTTACGCCCTACATTAGCCCCTCAAAACCCGGCTGTCCAACCTCTGGGCTGGACAGGGGGGTTTTGGTGACTCCAAACCTCTTCCTGTGGCCCAATCCACTCGGCCTATTTAAACACGCTGGCGGTTCCTCATATGCCCAAGAGATTCACCGGTCTACGAGATAGTTTTTAATTTCGCGCTTGAAGCGTTCTTATTGCTTGGGGCATCCAAAACGAGCTTTGAATAATCACTATTTACGAGACTACTTTTAACTCGACGGTTTATTTTGATGGGGTGGGGAAGTGGAACCGGCGTGTTTGGGTTTGCTGATTCCTTTGGAGATCTGAACCCATTAAATGCCCCCCGCTCCGCCCTCTGTATAAATAGGACAGGAGGAGGTTATTGTTTTTACCAAAAATCCCTTTTCATCCCCCTGTGACTCTGGAATACTTAGTCTCCCTTAGGATTCGGTTTACTCGCTGGTTTATACACCTAATCGTAAAATACTTTACCATAACAACAAGGGATGCAAAAGCCCCACCCCTCCCAAAAACGCCACGTTCCGATAAAGCTTATCATGGCTCGATCGGGACAAGGATGGCGAAGACTCAAAATCAACCTCATCCTTCTTTCAGTCAAAATCCGAAGCAGGGACTTGTCACGTTAAACTTTCGACGTGACTGAGTCGAGAACACCCAAGATCGTTACCATCCGGCTCCTCACGAGCGTACCTAATATGGCACCGGCGTGTTAGGAGTCAGGGCTGAGACAGGGGCTAAGTGCTTCTGTTTCTCCCTCTTTTGCTCCTTGGTGCCCTCCTCCGCCTTCCTCTTATAGTCTTCCCAGCACCAGTTCCGCCCTGATGCTGTTTCTTTTCTATCTTTTGTTCCTCCCTTTGTCTCTTCATTTCTCTCTCCTCTTCTCCTCCTTCTTTACTCATGTCCTCCATCTTCTTTATTCATTTTCTTTTTTAAAGTGAGTCCCTCTCTCAGTATGAGCATCAATGAGGCAGAGATTGGAGAAACTTTGAAGACGAGTTCAAAAGACGCTTGACAGTTTACTTTTCTGTACTACAGATGTAATGGTTGCTTAGGCAGTTCTCATTTTGTATAGGCTCGTTTGAGCCCCTTTTTGTATGTTGTAGCAATTTTTCATATTAATAAAGGTTGTTGTCTACCTTATTTCGCATATTTTGTTCCTATTTTTTTTTAGATCTACAAATGCTGCTTGATACGATTATATAGCATCTAAATCAATGACGACTAAGACCAAAAGACTTGATAATAAAAAAAACGTCGCCATAACTTTAATAGAAATGCCTGGCCTAATAAGGCCAACCAACGAAGAGTAATACTTACCCCATGCTAGCCGAGGTGAAAAACGAAGGCTTGATGCCGTGTGAGAAATAACCGTCCGAGGACATATCCCCCGCCAAATGAATAGCCCTCTTATACGATTAAATGCTGAGGCGTCCCACCATCTTCCTTACCCCTTTATTGGCCTTAACCTTTTATGGTGTTTAAGCCGTAGACGAAGTGACTTAACGTTTTTATCAAGTAGCCCATCTTACGAAATTCAAGTCTTTACTTACCCAAGTAGTTGGTTTCCCCATAGGCTTGAGTCCGAGGACCACGCAAGACCTAGGCTCTGTCTAAAACCTGTAATTTTTATAATTCTTTGTACTTGGTTTCCCCACAGGCTTGAGTCCGAGGACCATGCAAGACCTTGGTTCTGTCCAAAAACTTGTAATTTTTATAATTCTTTGTACTTGGTTTCCCCACAGGCTTGAGTCCGAGGACCATGCAAGGCCTTGGTTCTGTCCCTGGGCCCATATGCTGGATGGGCCTGGGCCGCTGATTTACTGGGCCCACAAATTAAGAGGTGTTACCATAACCTTTGACCACGCGGTACCTTTTGGCGTCCCAATGTTCGAGGTGCACCTTCTCGAGACTTTTTTAATCTCAGGGTTGCAGACGACGTTGGAAATCGAGCCAGAGACGTTTTGTCTGTAGCGTTCCTTGGGACGCTGCGCGAATTAAATGCCACCGGTTTACTTCTGGGTATAAATGGGATAGGGGATCACCTCACTTGCACATGAACTCTCCCTTTCCCTTCAGAACTATATTTCTTCGATATCCGCGATCCCTCTCCCTAGTGCCACTGCCCCAAAGCAAGATGTCTGAGGCTTGGATAGGGATGAAAGGTCTCCGCGCGCTCCAGAGGCACCGAATCCTCAAGGTGATATGGTATGGACAAGGATGGCACAGATTCAAGCCAGTCCTCCGTCTTGATGGAGGGAAGATGGTATTCCTCCCTCTTTTAGTCAAAATCCGAAGCAGGTTCTGGTCATGCCCGATTTTTGGTATGTCAGAAAAAGGGATTTCCACCATCAGCACTGTCTACTTTGTGGCAGGCAGATTTTTGCGGGGGCTTCCCAACTTCCGGCTCCCTGCACTTTTTTTGTAGATGGTGTTAGCCTGAGGTCAGGTTCTTTTGCTGCCTGAGTTACGGGCGTGCAAAAGCATGGAGGAATGGTTTCCTTAGACAATAACTCGGCGCAGTAGCCAACCTCTCCTCTGAGCTGTCCCCACGGCCTTCTGTCCACTCGCTTGTATTTTCCTTTACTTATGCAGTCAGCTTTAGTGTAAGCTTGTTTCAGCCTTTCATTGTACACTGTACTGTTCTTTTGTCTTAATAAAATATGTGCCTACTTCTCCATACATATCTTTCTTCTCCATAACAACTACTTTATGCATGAACATTAAATGCAAGCCTACCCTTAAGGATATTCCAGGCAGAAAAAAAAAAAAAATGCTTTAACACAGGTTCCTACTAATTTAAACTCACAAATATTATCAAGTACAGCAATGGTAACTTCCAATAAGTTAAATTCTTGGAACTAACCGGGATAAGCGCTGAGTACTACGTGATGCATGCTAGACCAATGTCCGAGAACGATAACCTCTAAATAATTCGTCTGAAAGGGTAACTAGGTAGCGAGGGACTTTGGTTGTGCTTTTGGGGTAATATGTTGCACCGTATCGCACCAACCCCTTTAATACTGGGGGTCTGAGGGTAGGCCGAGGAATCCGCGCAATCAAGGTATTAACCCGTCTGCTAACGCGGAGTTCTCTTCGGAGGGATTTCGAGGTTTACAGGCCATAGTTTTTTCTTTAAATAGTTAATTCCTCATCCAAGTAGTTGGTTTCCCCTGAGGCTTGGGTCCGAGGACCATGCAATGCCTTGGTTCTGTCCAAAACCTAGTTTTCATTACATCCAGGTAGTTGGTTTCCCCTGAGGCTTGGGTCCGAGGACCATGCAATGCCTTGGTTCTGTCCAAAACCTAGTTTTCCACATCCAGGTAGTTGGTTTCCCCTGAGGCTTGGGTCCGAGGACCATGCAATGCCTTGGTTCTGTCCAAAACCTAGTTTTCATTACATCCAGGTAGTTGGTTTCCCTGAGGCTTGGGTCCGAGGACCATGCAATGCCTTGGTTCTGTCCAAAACCTAGTTTTCCACATCCAGGTAGTTGGTTTCCCAGGCAGGACCATTGAGGGTAGTTGGTTTCCCCTGAGGCTTGGGTCCGAGGACCATGCAATGCCTTGGTTCTGTCCAAAACCTAGTTTTCCACATCCAGGTAGTTGGTTTCCCCAGGCTTGGTCCGAGGACCATGCAATGCCTTGGTTCTGTCCAAAACCTAGTTTTCCACATCCAGGTAGTTGGTTTCCCCTGAGGCTTGAGTCCGCCATGCAATGCCTTGGTTCTGTCGGGTAGCCTTGGTTGCAATGCCTTGGTTCTGTCCAAAACCTAGTTTTCCACATCCAGGTAGTTGGTTTCCCCTGGCTTGGGTCCGAGGACCATGCAATGCCTTGGTTCTGTCCAAAACCTAGTTTTCCACATCCAGGTAGTTGCCGATACAATGCCTTGGTTCTGTCCAAAACCTAGTTTTCCACATCCAGGTAGTTGGTTTCCCCTGAGGCTTGGGTCCGAGGACCATACAATGCCTTGTTTCTGTCCAAAACCTAGTTTTCCACATCCAGGTAGTTGGTTTCCCCTGAGGCTTGGGTCCGAGGACCATGCAATGCCTTGGTTCTGTCCAAAACCTAGTTTTCATTACATCCAGGTAGTTGGTTTCCCCTGAGGCTTGGGTCTGAGGACCATACAATGCCTTGGTTCTGTCCAAAACCTAGTTTTCTCTTTGTGCGGGATCTTGGCCTTAGGGGAGTTAGCTCCTCAGCCAAGCCCCTAGAGTTTATCCATACAGTTAACGTTACAAAGTGCCTAGTTTGCTCTTTATGGGGGACCTTGGCCTTAAGGGAGTTAGCTTCTCAACCAAGCCCCTAATCAAGAAACGTAGTTCCTAACGGAACTTTATACTAGAATTTTATAACTAACGGTTAGATATAACAAAGAAACTCTACCGACCCACTTCCTATACCAACACACAAGCCCTCCCCACAGACGGCGCCAATTGTAAGGACGCGTTTCGTGGCGGACCGTAACAGTGTCGGGTTCGCGCGTGAAAAGACCCCTAACAATATCATTTGTAGAGCGTGGGTTTGGAAGGCTAGGCCTCGGTTGACAGGCGGTGGGCTTTTCGTGGTATTCATACAAGTTTCGGTTTACCTTCACCCCTGGAGTCTTTCTCCTGGAGGTGGGTTGGGAGGCTCTGGTTTCTGGCCATTTTTCCCAACCCCCCCCTTAGGTTACCTCTTTTTCCTTTTATATTCGCCTGTGTTCATTGTCCTTCGTCCACGTATAGGGTCAATCTTTCCAAAATTGATACTTGTCCCATCAGCCCATATTCAAAGTCGTTGGGGGTGGTTGTAAAAGCTAAAGACTGCGGCTCTATCAGGTTCAGAGCATTAAATGATAATAACAGCAGCTTTCCCCGGATATTTTAGATCTTTTTTCCGAGTTTCAGTTTTATACCGTTTTTACCCTTCTTTACGAGGGGGAACTTTGGGTCTGCCGATGACTGAACTACCCTCGGCGGTACCCAAAGTCTATTTTGTTGAACTTGGGCCATAATCCTCCTCGGCTTGGCCCATAAGTCATTTACGCCCTACAATAAAAAAATTGTATTTAGAGAATAAAAATACATTTAAAATAAAATAAAATGAAATAAACAAAAAAAAAAATACATGTTTAAAATTTCTTGGTATGGTAGCATAAAATTTATTTTCAATTGGATTTTTTGTAGTAAATTGACGTGCAATTACAAATATAACTTCAGACAGTTAATTAAAATATGAGACTTGTAATTTCCTTTTGTTTTAATTTTAACATATTATCCCGGGAATGAAAACCATTCTCTTGAGCTTTAAAAAGGTTAAATCTTATGAAACTATATATAGCGTAGGCAAAACCCAGTAGCTCACCCCGAGTTTGACCTCTCCGATTATGAAAGGAAGCCCCACTTTACTTTCTTCCCCAGTAAGCTAGGAAGGTTTGATTTAGTGTGACATAACTTCAAACGTAAGATGATCTTTTAAATTTTGGCATTTGTTAGTGTGATGTAACTACATACGTAAAACTTTCAACTTTGTTTAAATAATGGCATAAAACGTACTTACATGTCTTGGTGTGACGTAACTACTAACGTAAATTGTTTCTCAAAAAAAAAAAAAAAAACTAACGTAAATTGTTTAAATAATTTACAGGGAGATACATGTGGACCAAAGTCTTCTAAACAGGTAGACTATTATAATACCAGATTTGGCGATGAAGTGAACAACTAGTGGAGAAGACTCCAAAGGAAAAACACTATGAGGTTATAATCTCTGATAAAGAAATCCACTATATGAATAGAAATGATACAATCTAATTTATTGACATAGGGTCTGTTTGAGATCCACTTAATTATCTTGTTGAAATTGAATTTTTTTTTTGTTGAAAGTGTTATAAATAAAGGTAAAAGTTAGCTCAAATAGTACAGTAAGATTCATGAATAGTATCAAAAAGTGCAATGGGATCCATAAATTGTAGCAAAAGTAAGCTAAATAGTAAAATAAGTTGGCTTTTTAAATTGAGTCAAACACACACGTAATCCTACACCAGCTCCAAACCTTCTGAACAATTCTATATGTTTTTCTTCTGAACAGTACTAGCTAGCTAGGCTCTTGATCATCAATACAGCAACATTGTTGTTGAATATAGACTTTTGAATCACAGGTTGATCAAAACTAGGCTTAGATTTTCTCTGTCCTTGATGCATGGTAACGGTCTCTAAACTCCTTAATGAAGTTGTGGTAATAAGCGTTTTATAATTTGCATATAGGATAGGAAAAGACAAGGCAGCACTGAACTTAATCAATCAAAACGCGTCAGATTTTGGTTTCACAATTTTCGATTAAGGAAGCTATTGTTGAATATCTATCGAAAATCATCTTTCAATCGATCTAATGAATGTTAAAATTAAAGATTACTCTTGAACAGTGTCTTCTTTTGAGTTGCATATTAAACTTTTAAAGTGTAAAGTAAGAAAAATTTACGAATAGAAAATTTATGACAAAACATGGTTTGATCGAAGTCATAATAGACTCACACCATGTTCAAATAATCTATAAAGATATGCAACTTTCAATTTTCAATTTTTTCTTGAATGAGTGAAATGAGCTCTATTTTTATTTAGTGATGTACAATGAATGGTTTTTGTTGGGTTTAGACCCTGTCAAAACTCTTTATTTAACCAATTTTAAGGCCAACTTGATAACTAGGTTAATTATGGAAGCCTTAGGTTAAACATATAATCATAAATATCATGAAGTATGGAAATTTAAATAAGAGATGATATGATGACCCAAAAAACCAATAAAACAAATTGTATCACAGGAAAAACCTTGGAGGACTTGACCTTATCAACCCCGAGGTGAATAGATTCACTATTAGATAGAGATATACAATTAGAATAACCCTATTCATTGTAAATCTAAGTACAAATACCGAACTAAGCTCAGAATCCCAAAGATGTCTTCGATAATAATTTGTTGTGCCATGAACCTCCAATTCACGACTCCAAGACCACCCTTGAAGGCTTTCGCCAACGTAGGCCTCCACTCTATGACTTCAAGATCACACTTGAATGTTTAGATCCAGCACTATTTATGGCTGGTATGAGATAGCAACTTCTACAACATCGGATCATAAGTTTCTTCAAAGAATATCACCAATAGAAGATCTGAGATTGTTTTGGGTACAGAAACCCCAGATATAGAATATGAGGCACATGGGACACTTTTTCTATCCTCTAAAAGCTCTCTAGGGTTAGTTTCTTATGTCCTTTAAATACCACAACAAACAAATCACGAATTTGGGTCGAAATGGACAAGTTATAATGTCTTTTCATGTTTGTTGATTTTTACTGATCCTATGATTTTCAATAGGTCAAACACCAATTGAATAGTTTTGACAAGTTGAACACTATTAAGTTATGGTTTTTCACATAACATTTATGTTGGCTTATTCCATGACAAAAAGTGTTGTAATTGCATTAATTTATTTCTTTGTATTTTGTGGGATTTATCCTCTTGGTACACTTGTTTTGGTTTAAATACTTAAGTGTGATCATTGACCCTTTGTGTTTATGGCCATGGATAGTGTTTTGTGTGCTTCTTTGCATGTTTTGGATGATGTTGATTGTAACATGCCATATGTTTGTAAAAATGTGAGTGTTTATCCTCTTGGTTGTGATGACATGTTACATGACTCTTTGGTTGTTGTTAAAATTCCAAATGTCAAACTCTTAAAGAAAAAGTCAAAAAAATTTCATGAGGTTTTGAGCAAGTTCATTGGTGAAAAGGATGATTTGATTTCTAAGCTTAATGAATACAATAAATTAGTTGAGAAATATAAGAAACTTTCTGAAAATATTTTTGAAAAGATGAAAGAGTTTGAATGTTTGAATGTGGACTTGGATGCTAAACTTGTTTTGTCTAACAAACTTGTCGATGATCTTAAATGTGGAAATGAAGATCTTAAGATGCATGCCAAATGTTTGATTGTTGAACCTATTGCTAAAAAGGAAGAAAATCTTTGTTGCAATCATGTTGTGTTGCTTGATTTTGTACTTTTTGTGAGTTCTACCTCCATAGACAAATCGGTGTACATTCCTTCACACAAAAGAAATCAAAAAGTGAAGAGAAAGACTTTTAAGCCAAAGCCTTTGTTTAGGTCTCATCCTAGAGATTTGAATGGATCTAAGTTTGTCCCTACTTGCCACCATTGCGGTGTGATCAGTCACATAAGACCTCAATATTCTATGTTGAAGAAAGAACAAAACCATGTTGTTAGATCCCTCCCTAAAAAGCCTAGTGGACCTAAACACATTATTTGTCACCATTGTGATGCCTTTGGTCATTTGCTCTAAATTTTAAGCTCTTAAATGAATTAAAAAAATAAAAAAGAAAAAAGAAAACAGAAACTTAAGCTTCTTGGAAGTTGTGTCCCTAAAAAGCCTAGTGGATCTAAACACATTATTTGTCACCATTGTGGTGCATTTGGTTATTTAAGACCCCATTCCTCTAAGTTTCAAGCTCTTAAAAGAATTTTTTTTTTTTTTTTAAAAAAAGGAGAAATTTAAGCTTCTTGGAAGTTGTGCTTCAAAAGCTAAATTGGATTTGATTGAAAGTGGTAAATTGTTAAAGCATGTGGTTAATGCTCTTACCTCCTTGTCTATGTGCATCTCTAGTTTTCATTCTTCTAACTCTCGTCTCACTTCTCATGAGATACTCATTCCAAACAATCGTTCCGTTTGGAAGAGGTAGGGTTCCTATGGTTGAGCTTTTGCTCCTTTAGTCATTGATTTAATTCTTTCAATCTTTGTAGGACTCTTCATGCATTAGATGCTTCATTATCATGCATTTGCGCATCTTGCATCTTTTTATAAGCATTGTTTTCATTGTTAATCTTACTTTATTGCTTTTGTTTTATGTGAGTTAAAAATCCAAAAACTCATAAAAAGTAAAAAATCTCAAAAAGTTTGATCGCTTGTGTTTTGTCATATCGCATATGAGTTTGACCTAGTACCTTCGTACTAATGGCATAGTGTATTTAGGAGCTTAGCTTGTTATATATGCACATATTGAATATGAGTAAAACCTAGAAATCTACGTTTGATTGTTGTAAATAGATCTTCAAGCTTGTCATGAATGTCTAGCCAATAGTCTAGATTGTTCATGATACATGCGTAGACTTGACCCTATATATCTCCTCACATTTATTTTATTTTATTTTTTTATGTCAAAAGGCTTTAAACTTCAATCTCTAAAAGGAGAAAGAACTGAAAATGTTTTGCTTCGAAAACTAGTTAGACTAGGAAAAGGTGGAGCAAAAATGCATTCAAAATGTATCATGCCAAAGCTAAAGGCTTATTCTTCAAAGAAATTTAAAAAATTTCATGGCATCGTTGCCCAAAAATTGAGTTGTATTGAAAAAAAAGTATAAAAAATGGAAGCCAAATGAAAAGCTTTCAATCATTGTAAACACTTTGGTGAGGAGTTATATATGTTCATTTCTACTAGTGAGATAGGTCACTTAACTTCGTACTATTTGTGTATGATTTGATTGAATTAATCATTGAAACTTCATACTAGACTATGGACTAATTTATACTTGATACCCACAGACAACACACAAGTCTAATGTTCAATGTATATCTATTTCATTTGTGTGATTATACATGTTTAAATGTGATGTGTGTATGCGCAATTGCTTGATGATAAAACCGAAAAAGATTTTTGAGTATTTTATTTGTTTCTGGAAGTGATTTTTATCACTTTGTTTTTGAAAGTTTTTCTCAAAATGTCAAATTCTTTGTGTTGAAAAACTGTGTTTGGCCATTTCAGGCAGAGAGTTTCATGACTCCTTCGTGAAAGGTTCACAACTTAGACTTGACCAGCGAAATTCTGCCCTGTTCATCTGCACATTTTGTGAGTGGGTTCACAACTAGTTCACAAGTCACTGACTCGTGAAATGCAAAAAAAAACAGTTTTTAAAGGGCTCGAAAATTCAGTTTTTCAAAATACTTGTCTTTTTGCACTCCGCGACTCCCACCCCCCAAAACTCAAAATTTCTTCCAAAACTCATCAAAACCCTTTTGGATTTCTACTCTAAGACTTCTCCAAGGTATTTTTCATCACTTGTAATCTTTCAATTCCTTGATTTTGTCTTAGATTACTTAAAACCTAGGGTTGGGGTTTATTTCAGTGTTGGGTTGGGAAAACTTACTTTCTTGCAAAAAATTTCAATTTTGTTGATTGGGCTTAGTCCTATTTTGTTTGTTGATGATTGTGTTGGCCCCATGAGGCATTTTGAACATGTATTTAAGGCATATTTTTCATATTTTCATGCATTGTTTTTCATATAAAGTTATTGTATGCATGCTAAGTGTTTGATAAAATGCCCTTTAGTCATTTTCTCACTCATTTGGACTCTGATGAGTACCAAACTTTGAGATTTTTCATGTTTCCTCACTAGTAACATGTTTCGTTTATTGGTTGTGTATTTTACAGACCTTGCCCCACTTGTGTATTTCTCATGTTTTGTTCATGCATTGAACATAGCCACCTTTTGCATACACCTTTGCTATCCATGTCATGCCTTTGTCTACATCTTGTTTCCTCATCCTTAACGCGTCATGTTTACTTTATACTTTGTAGCATTTTTTTTCTTTTTTCTTTGAGCTTTATTTCTCATTCATCTTATACCCCTCATGCATCTTTATTCTTGTTCATATCTTTCCCTAATTCTTCTTGGCCCCTTTGTTTGTTCGTGTCAAAAAGGGGGAGAGTATACTAAAGAGTATACCAGAGATTATCGTCATTTCTATATGACTCTTGTGCACATTCTCAAGGGGAGAATTTCTATCTCATACACATTCTTAGGGGGAGAAATTTTATAGGAGAGATGGATATACCAAGGGGAAAATGACATTTTTTTTATGAGAAAACCTTTTTTTGTTTTTCTTTTTGGTGCTTTGACTTACTTTTAGTTTCTATGCTTTGTTGTTCTTATCGCATCGTGTTTATATGTTGAATATGCATATATCCTTATACTATTGTGCTTTATTGACTGCATGTTCGGAAGATCATTTGCTTTGCTATGTGATCATTGTAGTCATTTCTATATGACTATTTGGTGTTTGATCAAGTTGCTCTTATATGTTTCATATCATGTTTACTTGATTGCAATTTACTTGTTTCATTTTACTTGTCCTTTATTATTTTCTTTACCCTGATGGTCTAATGTGTTTTGTGCAAGTGTTTTAGGATACAGTTATTTTGTTCCAAGATCGTTATAGGTTATAGATTTAGGTGTGAGTGAGTCTTGCCATTGTTCCCAAACTCACATTTAAGTTTAAAGTCTGTTATAGGATGTTTTTGTCACGGAATAGCCAAAGGGAGAGATTGTTAAGTTATGGTTGTTCATGACGAAAAGTGTTGTAACTCACATTTATGTTGGCTTATTCCATCACAAAAAAGTGTTGTAATTGCATTAATTTATTTTCTTATCTTTTGTGGGATTTATTTGTAATGGGTTTAATATTAAGTTGGTAAAGATTGCTCAAGAAGTTGGGAGATTTTGGCATTTTACCCCTTTTTTAAAAAAAATTTAGCAATATGCCCTTGTTTCCAAACGATATAGGGGCGTGCCCCTGTTTCGATACTCGATTACCTTAAAATCGAGTTTCAATTAAATACTCGATTTGTAGAAAATCAAGTTATGCCCGATAAAACTTAAAAAAAAAAAAAAAAATGCATGGAACTCGAGTTCTTGGAAATTGAGTTCCATGCAAAAAAAATTTTAGTGTAATCGTCCCATACAAGGTTTAGGGAGTCCTATAGTGGCGTTTTTAAGTCCTATAGTGGCGTTTTTAAGCTCTATAGCGGCGTTTTTCTGCAATTTTTTTTAATAAGTGTGATTACCCCATACCAAGTTTAGAGAGCCCTATAGTGGCGTTTTTAGGCCCTATAGTGACGTTTTAAAACCCTATAGCGGCGTTTTCTTGCAAAAAAATTTTTCTAAGTGTGATTTTCCCATGGTAAGTTGAGAGAGCCCTATGGTGGTGTTTTTCTAGCTCTATAGTGACATTTTAAATAGGAATGGCAACGGGTCGGGTTCGGGTCGGGTTTTTCCATACCCTGACCCGACCCGCGGGCCAAGACCCACGGCCCGGACCCGGCCGGTTTACTAAACAGATTTTTTTCCGAGGCCCGAACCCGCCCCAACCGGGCCCTATTAAGCCCTACCAAATTTAGTTCCAATTTGCGGCCCAAATTGTGGCCCAACCAAAAAAAAAAAAATAATAATTGAAGCCCAAAAAAAGAATTGAAGAATAAAGGACTTTTATTCTTTGCCCCCTCTCTCTTCCCTCTGCAAAATCACCTCTGTGCCGACCCATTGCTAATGAATTTGGTATGCAAATAACACAACACAGAAATTCAAAGAGTTTTTAACAAATTCATCATTGTTTCAAACTACCTGAGCTCTTCAAAGGAATCAATAAAAAGATCATTTTTTTTTATATTACATGAATGCAAATATAATACTTTCAAAAACCGAAATTGGTGTAATAATCACAGCTAGAAACTTGTATATAAATTCAACTCATTTTGTGAACTTTTACAATCAAAATTAGGAAATGAGTAACGAAATCAGAAACCCATCCCCAGTGCCCACAAGAAAACCCATATTCCAAAAAAAAAAAAAAAAAAAAATCTTCCTTGCATTGTGTTCTTATTGTACCCACTAAAAAACCCATAGAAAAATCTTAGTATCACCGTAATACCATAATCAAAACAATTGTAATACCTTGCTCTCATCATCAATACCCAAAGACATCACCCACATCTGAATCACAGAAGAGCAGCGTTGCAAATTACCACCAACCCTAGCCGAGACCCATTCCTCCACCATCGAATCAAGCCTCCAAAAATCAGAGAAAACAACTCACATGATTGAGATAAAATGAACCCCCAAAAAAAGAAAAAGAAAAAGAAAAGAGAGAGAACAAGGTGGTTTTATGGAGACACGCGGAGGGAGCGAGGTGGCTGGGCTGAGGCAGTGAGGCGTGGGAATGAATGGGGTTGTGGTCGGCGGCAGTGATGCAAGGATGAGAGCGAATGTGAGAGTGACAAAGGGTAAGTGTGAGAGGGTGAGGGAGGGACTGAGGAGGCGTGAGCTGCTGTTGCTGAAAAAAATGACTAAATGAGGGACTTAGTTAGGGTTAGTAATAGCTATATATATATAGGGGGGCTTTTTGTAATTTTGCTGTAACCGGGTTATATCCGAGCCGGGTTTCGGATTTTTTTGATAAAACCCTGACTCGACCCGAACCCGCTTCGGAATTTTTTTTTATTTTTTTTAAAACCCATACCCGACCCTATTCCTAATCGGACTGGGTAAAATCTAGCCCATTAGGGTCGGGCCGGGCCGGGTATCCACGGGTCGGGCAAAAATTGTCATCCCTAATTTTAAAGCCCTATAACGGCGTTTTCCTATAAATTTTTTTTCCTAAGTGTGATTGTCCCATGGCAGGTTGAGGGAGCTCTATAGTGGCGTTTTGGAACTTGATCTCCCTAAAATCGAGTTCTATGCAATTTTTTTTTTAAGTTTGATCGGGCATAACTCAATTTTAATGTAACCGATTTCTTTAAGTAACTTGATTTTAGTGTCATCGAGTACCGAAACAGGGGCACGCCCCTATATAGTTTGCAAATAGGGGCATATTGCCAAATATTTTGCCAAACAAGGGCAAAAGGCTAGATTCTCCCAAGAAGTTGATCTAGCGGCTTGGCTTGCGAGTGGTGCAACCTACGCACATGTTGGAAGCTAAAGAGTCAAGTGCCAAGTTGTATTTCGTGAGTCACTTCGCGACTCAAGCCAAGTTGTGAGTGACTTGCGAAACTCTCTACCTAGAGAATTTTAAGTAAGACATTTCCTCTTCTTTATCCTATTACATTTACCCTCATTACCCATAAAATTGCAAGGAGACTATTCAGAAAAAAACCGTAGAGAGGTTTCTACAGCACACCCACCCTTATTAGAGAGAGCTACTCATTCTCAATAGAGAAATCCTTGTAATCTCTTCTCATTCCCTTCTCCCATTGTTATACCTTGAGAGAAGATTTGTACCCAAACACAACCCACACCTATTCAGAATATAAAGAGTGTTTTAGAGCCTGGAAAGCATTTGGGATTTGCCAAAAGAAGCCAGTGAGGCTTGGCGGATGCAATCAAGCAGTATTGCGGGATTCAGATAACTAGTGAAGACAAGATTTTGAGAAGTCCGTTGGTTACTAGAACTTGGAGGTCTCAAGTACATTGGGTAGATTAGGCTTAGGGGGTTTTTTTGATATCCTTGTACTCCAACTTATTCAATAGTGGATCGATTTTGACTTGGAGGGCTGCGGAGAGGTTTTTCGTTGAGTTCTTCAATTTCCTATTTGATAACACGTCTTGATGTTATCTTATATTTGCATCTCTCTTCCCTTACTCTTTAAGCTTTATAATTATTGTTGCTTGCATGTGGTTATGGCTTAGAGAGTAGTTCCGGTTATTGCGTATAATTTACTCTTATTCTACACTTAAATAAGGTAAAAGCAATCAAGCCGTGTTTTTAAAATTGGGGTCTAAACAAGTTATAGTATTTTACACTATTTGAGCTTTCAAACACCAATCGGAAAAGATTACAATTTGTCATGGTTTGCCAACACAACAAACTCAAATCTTAAGAGTTTTTACACATATAAGCTAGAAATTGACACTTTTTTTTTTTTTTTTGGTAGTTAAAATATCATTTTGGGGTCAATATCAATTTGGTCTATATAATTTAATAATTGTCAATTTGATCTATGTTTTTTTCAACTTGCACTCAAAAAGTGGATTTAAACAAGTAACTTGACTAAAAAAAAGGGTATCTTGACTAAAAAAAGAGGTTGCGAAACCCACTAGAATTAACTATGATCAAACATCGTACTATCATAGTTTCTTTATGCACCGTTGTTAAAAAAAAAAAAAAAAAAGTTTCTTTATGCATCCTAGAAGAAAACCCAATCCTCCAATTCTTCTCCTCTCTCCAATCAAATTAAGCATACATGCATCCTTCTTTTTCTTGCATCTCGACCCTTCTCTATTCTTTCCTTCCAACCAATCACAAGTACTGTTCCGTGTGTAAAGTGGTATGGTATTGTTGTGGAGCACACAAGCCTTTTGACATCCCTTTATAAATCAAGGAAGTCAATACTGTACCAGAGGCTGTATCAGTTTGGCTAGCGGTACGATATATTTCGGATACCGATCAATACCGGTATACCGTTTCGGGTTGACCGCTATTTTTTACTACTTTATACAGTATACAAAGTTATATTTCTAATAACTCAATATATCACTTTGACAACTTTTTATATTTTTTTGGTGGAGTTAGAGCATTAGCAGGAGTGAAGCTAAATAGCTATATAGTTATTTCAGCTTCACCAAAATACAAAAATGCATGTTACAATAGTGGAGTCATAGCTAAAATTTTTAAAAATTTTATTTTAAAAATTATAATAAGTTGCTAAAACAAATATTAATATTTTTTTTTCTCACTACCCTCTTTCCTTTAATAATTGATATATTAAAAGCTCATAAATATTTAAAGACTAACCGATAGAATTGATAGATTGAAATACTTTTCGGACAAAAAAAAAAAAAAATTGAACCTTTAAAAAAATTGAAATGATTTACGTTAACCAATAATTTTTTTTTTTTTTTTAAATGCTTAGAGTTTCCAACTTTCCAAGTCCTACACCTAGCCAGTCAACTTCTGGAAGTCCTAACACATTAGGATTATTTATTTTTTTTTTTTTCATTCCTTTTTTCACCTCGACACATCTTGCTTACATTTGTAGCCCATTAGTCTTTCATTTTAAGTTTATTTGTTTATTTTCTTTTTCATTCTTTTTTTCACCTCCACACGTTTTGCTTTGAAGTCTTGTCATTTGATTTGAAGTCTTGTAGTTAGTCTTTCAAGTGAGTGTACCAAAACTAAAAATAGAGACAGACACACGTTGAGAAGTAAATGAAGAAGATGAAGAGACTGTAGAAACAGAGGCCGGCGAAACAAAGGAAAAGAAGAAGAAATGCATAGCAGAGACAAATACGGAGAAGAGGAGGAAAAACCAAGGTAAGAGTGAGGAGGTGGATCTTGAAATTTGGGGATTATTTTTTTTTATTTTTTTATTTATTTATTTATTTATTTTTTTTTTCGCTCGATATCTATTTTCCGGCCGAAACTCGGTATTTATCCCGGTATGTCCGAAACGACTCCGGTACAGCCGGTATTTAAATCGAAACGAAACAAGAGCATTTCTGTACCGGCCTAAGCACCGGTATGGAAAATTCCGGCGATACCGGCCGGTATGGTACGAAATTAACTTCCTTGCTATAAATAGTGCATATTATCAATAGCTTTAAATAAAGAGGATTTTGACAAACCAAAACCCAAATTCATGGAAAACAAGTCCGGCGAATTTGGTATGTTCTTTTTCGTTCTTGAATTTTTATTTGACACAATTATTTTTTGTATTTTATTTCAATATAAAGGTACACATATATATTTTCAAATTTTCTTGCTTACTTTACGTTGGAACTCTTTGATGCCATAGGGTCTGAATGGAAGAAAAGAAACCTTCAAAAACCCCACCCCAAATCCACGAAACGATTGTATAGTTCATGATCTTTTTATTTTTTATTTTTATTATTTTTAAATCCTAACTTCTCCTCTTAAAGAATAAGCAATTAGAAGAACTATACTTTTTCTTCAATCTTTTTTTTTGCTGTGTGGGCATCACTAATGAAAGGATATAATCATATAGGGTGTATTTGTTTGGAGGTGAAATAAAGTCGATAGAAAACTTTGGAGAGAAAATTGGGAGGATTTTTATTCTATTTTATTTTTTTGAGTGTATTTGGTTGGATGGGAAATAAAATAAATGGTGGGGCCTATATGTTTGGCCATGGCAGTTGCCTAACTATGTTTGGTCATGTGGTAGAGGAGACTCGCCAACTGGGCTCTTGTTTGGAGTTGTGTAGTTTTCATCATGTAAAGAGGGAAGGAATTAAGTTAGCACATTCCCTTGCCCGTAGAGCAGTTTTATCTGCAGATTCAGACGTGTGGGTGGAAGAACTACCCGAGGACCTGGATGCTGTATTCCAGGATGATTTAGCGGTGTAATTTTATCATGTGTTTTTCTCTATTTAATAAAGCTCCTCTTACCTTTTTCTCAAAGAAATTAGACATAATTTTTGGATGAAAATGCCCATGTGCAATTGCACATGGGCTTCATCCACGTTGCTTTTTTTTTTTTTTAATTTATTTATTTATTTATTTATTTTTATAGTATCATAGCGTAATTATACATTAACAGTAGTCGGTAACCAGCCATGCAATACATGGAAGAGTTTAACTTAATATAAGTTTTTTCTTTTTATTTATTTATTTTGTCTAATATGAAATTTAGATAATTATGGTAAATATTTGTAACCATTTATTATGATCTTGTTTGTAAATGAAACTATATAATCTACCACTTAAAGAAAGTATGATGTGCCAAAATTCCAATTGAGGAATTAAATTTTATATATATATATATATATATATATATAAAGATATATTAAACCCTGTGGGTTTCAGTTAGCTTAACTGGTAAAGTCTCTGATGGTTGAATAAGAGATCTGGGGTTCAATCCCTGCCATTGATTGGTGTCTTGGCCTGATGATAAAGCGGACACCATAGGTTGAAACTCTCTCTCAAAAAAAACAAAAAAAGATATATTAAACCCTAAGTTTAATTAATTTTAAAGTGAATTATATACTTTTAAAACTGTATGAATTTATACCCTAAATCAAATCGTATGATCAAACCTAAAAAGTTTAGATTTTAAAATGATATAATTTTAAAGTTCGATATTTAATTTGAGACTAGAGTCCATCAAAAAATAATTGAAACCAGAGAAACTATAAGATTTCATTTGCAACAATCTTAAATCCTATAAGTTATTTTTATTATTACTCTTATATTATCGGCATTGTTACTATTATTATTATTGTTGTTGTTGTCGTTGTTATCTCTAAAAGTATAAGTTTTTTTAAGTAGATCTAAGAGTAAAGCTAAGATCCGTTTATTAATGGAAAATGGTTCAACTTTGGATTTAATAAATGATTTTGGAATTGTGTAGCTCACAAATATGGTACTTCGAAATTTTAAGTTTTTTCGCAGTATTGGATGGACAGAACCCCGGCCAGTTAGACCAAGAAGGGCCATGGCACCCAACCTCTATTTTATTTATTTATTTATTTTTCATATTGTATGCATAATTTTTTCAATAGTATAGGTAGTTAAAATTAAAGTTTAGTTTCCAAAAATTACTCCTAAGTCCCTCTCAAGAATTATTTAATTTGAAGATATAAAAAAAATGGAAATAAATAACTAACCCACAACATTGGCTCCCCTCCAAAACAAAAAAAAAAAATCTTTTTAATTAATAATTACCTAAAATCAAGTCTTGCTATTATAACGAAAATGTTAACCACCTTAAGAAGAGTTGTCAACCCATCCACGAACCAGCAGTACCTTGAGATGCTCCCATCCATTCATGTTCTCTCTTTTGAATTCATTTCGGACAAAATAAAATTTTTTGAACAATCTTTTTAATAATTTTATTTTCTTGATTAGAAAGATATTTAAACTTTCAGAGGGGTTAATTTTATTTTTATTTTCCTGATTTCACTAGTTATTTTACTAATTTCACTTATAAGATGTCTGTATGTTTGGGTGCAAATATGGCTTAGAAAAATGAGAAACAAAACATTCTCTTAAAATCAATTTTTTTTTTTTTTTTTTTTTCATTCTGTAAATATGGTGAGTAAAACAAAATCTTAAAAATTTTCGGTAAAGTTGAATTAAAAGATAAATTTTTCCTGTCAAATTGTTTGGTTTTGTATTTTCTTAAAATTATATCTTTCTCTCAATGTCATTTAACAATTTAATTTTTTATTCTTAAGGTTTTCTCTCTTTGATTTTGGGGGTTTGGAATTAGGTGTTAAATAGGATATAACATCATAATTTTATTCAAATTGGATAATTTAGGGTAGTAATTGAATTTGCAGTTGAGAGACATCGCTGCAAAATTTAATACAGATTCAATCATAAATGAATGTTAGGACCTAATGCGATATCAAGCTACGTTTTGATTGATGATTGAGTTGAAATGTGTTAAGAAACAAAAAATGTATCAATTATTTTATTATAATTTATTGTTAACACTGAATAAACCACCAATTTTATTTTTCATGTATTAATTTATTCTTGAATTTTTCTGTAATTCTCATTCTTAAATTATTAGAAAAAAAAAAAAAAAAATCATACTTTGGCTGCCCAATATTTACTAGAATTTGTGTCTAAATATTCCTAATGTATTGCAGCATTCACAAGAATGGCAAGACATTTTCGGCCAGCTCATTACTTACTAAAAATACAGTCATATTCTTTACTGTGTGAGACTGGGGTTGAAAAGTATGACTCTGGTGTTTTTGAAGTTGGCGGCCACAAATGGTGGATTCTAATGCCTCAATATTCTTTGTTCTTTAAAATATGAATTTGAGCCTCATTATCTACCATGTCTTCTTTTGTAGGAGGTTGTCTCTCTATCCAAAAGGAAATTTGAAAATAAATGGGACTGGTCACATCTCCATTTATTTGTCAATTGTTGATACAGAAAAATCTCCTCTCGGATGGGAGGTTAATGCCAGCTTCAAATTGTTTGTGTATGATCAGATGCGGGACAAGTTCTTGACCATTCAAGGTTTGCTCTATAATAATTTATACATATGCATAAACATGCATGTGTATTTGCTATGCGAAAAATTCTACCAAATCAATAATATTTGCTAATTTTTTCATTAAGGGTGATAGATTAGTTTAGTATAATATCACTTTTACATGAACTATCACGGTTGTATAAATAAATATTAAAAAATTTGTTTTGGTACAAGACTAATTGTTTGCCGTATATTTAATTTGTAGATGTTGAAAGGGCAATTAGAAGATTCCATGACATAAAGACTGAATGGAGTTTTGACAAATTTCTCCCTCTTGATTCTTTCAATGTTATTTCAAATGGATACCTTGTCAATGGATACCTTGTTATTTCCATGATACGTTTAATTTTTTTTTTTTTTTTTACTCTTTCATATTATGCCACATTAACTTTGGCAGCCTCACAATGTTTCACATAATTTTTATTTTTATAAATCTTTATTTATTTGACACAATTTTTATTTTTTAAATTCCTTTATTTGACAAAAACTAATCAAATGTCAATCATTCCTTTTTAATACCCAATACGTAGCTTGTATTTACTCCCATTAGGAACTGTTTTTCTTAAAGTGGCATGAAAGTCTTTGACTTACTTCGAAGCATGTTTGTATGCAACACAAATTCCTTCACTGTAAAGGGTGTGTAGCTGACTAACTCTCCTAAAAATCATATACGATTGAAACAACTAGGCTAAACTTGACCAATACATCTATATAAGAAGCAAGAACCCTCTTAGAAAAATTAAACAACATTATAGTTGTAGTCTCAACTTTCAAGCCGTGAGGAACCCACTGCAGAACATCGATCAATGAGACATATAGAAGAAAACACACACCATTCATCCAATCTTCACATGCCAAATTTGCATAGAGCCCATGAAATCAAACTAGAAATTCAACTACGATAACAATTCTTTTTTATGATGCCAAATATATTGAAACTTAGATTGACAACAAGGTGCCAAACACTGAATGTCCTATATTTACTTATGATGCATGAATTGCATGTTTAAATAAGAGTTAATTAATATCATATATATTCTATATCTATATTTGCTACCACACTTTGAAAACTTCACAACATCATTATTTTATTTATTTGATCTTTAAACTAAATTTTACCACTACAAATGAGTTTCTCTTATATTTCTCGTGTACCTTGATCCTCTTCAGTCCTAGCTATTCAGTCCATTCTGTCAACTTTGGTCCTTTTTAGTTCTTTCTGTCCACTTGAGTCTTGTTTGGTCCATTCGGTTTTTCCGGTCCATTTTGGTTTTATTTGGTCCATTTGGTCTTATTCAGTCCACTTTGGTCATATTTGGTCCACATTGGTCCTATTTGGTCTACTTTGGTCCTATTCGGTCCATTCCCTCTAATTTTGTTCTAGTCGGTCGAATTTGGTCCTTTTCGGTCCTCATTGATCTTATTCAGTCCACTTTGGTCTCATGCGGTCCAATTCGGTCCATTCTGTCAACTTCAGTCTATTTGGTCTTATTCGGTCTATTCTGCTCACTTTGGTCCTATTCGGGCTTATTTGGTCCACTTTGATCCTATTCAGTCCTTTGAAACTAAAATTATTGATTTTCATTTATTTTTTAAGTCATGGTAACATTGAACAAAGTGAAGATATTTAACATTTACTAATTATCCAGTATGTTGTACGAGACTAGTTATAATTAATTGGTTGGATTTTGAATTATTGAAGAACACTATCATACGAAAGAAGAATTCAAATATTCTTAAAATACTAAATTATTTCTTTAAAAACGTGAAAGTCAAGAAAACAAAAGACGTAAGCATTTTAAATAAGAAGATATAATCTACATTAAATGGGTAGAGGAACAAATGTCTATCTTGGACTAGTATGGCAACTTTAGTTAAATTAGTAGCTCAAGAACTATATGCTTGTATGTCCACCTTTAAGCTGCCAATACAATCCTTAGAAATTAGTTGCAATTTTAAGGAGACTGTCATCCGAAAGGTGAGAATATATAAAAACAAGGTTTTTATTTTCTCACTTCCACTTGTATACATATCTTTTTCGCATCTATCTTTATGTATTAAAATGTGATTAATACCATGCCAATTATGAATATGTATGTAAAATAAAGGATGTAAACAAGTGGAAATAATTTTTTTTTTCTCATAAAACACTTGAGGGGGCTAGGGTTTAGGAAATTTAATTTAGGCTATTAACAATGCTTTATGGTGCCTCCAACCAAGAGAAGCTTAAGACCAAATATGGGAACGTAAAAGATTGGCTAGATGGACAATAAAACAGAAAGAGGTTAAAAATGCTTTCTAGGTTTGGAAATGGGTAGAAAGCGAAGAGATATAAAGATTAATGGAGGGCTTCAAGCCTAAACCAAGAATAGAGGACATGACACAATATTTTCTTGTAGGGGCAAACTTAATAAAAACTAGTGTTTAATCCGCGCAATGCGCGGGAACAAATCTACAATACAATACAAACATACAAAGGAATATGATGTAATTTCATATTAGTCAAGCACTTTTTGGTTGATAACAAAGGAATTAGGTCTTTTTATTAGAATTATTTTTTGGCACAATTTTGAATAGTTTGCTTGCATAGATTTATGTTGTTTGAACTTTGAATATAAATATGCATGACAAACCAAAGGAGTTTGGAGAGAAATCTTTCAGAGTCTTCATATATCTTTTTATTAGATAGGAATTTTGAAAATCTAACTCTTAGATTGCATGTTATTTATGTTCTTAATATGCATGTCAAATTTCTTTCAAATTAGATGTTATTTACTATTTTATCAATAAACTTATTTTTTATACATAATTTTAGGGAGAAATAAAAAAAAACCCTAAAATGTAAAGATTTGATTAATGACATAGCTATTGATCTTTGATTTTCTTGAAATTTTATAGAGAATATAATAAGAACATGCAATCCAACAGTTAAATTTTCAAAATTCATATCTAATAAAATTAATATAAGAAGAGTTTAAAGAGTTTCTCTCTGACCAAAAAAAAATATATAAATATAAAGGGAGGAAACATTCATTAAAATAAATAACATTAGTTCCAAAAATTGTAATAACAATCAATATGGCGCAGTGGAAGTGTGGTGGGCCCATAACCCATAGGCGCCAAGATCGAAACCTGGCTCTGATAAAGAGGTAGCTTCCCAATATATATATATATATATATATAAATATATTTTAATACTATAAAAGGGAGAAAGGAATAAGATGATGATTTTAAAAATAAATAAATAAATAAAATTTTTGGCAATCTGGTATAGAATTAAACCAAGAATTTTAAATTACCATTATGTTTTCAATTGGAAGTATAAAAGCGAAGGGAATAAGATAGTGATATTATAGAAGGAATAATTGGTTTGGTACCCACTTTCCTGAGGCAGCCATTCAATTAAAAATGCGGCTCTCCCACAATCCTCTATCCTCTATAGTCTGAGGTATTACAAAGTACTAAGTACATCTTAAGTATCATTGCACAATTTCTACAACTTGAGAGCTATTATTTTATCAAAAAAGAGTTGAGAGCTATTACATAAGATTAACTAAGGTTCCTATAAGGACAGAAAAAGAACAAAAGAACCACATTGTGCTCTTGAAATTTTGTAGCATTCCTCAAAGGACCTCTCCTAAAGATTGAGGTACTCGCTACAGAAACTTGAAGGCACAATTGAGAGCTGCAATCGCCCTGTCCATTCCTCCTCTGGCTTCAAAGTGATAGGTTTCTCAATTGCTGCTCCATCAACACAAAGCATCTGTTTGTACTCCTTATCACCAAAATCTACCATTGATTTTGATTTCTTATCCCATGGATTCCAGACCACTGTAATAAGGAAAAGAACACAGTAAGACCAAACAACATCATAATGAGGACCATTTATATGTTGGTGCACGTGAACCAATGGATATAAACCCATGATTATGATTTATGAATACATCAAGGATTGCAATCACATTAGGAGAACTAAGATAAACTCGATCCATCTGTAAGGAAAATATAGGAAAACAATATATCTCTAACACTTATTAATCCCTAGCAACCATCTTTAGTAGAAAATAGTATATCTCTTACCCTTTTCTCTCTAACAATTGCATTACACATTCTCTTTCTATTTCTTTGCTTCAAATTCAGGTCCCAAAAAGAAAGTTATTGGAATACTATCTTACATAGGCCTAAAGCAAATTTGAGAGAAGCCAGGATGGATGGATATTCTATAAATCTCCAAAGCTTCTATCTTTCAAGTTGAAAACGTGAGTTTCATTTTGATAATTGAAGAAAATGCAATTCCTTTTATACCCAGTAAACTCTTCAGCCAAAATCGATAAACAACAATCATTACCCAAAACTAAAGCTCGATCACCCAAGCTTTTTTCCAACTCCCATCGACCCCATTCTTCATCCAGCTTATACACTTTGAAATCAAACACTTTGGGACCATCACAGTCTCTAACATACTGGTTGGTATGTTCTACCCTCCTTTCTTTATTAAAGTATCTATCAACAACATAGAGAGCTCCACATGACTCCACCAAGTGCTTCTGGCTACCCAACCCACATAGCAGAGGCAAAAATGGAACCAACTTCAATGATGAATGATCGATCCACGAAACATTTCCCAATGTATCAATCACATAGAATTGGCCCTTATATACAATAATATCATCATACTCAAAACTGTTATCATCTACAAAGGCTAAACTCCTAGCTCCAGATTTTGCAAAGCCTAATCTTCCGGCAACAAAAATAACAAAAACAGCAGAGTCATTTACATTAGTCTAAGGCGAATTGGGAAACATAACTACATTATTGGCAGACCTACATTCAATCTGAGTTTATGATTTGTAACATTAAAAAATCTTATCAGATTAATATGGAATTGATAGTTAGGCTGTCCAGCAATGTTTCTTGAGAACACCTGGTGAATGTTATCAATCTGTCTAAACAGAGGTAATTCAAACAACAAATACATAATGGATAGAATCTTGACAGAAAATTGCAGCAAATCTGAATTTTAACAAAATGACAGGATAAGAAGGTTTGTTAAAATTACCAAACTTTCAGATTTTAAACAGTTTAAAACAAAAGCATATGTATATTGGAGATTTAATATGATAATTCGTAAAGGAAATGTAGTGGTGAGAAGTTTCAGAGGAAAAAACTATTTGAAGTAAAAAAAGAGTATGCTGATCTTTAATTAATAATGTTGCAGAGAAGAGATGAGGCAAAGCAGCAAATATAAATGGCAGTCACAGTAACTTAACAGTACACCAAATAAATTTGCAATTACTCCACAATCCACACCATTGATTATACTATAAGATGTCACCCCTGCCATAGTTTTACATATTTTTGGCTTCAGTCTTCCTAGAACCAAATCCTTCTACATAACCACCATCAGCAAAGTCTTGCTTAACATCAAATTATTATAGCAGGCAACAACCTAGTACTAAAAAATATTAAATAAATCTGCATAGCCTCTAAATAGAAACCATATTGAACCAATTTCCATATTATAGTTTTGCAAAAAAATCGTGTTTGCACAACTTCTAAGCAAATGTCTACAAATTTTCTAAGTATTAACAAAATTAACGAATGCAGCAACAAACTATAATGGCCATTTATAACTGGCATATAATATAATCTTTAGGTAATTTAACAATTTCAGCCAAAGAAAATTTGGTTCAACTTAACAATGTAATAGCTGTAGTAATTTGCAGCTAATAAGGTAGTCATCGGAAAGAACATATGACAGACATAACTTAGCATCAACACATGATCTAGAGAAAATGTTAATTGAAATGTCATAAGTTCTAACTAATTGGTTCAAGGTTTTTTTATACCCTCCTCATCAAGGATTAATAAATTAATAAGTCTTAAACTATCGAAATCTTGCAAATGTCCTTAGAGCAATTGGTTTTATGGAAGATATGCTCAATCTGTTTGTTGGGAAAGGTCCTTAAAAGATATTCCTTCAATAATTTAAAAATATAAATATAAAAAAAGAAAAAGGTTGCAATGTTTGGTTGCTAAGAGAATTAATCATAAATTCTAGAATTTTGTTGCTAATATGCCAAATTCATGACACATTAGTGTCTAGATTGGCATAGCAATCAAATTGGTTCATTTTGCAAACTTTAAAGATAACTATTACTTATGAAGCATTACTAATTAATACCACGTTTATGTCCCTTCTTCAACCTGAAATTTTGCCCAAAATATGGAGTTTGGACCATTCATTCAACACACAAAATATCATATTCTCTCTAACAATACCCACATTTACTATTCCACACCATCCAACTAATTGCTTTCACATGTTAAAAACATAGGGAAAATAGCACTAAGTTGAAAATTCCATTTGATCATTGACAGAGATTTTAAAATGGTCTTTAACCATGATTAGATGTCCATATTTTATTGGTGTAGCAGAATTTTTAGCAAATTTTTAGTCATTATTTCATTTTCATAATGACTAATAAAGTATCTATATATAAATCACTTTCTCAATAAAAATAAGTATCTGCAATCGGCCACATTGGCTGCTGCATACACTATCTACAATTATCTACCATTAATATAAAAGTTTAAAGTATCTAACCCTAGTAATTATGCAGATAGAGTGGAATATTAACTAAAATCTAAGAGATAGTCAACTTTGTATAAAAAACATTACACTTTCAGATTTCAAAGTTCTACAATTTCAATCACTCTTCAAAAATAGAATAGGTAGGATGGAAAACAGAAACTGAAAATTAAATTGAATTCTATATTACACATTCTCTTTCTATTTCTTTGCTTCAAATTCAGGTCCCCAAAAAGAAAGTTACTGGAACCCAATCCACCACTCTTTTTGATCTGTATAACAAAAAAAGTAAATCGCAAGCACACTATGCTGTTAAAAATCAACTTCTCAATTTCATAATGTCTTCCTTTATTTTAACTCAATAAGAAACTTTGTAAGTGTACCATCTTACATAGGTCTAAAGCAAATTTAAGAGAAGCCAGGATGGATGGATATTAGAAAGAAAACATGAGTTCCATTTTGATCATTGAAGAAAATGCAATTCCTTTTATACCCAGTAAACTCTTCAGCTGAAATCAGTAAACAAAAATCATTACCCAAAACAAAAGTTCAATCACCCAAGTTTTTTTTCCAACTCCCATCGACCCCACTCTTCATCCAGCTTATACACTTTCAAAACAACCACTTTGGGACCAAAGATAACAAAAACGGCAGAGTCATTTACATTAGTTCAAGGCGAATTGGGAAACAATACTACATTATTGGCAGACCTACATTCAATCTGAGTTTATGGTTTGGAACATTAAAAAATCTTATGGAGAAACAATAATCACAGAAAAATGTATCATTAAGATAAACAAACAGAGGGAAGAAAAATCTCTTCAAAAAACATAGTAGAGAAACAAACAAACAAAGATGGCATAAATCGAATGGACACTGTTTCTTAGGAAGATACAAAGAGAGGTATTGTGCAAATGTTACACTATTTCTTAGGAAGATACAGATTCTCACCAAAACTAAATGGAATCATAGATTCTCACCAATGTGTCTTATATTTATTTGATTTAGCACCTCTTGAAAGCAAGGAAAAGCTTTCAAATCACCATAGTGAACGTATTATGTTCTTATAATACAACAAATAACCAAAACAAATAGGGTGAATTGCAATTGTATTCAATTTTCAAAATTACGAATTCTGCAACCCAAAACTACAAAACTTACATAGCAATCAGTGACTAAAATTATTTGATACTTACATGAATCAACATGCTGCTTCTGCATAATACTGATCTTGGACAAAAATAATCTGGCATAACTGAATTCAGAGAGAGAGAGAAAGAATTGTATATCAAAATGGAGTGTGGGTATTCATAATCTTGCAAGTTTAATAAGAATTTGGAAACTTTCCCCTGCACTCATCAAGCCAACAAAAAATATAAAAAGCAAAAACAAATATATAGAATGTTTGACTATGGCAAAGAAATAAGGAACCAAGCCAACAAAAACTTAGGCATACACTGCCAAAATATATATATATATATATATATATATATTGGCTTCTTCTAATTACCTTCCACGGCCTTAGGATGCTATCTTTTTTAAAAAGTGATGTGTAAAACTTTTCTTTTTAATAAGAGATGCAAATGAAAAATAAAATAAAAAAGAATTCAACACAATATATAACTTTAACAAATAACTCACTGAAACCTTGACCATTAGAAAGAAACAGATATTGGCAAACAAAGAATAGATGAAAAAAATATTTTCAGAAACTAAGTAGGATAAAAATAAATGTATAAAAAGTTCTTAAGAAGCACTTTAATTTATCAATAACAGTACCTTATACCTTTTAGGTTGATGACACGAACAAAAGTTACAACATAACTAACAAAAATTTATTAGGTTATCAATATTTTGCATATTCAAACTTCCTAACAATGGGGAAAGAAATACCCTTTCTTTATCCCAGATTTAGGCCTCTTATAAACTTCATTTTCCTCTTTTTGTAACAATGACATCACCACCTTAACTAAAACAGTTCCCATGAATCAAAATTCTTAAGAAAATCTAAATATCCCCATAAAGTAATCTCCAAAAGGATTATAAGCAGAGCACTTACCTATAGGACTGCTATATTATCAGTGGTATACTTAGGCTTCCCAAGCATTAGTGGTATACTTTTTCCTTATTCCCATATCTACATCAGATTGGCTGAAATTACATACATGAATTCTACTTGATGCAAATGCACTGCGAAAAAGTATTGGGATTGGACCATGATTTCCCTAGCACAACAAATCCATATGAGTCACATAATTATAGGAGAAACATTAGTATATACATAAAGTGCAATATTACAAATAGAACTCAATTTAGAAGTTGCTTTTGGCTCATTTAAAAATTTTCCAAAAAGAATAACTTGCCTTGCTATCAGCCCTATTAGCCCTATCAGCCATATCTTCAGCTGAATAACATACTACATATCCTTTTGTCTTTCTCTATTAATATTTATATATGACTAAGCATTTGTAGTAGTTACATTACCTCAAATTCAAAATATGTATGATAAATCATTGTTAGATACTTCTGCAACTTAAAACCATGTTATCACCCAACTAACCTGACATTCTAAATCCAATCCTTAATAGAATTAATGATTGGCCAACCAACTGCAAAGGGGGAGGTTTCTCAACAAACAAAAAAATTAAACTTGCAAAGGGGGAGAGATTATTATCAAAAGCAAATATGTGTTGGCCATCTTTTTAAAATGGGCTACTCAATTTATTTGTAATCTTCATCTCAATTGAACATAGATCATAATTTTCTTAAACACTTGGAAATGTAATGATTTGTAAACACAATTTGACTAATGGAATTGTAATGATTCATATATCATTATTTTCAGCCTCCTTGAAACTTTCAATATACATTCTCTATGGAAAGATGCACTTACTAATATATCCTTATTAATCTGTCAACATGATTATCTTCTCAAAATTTTAAAATATATACCTAAAGAAGTCATACCTTGAAAATGTACCTTTTTTGAACCTTCAATCCAAGTGATGCAAATGCATCAACAATTATTTAAGATTTCATCCAATAATTAGAATGCAACATACATATGAAAGCCATGAATCAGTGCTTTACTAAAATAGAAAACTATCAATATCACATCCAATATTGTTTATTTGTAAGAAAGATGAACAGTTTAATAACAAAATAAATAAACAATAAAATTGGTATATGGGAGAGTTAGAATTTCTATTAGACTTAGAATGTGCAATAGTGTAAGTATCCAATAGTATTATACTCAAATGTAAAAATTGCCTACTCACTATCCATTTGTATGAGAGGAGGGAAAGCCATTGTCAGAAGAGTACAAAAATACTAAGGAAGTAGAGATCTATCTCAATTTGATAGGAAAACACAAACCCAAGATTCACCTTTCAATCAAAAATATGAACACAAACAAAATATATAAATTTATGAACATAGTCAAAGGTAGTTGGGCAAGTGATATCTTAAGAACTAAAGAGAGATCACAGACCCCCTAAAAGAACATATTATGAAGATCTAAATTTCTAATCTCTTCCACTCATTTATCCTGGTAACCAATCAGAAATAAAATTAAATAAAATACTTTGCATGAGCAACATCGGACATGCATCACTTCCAATGCTTTATCAACTAATTTGAAGATTTAATTGAAATAAACATAAAAGCAAAGCAAAGCAAGCAATAGCAAAATCAAAAACCAAACCCAACATACCGTATTGTCTTCCCAACAGTCAGATGATTCTGGCGAAATCCCATTAAGAGAAAATCACCATAGCCTCTCTTCTCTTTTAAAATCCAAACCAAATGTAACCCAAATACCTAAATAAAAATCAATCCAACCAAAATTCTCAAAACTAATTCATATTTCATACCTAGATCTAAGAAAGAAAGGGAAAAAAAAAAATTACCGGTGGTAGTTCTCTCTATCTCCGCATCTCAATTCCTGCATGCACCTTTAGGTTACTGGTGCCGGTTCCGGTGGTCTAAGTCTGGCAAGGGATGGTGATGGCCGGCCGCATGAACTCTGTCTTTCCCCTGTATCGCAAGCTTTTTTTTTCTCTCCTTCCCTTTCTCTGTATCGCTCGTGTTTTTTTAGTTGCAAGCCTCTTTTTTTTTTTTTTTTTAATTTTATTTTAACCGTTTTTTTTATATACTCATAGAAAATCAAACGGTGTCAAGTTGTCAAGAAATATAACTTTTCGCTTCTTCATTGTAAACATGGCAGCATTTTAAGTGGCCTTTTTTCCTAATGTGGCAGTACCTCCTTAAAGGCTTCTACTATTATATATAATAAATCTGCATAGCCTCTAAATAGAAACCATATTGAACCAATTTCCATATTATAGTTTTGCAAAAAAATCGTGTTTGCACAACTTCTAAGCAAATGTCTACAAATTTTCTAAGTATTAACAAAATTAATGAATGCAGCAACAAACTATAATGACCATTTATAACTGGCATATAATATAATCTTTAGGTAATTTAACAATTTCAGCCAAAGAAAATTTGGTTCAACTTAACAATGTAATAGCTGTAGTAATTTGCAGCTAATAAGGTAGTCATCGGAAAGAACATTAACCTCATGCAATATAGACTTTCTTACTGTGGTTATTCATACAATTTAACATTTATTTTGTACTGGATCAAATGTCATTAGCTAATTCTAGAAAGTATGACGTGAAGGAATCTAGAAATAAAGGAATTAACTGCATGCTATAGAGAACAAATTAAAGAACAATACTAATTTGTAGCGGGTCCTAATCAAGTGAATGTTAAGATGCATGCATTTCTGCTAGTAAGCTAATATCTATATTTGCATGATCAATATTCACCACCAACACCACTGCATCACTGTATTGTAATAAATTTGACAAAAGAGATGCTCTAAACTCTATATACACATGCCACAAAGTTAACATGCTCTACTATGTATTCTACAAAGTTATCATTACTTTCCTATGGCCAAACCATAGAGCTACATGGTTTCATGCTGGATTTTTCAGAAAAATTATAATGATCCCCAAAAGCCACCAAAAAAAGTAAATATTAGACAGTGTGGTCATATTGGATATGACCAACGGGTCCTACCAAACCCTCTTAAATCAGCAAATTGTGACAGTAACATATTAGTCTCCGAAGTCATATTGAAATGACTAACAGGTTGCAGTGTTATTGTCACACATAATTCGATTTCTCCTTATCTTACAGCTCTAACCGAACTCTCTTAAACCAGCAAATTGTGTCTACTAAAAATTTCAGCACTGTTTAGACCATACAGTTTTGTAGTCTAGGCCTTGATCCTCCTCCGGAGAGTAATCATCAAAACTTATATCAAAAAACTTAACTGTACCATAGTGAATGAACCAATATGTTACGTATACGCTAAAAAGAAATGCATCATTTCAAAATTAATGCTTATTAAAGAAAAGTGTTAAAATAATAATTATATGATCAACTTCTTCTTTTTATAATAGCTTGAACTTTTAGAATACGCATAGTTTAACTTCATTTTTTAATAATAATTCAATTTCTTACCTTGAAAATTCTGCTCCTTTAATTTTTTTTAAACAGATTCTGTTTCAATACCGAATGAAAAAATCCACCACTATCAGTGAAGCATGCCAACCAAAAAGTGTAAAGTTTTATCATCTAGGAGAAACTGGTGATATTATGAAACTAATCTTGCTTGATATTTTACTGTTTCTGCACATGTTCACAAACACTTTTACCCTAGGTCTTAAACTTCCATTTGAAGTTTTATCCTGAGAATCAATATAGGCAGCATTAAAGCTTCTAATATAAGAGTAGTGAACACCTAGAACATAACAGTCTATGCAAAGTGCTTCATTGACTTGATATGGGTAATTAGCAAGAGGGAGGGAAAAAGAGAGCTATAAATTTAAGTCTTCTACAATATAGCATTTTTCCTCATAAAACACACATAACTCTAAATTTTGTTTCCAATATATTAAATTATAAGTTATAACACTATTTTCTCAGACTAAATAAAGCAGTACAAATTCTGTTTGGTTCAAAGTTTTGGTCAAAATTAAATATTATTTTAAAATGGAAAACTCATTGCTTGTATTCAAAACTTAATCTTTCAAAACTAATAAATCGCAGAAAGAAGTTTTAAAGAAAAAAAAAAAAAAAAGGTACTGAAATTTCCCAAGAAAGAAAGACTTACACAGTACATAACCCACATAGAAATCCAATCCACACAATCATATGTAGAACAATCTCTCAAAAATAATTAGAAAAAACCCAAAAAATCAAAGAAAAACTTACCTCCTTACATAGATAAGCAGAGTGTTCATGACATTGTCTCTGTAATTGAGTCATAGCAGAACAAATACTTGAGATTATATTATAATCTCATAGATTAGAAAGGCTTTTGACTAAATAGTTACAGTATTGGAGACGTTTGTAATCTTCAAGAATCATAAGGAATGTAAGGAACAGAGGGGTTGCAAATTTAGGAATAGAAGGGAGAAAGCGTGTGATGTGGATGTAAGATCTTAATAACCTCAATTTGAACAGATTTTTATCCCCTCAATTGGAACGGATTTTTATATTTTATACATTAATTTACTTATCAAAAAAAAGATCTTAATAACCTCAGCATTAGTAAATAACGCTGAATAAAGTTACAGCAAAGTACCATATACACTCCCTCTCACTTACATTTCAAAGATGATTTGACTTAAATCCAATTACTGTAGCCAAATCCAAATCTAACTCAAATACATAAATATATAGTTATGGCATATTTAAAAACGAATATAAAAAAAAAAAAAAAAAAAAAAAACCTTTACCTGTACCAGTTTCGGCTACATGACAGATTCTCTACTTCTCTCCTCAACTTATTGAAATTTCATGATATTTAAATATCAAAAGTAATCCCCAATTAGCAAAGTAAACTAACAAACGTAATTGAAATTTGAAACAAACAAACAAAAAAAATATAACTTTATAACCGGCTGCAATTCCTTTTACTATTATACCTTCAGATTTCACAACCTAAACCCATTAAAACCCAACATCAAAAACAACAAAATAAAGTCTTAAACGTCTTTTTAAAAATATCAACTAAAATCTACAAAGTAATAAACTTAGTATAAAGAAAGTTATACTATCAGAATTCAAAATCCCACAATTTCACACCCTCTTACAAAAAATAAATAAATAAATAAAATAAAAAACCAAAATTGGTAAAGAGGCCATTAAACTCATGTATGGTTTTCCCTGATTTTAACAAATAGACAGGAAAAGGGATATGAATCCAAATGCCTAAATTGGTACCTTTGCTTTGATTAAATTAGAGACTCTAGATTGTAGAAAGATTCCACTTCATTACTGCAGAGAAAGAAATTGAATGATTTAAATCCAAAAGAGAAAAATTTAAACAAACCCATTACCGAAAATATTTAATAAAAAATAGTCACATATCACAATTCCAATTTCCTTAACCCTAATTTCTAAAACCTAAATCTAACTGCGATTGTATAAGTGGAAAACATATAGCAAAACTAATTTAACTTTAAATTTGGTGGGAAGAAAAAAGTCAGAGAAAGAATAGGGACCCATTGGAGGCATTGTTAATCAAAAAGTCAAAAGAAGAAGGAAGAGTTTTTGAAGGGAACTTGGAAACGGTTCTCCTTTTTCTTGATCGGAAACTATGGGGCATATGTAGTTTTGTCTGATTTCTCAGATTTTTCTCTCTCCCAACTCTTTGCGCCTAATCGACTTGTTCTCTCTCTGTTTATCAGATTCTCTCTCGGTCTCTTTCAATTTAACGGTATTTTTGTTTTAAACCGTGAGGGGTTTCCCTGATTTAACAAATACAAAGGAAAAGGGTTATGAATCCAAAATTTTGAATTGACAAAAAAAAAAAAAAAAAAAAAAAAAAAAAAACAAAACAGAAGCAAATATCTACAAACATTTTGGTAGAAAACCCTAAAACCCAAAACAAAAACGAATCAAATCTAAACCTATCCAACAAAAAAAACTCAATTAAAAGGGGAAAGAATGTGTTGGCGCCAGTTCCTACCACCGTCAGTAGCCTTGCCATAGAAGAAAAGTCTATCGGAACTGGCGGTGGTAGGAAGCCGGACTGACGCTGGTGGCAGCGACATTCATGAACACTATCTCTGTATCCCTCTCAATCATTCTGAGTTTTAAAAGCCCGAAACAAAAAACAAATCAAACCTAAACCTAGCCAACAGGAAAACTCAATTGAAAGGAACATTTCATACCCAGTGTTGATGGGCCATAGATTTTTCCCGGTGGTTTGATTCTGCCTCTTTCTTTGTTTCTTTCTCCGTGTCTCAGGCCTCATCGCCTCTCTCTATTTCTATCTCCGTGTACATCGTATTTCTCTCCTGGCACCGTACGAACTCTGTCTCTCTTTGTGACTGTATCTTTCTCAAGCCCTTCGTCTGCATTTTTACCACTCTGTTCTCTTCCTTTTTATCCGTACAGCAAGCAAGGCTTTTTTTTCGAAAAAAAAAAATTATGCGGTTAATTTTTATATTTATAACGAGAGTCTTTTAAACATTGTAGAGTTACCAAGCAATATAATTGATCGCTTTTTAACTTATACGTGTCAGGATTTTAAATGGCCTTTTTCCCTAACGTGGCAACACCTCCTTAAAGGCTTCTGTTATTATATATAGTATTAGATTAGATTAGACTAGGAAAAATTACAACTTATTCACCCGTGGTTTGAACGAAGTTTAAGTGACTTACCAATGGTTTGAAATTTGACATTTTACCCACTTGAGGTTAGCTTAGTTAGAGTTCCATAACTCACTTATGTTGGGAAATTCAGACCCTAGTTGATAGATGTTAGGACATATGTGAATTATGTTAGGAACATATGTCAATATAGAATTGGCTAATCCTTTGACAAAACACACTTTACTTGTAATTGGGTAGATCTAAGATATGTTTAATACTTCAAGGAATAAGGTTTCAAGTTCAAGTGTTAAAACCATGCAAGTCTGTCCAAAAATCAAGTGAGGAAGTGTTGGATTTTAAAGCTCGATAGCTAGTATCTATCGAGGTTTAAAAGGCTGTTTTGCTCAATGCTCGACAACTTCTCAACAGATAGGGTATTTATCGAGATTTATGAAAATTAGTTTTTCAGATTTGATTTCACTCCAATCCGTGAATAGATGTTTGAGCTTTCTTTTTTCGCAACCCTAAACATATATAAGGATTGTTTTAAGGGCCATCACAATTGATGCAACTTGATGCAACTCAATGCAAAAGTTTTTCACAAGTATATTGTGAACTGGAGACATATGCCCTAGTTCATATTTCTATTCAAAAAGTTGCTGTGTTTGTACACCATAGGATTTTGTAACTAAAGAACTTCGTGATCTTCATCGTGTTGATGAACTAAAGAACTTTGCAGATAACATCTTTCTCAAGTTGGTGAGTAAATCGCGTATTGGGATCCGCGCATCAAATTGGTTAGTCACGTACTGGGAGCCATGCATTGAAAGGAGAGATTGTCACTACAGAATAAGTCCAATTGGGTATTAGGGTAAGGATTCAACTGTAAGTTGGTATAAGGTACTGGAATTCCTTTATTTGTAACCACTTGTTGTGATAATAGTGAATTCTCAAGAGTGGTGACCTTAAAATCACCGGTAGGGTTTTTACTGTGTAGGTTTTCTCCATTCGTAAACAAATCACCGTGTCAATTTATTTTCCGCTACATTTTAACTTAGTTGGTGATTTGTTTGTGCTACCATACTTATTGCATGCTAATTGAATTAATTAATTAACTTGGCTAATTAATTGGTTAATTCATCACAAGGGGTCAATATATTCTTGGCCTATCAATAGAATTAATAAGTTTTAAACCTAAGTTGTTAATTAGATTTATTTTGAATAAACATTGTTAAAACAAACAAACATCAATGTCATGTCAATATCATGCACATCAGAATAGTAAATAAGACAAGATATGATGACCTAGGAGAACCAATGAAACAAACTAGTTTCACAATAAGAAAACTTGGGGGAAAACCTTCCTAAAAAGCAATTCATTATGGTAAAGAGAAGTTTTAGATCTAGTACAAAAAATTTGTCCCTAGACTTTACAATCCCCATAGATGAACTTACAGTAGAAACTTTCTACTGCTTCAGAACCTCTGAACTTTTCAATATATGAACACTACCCTTTTGCACAAATCCCAGTACGTGACTAACCAATGATGCACGGATCCCAGTACGTGACTAACTCCTAACAACTTGAAGAAGATGTTATTGGCTACGAAGTTCTTCACTTCATCAACAATGAAGATCAAGAAGCACTTGGTTACAAAACCCTAAGTCATAAAAGACGCTGTAACTTCTTGTAGAGAAAATAAGGCACTAGGTCACTTTCTGTATGTGTTCTCTATGTATAACGACCTTTAAAATAAGACTTATATATGTGTGGGGTTGTGAGAAAAAAAAAACCCTACACATACATGTCAGCATGAGCCAAAAATCAATTCTAGATATTATGATTTCGTAGATCTCGACAGATTCAGCTTCTGTTGAACTTCATTCTTAGGTCTCGATAGATACTGTTTTTGTCGAGGTATCTTTCGAGCTTTAACGAACAACTTTTCTTCACTTGTTTCTTGGCCCAATCTTTATGGCTTTAATACTTGGCTTGAACAACATGTTTCTTGAAGTACTAAACCCATCCTAGATCTACCCAATTACAATTAAAGTGTATTTTGTCAAAGGATTAGCCAATTATATAAAATATGTCCCTAACAATCTCCTCATTTGGCAATCCTTGACAAAACCACAACAAAACAAATAATCATGAGAGAAGTCTTAAATCACTCAATTTAGTCATAACCACTTGTTGTATTACAAAATAAATCTATCCCTACTACAAACTCTTCAAAACTTTGCAAGAAGAGAGTTCATGGTAAGATAGACTTTCACAACCTATCTTTCTGAAACACTTAAACAAAAATTCATTAAGGCATCATTTGTGAAATAGAAATAAAGATTGCGTACATAAGGAAACATGTGTATAAAGATAGAGAAGAAACAACACATGTAAAGATAGGTGAAGAAAACATACATCATATATATATATATATATATATATATAAAGTACAATGTATGGAATAAGATGGTCACAAGACCGGTGTACAAGAAGCTAAAAGAAGCTCCTATAACAACAGAGGAGGTAAACACTCCCCTTAACAAGATGAAACACAACTCCCTCTTACAAAGGCATGTATTTCTCCCCTTAATATGTAGAATTTAAAAAAGAAACCACATTTTCCCCCCTTTTTGTCATAATTGACAAAGGGTACAAGAGCTATAAAACTTCACCTGAGAAACATAAAGATGATCAAAGATGATCAAGGGGACACAAGGAATCCATATAAATGCAAGAATGTAATGAAACGAGATGCTATGGATAACAAGATAATAGAAAGATGCAAAACATGTGAAAAACAAAGAAAAATAAAATGCATGCAAGGGTATCTCAATTGATCGAGGAGGTGTCGAGAATCTATCGAGAAGAAGCCAACCTCAATGTATCGAGAATCTGTCAAGGATGTGTCGAGCAAACAGAGAGCACACGATAAATTCTCGATGGGTCAAGTTGCTATCGAGGATATGTCGAGATCACAAAAAGGAGTCTCGATAGAAAGGATTTCTATCAAGGATGTGGTGAGAAGCTATCGAGCTTGAAGAAAAGAGGTTTTTAAAGAAGGGAAAAACACAGAGAGATGAATGCAACAAGCAAGCTATCAACCAAACATCCAAGCGACATATTAAGCTCTCAAAACTCAACTCAACATAGATGCAAAGCATTCATAGATCCAAAAACTCACACACACACACTAAACAGTCTAACCAATTTTATATTTCAAAAACAAGTTAAGATAGTTTAGTAAGCGTATATCAACACATGTATTCCTTGTGATGGCCAAATTACATTGTACCTGCACATGTATCAAAAGTAGCAAAAAATTTGCATGTTGTGTGTGAAACATAGCAAGAGTGCACACGTGTCTCATATTATGAAGATTTGAGATATGAGAAAATCAATATACTCACACACAATCATAACTGTTTGATGGGGACTATCACATTTGAGGTACATCATATAACTCCCACATCTCCTAGAAACACGTTTACAATCATTTTAAAAGCATTTTGATTCTTTTTGCTTTTATATTCTTTGCATATTTTCTTTCTGAACATATCATGCATAGACATATAAGAGAGAAAAGAAATATCCAATTATGTAAGTCAAAACATCCCAATTTTGTTGTGCCTAAGCACACAGATGTTATACATGATTGAGGGGCTTTAGTGGTGAGATGATTATTTATGCCTTTCTTTTAGGATTTTCTAGTCTTTCCCGTTATGATACGAGTATGAGATATAAGAGATCATCTTAATCATACTCATCACAAACACGAGCTACAAAGTTCACTTTTTTAGTTGTGCATTGAAATGCTCATCTAAGCTACAAGAGATACAAAGTTAAGAAAACTTTGTTTCAATGGCCATCCAAGGTACACAAATACCAACATATACAAACACACTACTTTTTTATTTTTCTTATTTTTTATTTTTTTAATTTTTTATATTTTGAGAAACCAAAAAAAAATTAAAAAAAAAAAAAACTAAACAACCAAACAAAAATAGACAAACAACATAAAAGCATAAAGATAGATGCAGATGCATGAAAGCATGATTCCTAAAACAGATAAGAAATTAAGCAAGAGAGTCCTACTTTAGATAGAAAGAAATAAAGCAAAGGACAAACAAAAAAACAATTAAGTCTTAGGCTCCTTTCTCACCCACATAGCACGAGTCTTTGGCCGTGAAGATGAAAATGCATGTGTCCTAGTATGTCTACTAAAGGACATAGAAGAATTAGAATTCTCCTGAAATTCAGTTAAAAAGCTCAAAGCTTTTAATAACTCTCCAAACAAAGGTGTTGAACCTTGAGAGGGAACTTGTAACCGTTTGGACACTTGCTTATGAGGATACAACTTGAAGTAATTAGGACGAATGTGTCCAGAAACACCACAATGGTGACAAACATGAGTAGTTTTGAACTACTAGACTTCCTAGAGTGAGATCTAACAAATGATTTAGAATTAGCCAAATTAGTTTTGGATTTCATACCTTTATCATCTTTCTTAGATTGGGGCACAAAGACAGTCTTTGATCCTTCTTAGATTGGGGCACAAAGACAGTCTTTGATCCAAAAGCCGTGGAAGAGGAGGCGTTGGAGGAAATAACATATCCTAAGGTAGTCTTATCAGAACTAGGCTTTACCTCATCAAGCTTTGCACTAGACATCATATCTATTTGAGTTCTAGCTTGACTAAGCTCAACCTTGAGATTCTTGACCTTCTTTTCTAATGAGGTGTTCTCCACGACAAGAGTCTCAACTAACCTTGTAGTCTCATCTAGTTTGACTAACATATCAGTTTTTCAGTTTTTACCTCATTAAGCTCTTTTCTACAAAGATCATAAGTCTTTTTAGATTTTATAAATTCAGTGCATAACTTATCATAGGCTTCTTGAAGGGTCAACTTCTTGGGTACTTCATCATCAAAAAGATCACTCTCAAAATCACTCAAGGTAGCAACCAACACTTTACCTTTTGAATTCTTGGTCTTTTCCTTCATATGATAGTTTGGGCACTCTATCCTCATATGGCCAAAACCTTTGCACTCATGGCACTAGATGAGGGGTTTCTCATTCTTGCCCTTCCTAGAGGATTCAGATTTCCTAGGGGCTTTGTTCTTATCCTTTTTCCTATATTGGAGAAGTTTGATAATCTCATTAGCTATGAAGGTTAAGTCCTCATCCTCATCCTCATCCTCATCCTCATCTTCATCTTCATTTTCAGAGTCATCACTCTCTTCCTTTATACCCTTAAGAGCCATGTTCCTACTCTTTCCACCTTTTCCCTTTTTACCTAATCTCATCTCATAGGTTTAAAGGTTCCCTACAATCTTAGTCAAAGGAATTTGATCAATGTCCTTCACTTCTTCAATAGTAGTGATCTTGGCATAGAATCTTTCAGGTAGGGACCTAAGGATTTTCCTAACAATTTTGGGTTTCGCAATAGATTCTCCAAGATTGAAGTCAGAATTCCCAATATCCTTGAGTTTAGCATAGGACTCATCAAAGGTCTCATCCTCCTCCATCCTTATTTATTCAAAACTGTTGGTGAGTCTTTAAAGCTTAACGGTCTTCACTGCCTTAGTACCTTCATAGGTGGTCTCAAGAATAGTCTATGCTTCCTTAGCAATTTCCATGGATGATATTTTCTTGAATTCCTCATTGGTCACATCACTAAACAGAGCATTCAAAGCCCTACTGTTGAAATTTGCCACTTTGATCTTTACTTCATCCTAGTCCACCGATGCTTCCTTTGGCTTAACCCAGCCAACTTCAACAGCTTGCCATACTTTTTTCATCAAGAACTTGCAAAAAAGCTTTCATATGAACTTTCCATTATGCATAGTTATTACCATCAAACAAAGGAGGAATCAAAAGAGAATGTACATGATCCATGACAACAGGGGTCAAGGATCACACTCAAGAAATTAATCCAATTAGAGTGTACCTGCTCTAATACCATTTGTTGGGAAATTTAGACATTGGTTGATAGAATTAATAAGTTTTAAACCCAAGTTTTTAATTAGATTTATTATGAATAAACCTTGTTAAAACAAATAAACATCAATATCATGCACAACGGAATAGTAAATAAGACAAGATATGATAACCTAGGAAAACCAATGAAACAAACCAGCTTCACAGTAAAAAAAAACCTAGGGGGAAACCTTCCTAAAAAGCAATTCACCATAGTAAAGAGAAGTTTCAGATCTAGTACAAAACATTTGTCTCTAGACTCTTCAATCCCCATAGATGAACTTACAGCAGAAACCTTCTACCACTTCAGAACCTCTAAACTCTTCAATACATGATCGCCACCCTTTTACACGAATCCCAATATGTGACTAACCAATGATGCACGGTTCCTAGTATGTGACTAACTCTCAGCAACTTGAAAAAGATGTTGTTGGCTACAAAATTCTTCACTTCATCAATAATGAAGATCAAGAAGCACTTGATTACAAAAACCTAAGGCTCGAAAGATGCAATAACTTCTCACAGAGAGAATAAGGCATTAGGTCACTTTCTGTATGTGTTTTTTTTATGTATAACGGCCTTTAAAATAAGCCTTATATATGTCTAGGGTTGTGAGAAAAGAAACCCTACACATACATTTAAGCATGAGCCTAAAATCAGATCTGGGAATTCTAATTTCGTAGATCTCAACAGATTCAGCTTCTATCGAGTTTCTTTCTTAAGTCTCAATAGATACTGTTTCTATTGAGGTATCTGTCAAGCTTTAATGAGCAGCTTTTCTTCACTTGTTTCTTAGTCCATTCTTCATGGCTTTAATACTTAGCTTAAACAACATGTTTCTTGAAGTACTAAACCCATCTTAGATCTATCCAATTACAAGTAAAATGCGTTTTGTCAAAGGATTAGCCAATTTACATAACATATGTCCCTAACAACTTATGTTAAAAACATGATTAAATATGTAATTTAGCTCCATTTTTGTCTCCCTCCTCCAAAAACACAAAAAACGTAAAAATACAAGATCAAATAATTAAGTTGTAATTTTCCCTAAAAACTAAGAAACATGTCAATGGGATATCACGAATTCTTTGACAAAAAATCTGTGTCAGAGATTAGAAAAATTCATCTTTCATATAGGTAAACTAGAGACCAGATTATATGTGTGTGCAACAAGTCAGGGAAATTTACTACTATATAAATGAGGCATTTAGGTGGACCAAAAGGAAGGATTTGAGCAAGCAAATGAGACATGTAAGTTCCTAACAAAATTCATGAAAGTCTGAAGTTGTTCCTTTGGAGAATATATAGTAACAAAGGCTTTGCCTATGATTGGAACCAGGGGCGGAGCCAAGGGGGTGTGAGAGGGGGCAGTTGCCCCCCCTGAGCTCGCCAAAAAAATCATGTATAATATACTCTTATTATAGTTGAAAGTAGTTTGCACCATCCACTAACAGAAAGCTTCTCAAAAGCAAAAAACTAGTATTCTCCTCACAGTAAGTCATGGACTCTAGAATCAAGATTGAATAGCAGGTGCCAGTCCCACAAATTTTTAAAAAATTAAAAAACTCTCCCATGACTTTATACATGTTAGTAGAAGTACACTACTGAAAAGCGAGCAATGGTAAACAAATATTTTCTGCAACAAATTCCACAACTTTTGAGATGTTATTTATTTTCATTTTGGTTTATCATTGACATTATTTTATTGTCTACATTTACAAATTGTCAGCTCAATGATTGTGAAAAGAAAAAAAAAATGGTGACTCTAGACTAATTGTTAAAGGAAACCTTAGAGCATCTACTAATCTTTCTCTTCCTCCTCTTCACAATTTCAAATTTCAAATTTTTTTTATAATCCAAAATTTTAACTACTTAGAAGAATTAAAGAAGAAAATTGAATTTTACTTAGTTTTTTAAAAGCATTCCTGACAATGAGACACGTATACAACTTTGTAGGCATATTGTCATATTCTTAACACTTTTGTATTGATTTATTTTTTCAATTTCTTTGAAGAAATCATCAAATTATATGATTAAACTGTATGCATTCAAGTTAATTTCTCAATTTGATTATCATTAATTAACTATTTACATTGAGGGCATTTAAGTAAATTAAACTAAGTATAAAAAAATAAATTAAAGTTTACATTTGTATTAGATTGTGTGTGACAAATGACAATTACATTAGCATATAATTGCTTATTTATTTGTTATTAATATTGAATTGCTATTTTTTAGAATAATTTTACTTTCAATCTTTTCTCTTTTAATCTTGCCCCCCCTAAATTGAAATCCTGGCTCTGCCACTGATTGGAACAAGATAGGTAACAGGCTGAAAGCTTTTGTGTCTTATGTGGCTTGGACACCGAAAGTGAAGTACACCTATATATTCAAACATTGTGGAATATAGCTCTTATGGCTTAGTTTTGCATTATTTGGTAACTTAATCTTGATAGAATTCGGGTGAGCTCAATTTGGAGCTAGTTAAGTTATTTCGTGTCCGTTTGGAAAAAATTATTTTTGACAACTTATTTTACTATTCAGCTTATTTTTGCTAATATTCATGGGTCCCATTGCACTTTTTGGTACTATTCATGGTCCTACTGTACTATTTCAGATAACTTTTTCCTTTATCTATAGTACTTTCAGCAAAATAAGCGGATCCAAAACAAATTTTGTTCATATCACGCTAAATTGATCCATAAATTTATATTATGTTTCTTTTGATTCTTCAATAGCAACTGAAGGAGGAACCAATGTTAGGGAAACAAGTTCTGAGTCATATATGGCAATCTTCCCATTGCTTTGTGTTCAATATAATTTTGCTGCAGATTGGAAGAATGGCAAAGCTTATGTTTATTTTATTGAGAGAAACCATCATGGTGAACCCATATATATAATCTTGGCTCTCAAATTTTGAGGCAGTGTCAATTGAGGTTGCGGAAGCGATGGAACTAAACTTGGCGATAAGAGTAGCTTTGAACAATAACCATAATTGTGTAGCAACGTACTGGGTATGATTATTCGATCATACCATAAACTTAATTGAGAAATCCTTGTAGTCTCTTCTCCTTCCCTTCTCCCATTGTTATACCTTGAGAGGAGATTTGTACCCAAACACAGCCCACATCGATTCAGAGTGTTGAGAGTGTTTTAGAGCTTGGGAAGCATTTGTGATTTGACAAAAAAAGCTGGTGAGGCTTGGCGGATGCAATTGGATAGTATTGTGGGATCCAGATAACTAATGAAGACAAGACTCTAAGAAATCTGTTGGTAGCTGGAGCTCGGAGGGCTCAAGTACATTGGGTAGATTAGGCTTGAAGGGTCTTTTTAATATCCTTGCACTCCAACTTATTCACTAGTGGATTGACTTCGACTTGGAGGGTTGCGAAGAGGTTTTTTGTCGAGTTCCTTGGTTTCCTCTTCGATAACATGTCTTGGTGTTATCTTGTGCTTGCATCTCTCTTCCCTTACTCTTTAAGCTTTATATTTATTGTTGCTTGTTTGTGGTTATGCCTTAGAGAGTAGTTTCGGTTATTGAGTATAATTTACTCTTATTTCGCACTTAGATAAGTTAGAGTAAAAGCAATCAAGCTATGTTTTTAAAATTGGGGGTCTAACCAAGCTATAGTGTTTTACACTATTTGAGCTTTCAATTGGTATTAGAGCAGGTACAGTTGTTTTGGTTTAAATACCTAAGTGTGATCCTTAACCATTTGTGTTTATGGCCATGGATAGTGCTTTGTGTGCTTCTTTGCATGTTTTGTATGATGTTGATTGTAACATGCCACATATTTGTAAAAATGCCTCGATGAGTGTTTATCCTCTTGCTTGTGATGACATGTTACATGACTCTTTGGGTGTTGTTAAAATTCCAAATGTCAAACTCTTGAAGAAAAAGTAAAAGAAATTTCATGAGGTTTTGAGCAAGTTCATTGGTGAAAAGGATGATTTGATTGCTAAACTTAATGAATCCAATAAATTGGTTGAGAAATATAAGAAAATTGTTGAAAATTCTTTTGAAAAGATTAAAGAGTTTGAATGTGGACTTGGATGCTAAACTTGTTTTGTCTAACAAACTTGTTGATGATCTTAAACGTGAAAATGAATCTTTTAAGATGCATGCCAAGTGTTTAATTTTTGAATCTATTGCTAAAAAGGAAGAAAATCTTTGTTGCAATCATGTTGTGTTGCCTGATTTTGTGCTTTTTGTGAGTTCTACCTCTATAGACAACTCAGTGTACGTTCCTCCACACAAAAGAAATCGAAAAGTGGAGAGAAAGACTCTTAAGCCAACTTAAGCCAAAGCCTTCATTTAGGTCTCATCCTAGGGATTTGAATGGATCTAAGTTTGTTCTTACTTGCCACCATTGTGGTGTGATCAGTCACATAAGACCTCAATGTTCCATGTTGAAAAGAGAACAAAATTATGTTGCTAGATCCCTCCCTAAAAAGCCTTGTGGACCTAGACACATTGTTTGTCACCCTTGTGGTACCTTTGGTCATCTAAGATCTCATTACTATAAGTTTCAAGCTCTAAAAAAAAAAAAAAAAAAAAAAAAACACACACAAAAAGAAGAGAAACTTAAGCTTCTTGGAAGTTGTTCTTTGCAAGCTAAACCAAATTTGATTGAAAGTGGTAAGTTGTTGAAACATGTGGTTAATGCTCTTACCTCCTTGCCTATGTGCATCTCCGGTTCTCAATCTTCTAACCCCCGTCTCACTTTTCATGAGACACTCATTCCAAACAATTGTTCTGTTTGGATGAGGAAGGGTTCCTATGGTTGAGCTTATGCTCTTTTAGTCCTTGATCTAATTCATTTGATCCTTGTAGGGCTTATGCTCTTTTAGTCCTTGATCTAATTCATTTGATCCTTGTAGGACTCTTCATGCATTAGATGCTTCATTATTATGCATTTGTGCATCATGCATCTCTTTATATGCATTTTTTTCATTATTGATCTTACTTTGTTGCTTTTGTTTTGTGTGAGTTAAAAATCCAAAAACTCATAAAAAGTAAAAAATCTCAAAAAGTTTGATTGCTTGTATTGTGTCATCTCGCATGTGAGTTTGGCCTAGTACCTTCGTACTAATGGCATAGTGTATTTACGAGCTTAACTTGTTATGTATGCACATATTGAATATGAGTGAAATTTAGAAATCTATGTTTGATTGTTGTAAATAGATCTTCAAGCTTGTCATGAATGTCTACTCAATAGTCTTTATTGATCTTGATACATGCGTAGACTTGATCCTATATATCTCCTCACATTTATTTATTTATTTATGACAAAAAGCTCTTTAAACGTCAATCTCTAAAAGGAGAAAGAGCTGAAAAAGCCTTGCTTCGAAAACTAGTTATACTAGGAAAAGGTGGAGCAAAAATGTATTCAAAATGTATGATGCCAAAGCTAAAGGCTTATTCTTCAAAAAAATATAAAAAATTTCATAGCATCGTTGCTCAAAAATTGAGTTGTATTGATCAAAAAGTATAAAAAATGGAAGCCAAATGAAAAGTTTTCAATCATTGTAAACACTTTGGTGAGGAGTCATATATGTTCATTATACTAATGAGATAGGTCACTTGACTTCGTGCTATTTGTATATAACTCGATTGAATTGATCATTGAAGTTTCATATTAGACTATGTACTAATTCATACTTGATACCCACTCACAACACACAAGTCTAATATTCAATGAATATCTATTTCATTTGTGTGATTGTATGTGTTTAAATGTGATTTGTGTGTGCTCAATTACTTGATGATCAAACCCAAAAAATTTTTTGAGTATTTTATTTGTTTCTGGAAGTGATTTTTGTCACTTTGTTTTTAAAAGTTTTTCTCAAAATGTCAAATTCTTTGTGTTGAAAAACTGTGTTTGGCCATTTTGTGACTGCTTTCGCGAGTGGTTCCAAGTCGCAAGATTTTTAAGGAATTTCAATTTCTTAAAAATTTCAGATAGAGAGTTTCACGACTCCCTCACGAGTGGTTCTCAACTCAGATTTAACCCACAAAAGTCTACCCTATGCATCTGAACATTTCGTGAGTAGGTTCGTAACTAGTTTGGAAGTCACTGACTCGCGAAATGCAGAAAAAGACAACTTTTAAAGGACTCGAAAATTCAATTTTCAAAATACTTGTCTTTTTGCACTCCGTGACTCCCACCCTTCAAAACTTATTGAATGCTCGAATTTGTTGGTAAACACAAGAGCTTGTTTAGACCCCCAAATTAAAATTACGGCTAGATTGCTTTTACTCTAACTTAGACTAAGTGTGGAATAAGAGTAAATGAGCACAAACAACCGATAACACTACCCTAAGCCATATTCATCCATTATCAACGATATAAAGTAAAGCTTAAGAGTAGGGAAAAGAGAGACAAACATAAGTTAACACCGAAACATGTTATCAAAGAGGAAACTGAAGAACTCTGCGAAATACCTCTCCATCGCCCTCCAAGTGGTAATCGATCCACTAGAGAATAAATTTTGAGTACACGAATAAAAAAAAAAACTCCTCCAAGCCTAGTCTACCCAATGTACTTGATCCCTCTAAGCTCCTACTACCAATTGGCTTCTTGGAACCTTATCTTCTCTAGCTTTCCCGGATCCCGCAATATGCCCAATTCCATCCACTAATGATTGGCTCCTTCCAATACTTCCCATCAACACCAAAACCTCACTTGACACTCAAATTAGGTGCGGTAAGTGTTTAGGCTTTCAACCTCTCAAGGATTTAGAGATGGAGAGGTAGGAGTAGAAAAAAACCACAAGGAAATGTGTAGATGATTGTGGGTATAACAATCTCTAATTCTCAAGTGTGTATTCTAGGGTTTTCTCTTTGAAAAACACTCCTTACAATATATGGGTAATGAGGGTATATATAGTGTGGGTAAAAACTAGGTATAACAAACATGACAAATTAGCCAAATAGAATGTTTCGCGAGTATTTCACGCGAAGGCCTTGCCCACGAGACACTTGCAAAAACTCCAGGCTATCATGACTCTTCGCATTCCAGTCATGTGCTCTACGCTTGGCTACTTTGTGGGTTAGTTTCTCGCAAAATCCACTTGTTCTTTAATTTAAACTTGAGTCTTCACACTCTCTCACACTCATCCCTTACAATTAAAAACCCACATAAATACAAGGAAATATGATTGAATAAAATTACAATTAAATTTGGCACGGAATTAAAGCCAACAAAAAATAGTTGTAAATCACAACTTTACAATCTCCATCTTTGGTTATTCCATGACAAAACCCCTAAACAGACTCTAGATTTAAACGTGAGTTTGGGAACATACGCAAAACTCACTCACACCTAATTCTAGAAGCTGTGAAGCACTTGCACCGTATACACCTGTATCTTGAAACACTCGCACATAAACAAAACTTTCATTAAGCTCATGATAAGTTGAACACAAGGTACATATAGGAGCAAGTAAAATGTGATCAAGATATTAAGCATGATATAAGCTATGAAGCATAACTTGATCAAACATGAACAGTCATTAAGGAATGACTACAATAAACATTTATCTAGTAAATGATCATCCGAACACTCAATGCGATTAAGAGCAATGGAGGGCCCAAGTACATGTGGTAGACTAGGCTTGGAGGGTCTTTTGTTATTCGTGTGCTCTAACCTTATTCTATAGTGGATCAATTTCAACTTGGAGGGTCACGGAGTGGTTTTTCACTGAGTTCTTTGGTTTCCTCTTCGATAACTCATCTTGATGTTATCTTGTGTTTGCATCTCTCTTCCTTATTCTTTAAGCTATCATTTTGTTGTTGATAATGGATGAATATGACTTAGGGTAGTGTTACAGTTCTTTGTGCTTATTTACTCTTGTTCCGCACTTAGTATAAGTTAGGGTAAAAGCTATCTAGCTGTAATTTTTAATTTGGGGTTTGAACAAACTCTTGTGTTTTAGTACAAATTCGAGTTTTAAATTGGTATTAGTGTGGGTACACTTATCGGATTTCATTATCCTAGTATGATCCTAGACCCCTTGTTTTGCTATGGATATGGTAGTGGCAAAGGCCAACATGAATTGTGGTTTGTGTGTTTGTGATAATGATTCTATGAGCATCTTTGGAGATTGTCCTAGCAATGATCTCTTAGAGTTATTCAAGTCTAAGAAACATGCTAGAATGTTCATACACATGTTGAAATGTCTAGAGCATAGAAATCATGAGCTTCATAATTGCTTGTGTGAGTCTAATTCCTTAATTGCTAAATATAAGAAAAGGAATAGACATTTATGTAATAAGCTTGATGGTCTAAAAAGAAAGCTTCACTCATTCATGAATAATGTAAAGGTGGATGAGTCATGCTTTGAAAATCAAGAATGTTTATCTCATGCTTGTCTCTTTGTTCATACCGCATTGAAAGTGTTTAATTCATGTTTGTGGTATCTTGACAGTGGGTGCTCAAGGCACATGACCGGGGACAAATCACTCTTTAAAAGCCTTAAGGAGAAGGAGGATGGTTATGTGACGTTTGGAGATGGCGGCCACTCACAAGTACTAGGAAAGGGAATTATCGATATTCCGAGACTTCCTTTGTTGACCGATGTTCTTTACATCAAAGGGCTGAAAGCAAACTTGATGAGTATCACCCAAATATGTGATGAAGACTTTCTGGTTCAATTTTCCAAGAAAGGGTGTCTAATTCTCAATGAAGAAGGTGTACCAGTCTTGAAGAGACTTAGGACCACCGATAATTGCTATGGTGTGGTTCCCAAGCCAAATGTATCATGCCGGAGTGCCCGAGTTAATCTGCTAGAGTTATGGCACCAATGTTTTTGGACATGCCAGTTACAAGCAAGTGGCAAAAGTCTCAAAACTTGAAGCCATGATTGGTTTGCTGAAATTTGGAAAGATCGAGTAAAATGTTTGTGACCCATGTCAATTGGGAAAACAAACTAAATCAACCCATTCCAAAGTAAATGTTGTTGCTACATCTCGTCCATTGGTCTTGCTTCATGTTGATCTAATGGGTCTAATGAGAACGAAAAGCATGGGTGGAAAAAGATACATCATGGTTGTGGTTGATGATTTCTAAAGGTACTCTTGGGTGGAATTCCTTAGAGAAAAGTCAAAGGCATGCGAAAAGATGGAAAAACTATGCAAGAAGCTTCAAAATGAAAAGAGAGTTCCCATCGTCAAAATCAGAAGTGACCATGGGAAGGAGTTTGAGAATTCTAAATTTGAAACATGTTGCAATGAGCATGGTATCAAGAAGGAATTCTCAGCCTCAAAGACTCCACAACAAAATGGGGTTGTTGAAAGGAAGAACCGGGTGATCCAAGAGATGGCGAGAGTTATGATTCTCAACAAAGACATTCAACAAAAGTTTTGGGCTGAAGTGGTGAACATGTCATGCCATAATGGGAATAGAATTTTCTTCTGAGTAGGAACAAAGAAAACATCATATGAGATTTGGAAGGAAAAGAAGCCTAAGGTGAGATACTTGTAAATGATTCATTCTCAATGATAGGGAAAATCTTAGGAAGTTTGATGCCAAGAGCGATGAAGGGATTTTCTAAGGATACTCCATAAGTAGCTGGGCTTATAGAATGTACAACAAGCATACAAAGACAGTGATGTAATCAATAAATGTGGTTATAAATGACACCATTTCGGAAAAGAGTGTTAGTGAGGATGGAGAAGCTCCAAGCCTTAAGAAGAATGATGGCAATGGTAACATGTCACAAAGTGATGATGGTGGGAGACAATCACCAGAAAAGGAAACTACTCCTACCGCATCAAGAAGGGGGACTAGATCAACTCAAGGGTCATTAAGTCCACTCACTTCTTAGGAAGTTCAACCTCTGATCTCCCTGTGATGAAGAACCCTCCACTTCCAAGAAACCTTCGTCAAGAGTGATTCTCAATCATCCCAAAAGCAACATAATCGGTGATTTGGATGAAAGACTTCATTTGAGAAGAGGACCGAGCTATAGTGCGAATCATGTGACATATCATTGCTACCTTGCTCAATTTGAACCAAAGAAAGTGGAAGAAGCTTTGAAAGATGAAAATTGGGTAGAATCCATGCACCAAGAGTTAAATCAATTTGTTAGAAATGATGTATGGGAGTTGGTTCCAAGGCCCAAAGACATGCACGTGATTGGCACAAGAGGATCTTCAAGAACAAAACTGATGAGGATTGTGAAGTTGTTCGAAACAAATCTAGATTGGTGGCTCAAGGATATACTCAAGTTGAAGGTGTAGACTTTGATGAGTCATTCGCTTTGGTAGCAAGTCTAGAGTCAATCCGAATTCTTCACTCCATAGCATGTATTATGAATTTCAAGCTATATCAAATGGATGTGAAGGGTGCATTTTTTAGTGGACTTCTACACGAAAAAGTGTTTGTTAAGCAACCAAAGGGGTTCCAAGATCCACATTTTCTGGACCATGTTCTAAGATTGAAGAAGGCTTTATATGGGCTGAAGCAAGCACTAAGAGCATGGTATGATCGTCTCATATCATACCTTTTAGATCGTGGCTTCAAGAGAGGTCAAGCTAATCGGACACTTTTTGTCAAACAAGATGAGAAATCTCTCCTTGTAGCTCAAGTATATGTGGATGACATTGTGTTCTGTTAAACAATTGATGACCTTGCTCAAGAATTTTTGGAATAAATGAAGAAGGAATTTGAAATGAGCATGGTGGGGGAGCTAAACTACTTCCTAGGTCTTCAAGTAAAACTATGAAAAGATGGGATATTCATACCTCAAGAGAAGTATGCCAAAAATTCTCGTAAAGAGATTCAATTTAGACTCCAAGAAACATGCATCCACTCCAATGAGTTCCTCAGTAAAACTGAGCTTCGATCTAGCCAGTGTGGAAGTAGATCCAACCCTTTATAGGAGCATGATCGGCAGTCTTCTATGTCTCTACAAGTAGGCCGGACATAGCCTTTAGTGTCGGGGTATGTGCTCGTTTTCAAGCAGCACCCAAAGAGTCCCATATAACAGCAGTCAAAAGAATCATCCACTATGTCAATGGAACATCTGACTATGGGATTTGGTACTCGAGAGACTCAAATGACTGCCTAGCCAAATACTTGGATGCTTATTGAACCGGGTGTGTTGATGATAGAAAAAGCACCTCGGGAGGTCGCTTCTACCTTAGAAACAATTTGGTGTCATGGATGAGCAAGAAACAAAATTCAATGTCTTTATTAACTGCTGAAGTAGAGTACATTACAGCGGGCAGTTGTTCTCAACTTTTATGGATGAAAAGCTTCTTCATGATTATGGGATCTCTCAAGACACCATGTGCGTCTTTTGTGACAACACTAGTGCCATTAATCTATCCAAGAACCCTATTCAACACTCAAAGTCAAAACATATCGAAATTCAATATCATTTCATTCGAGACTTGGTGGAGGAGAAAAATGTATGGCTGGAGTTTATCAACACTGACAATCAAAAGGCTGATATTTTCACTAAACCACTTGGTGGTCCACAGTGTGAATCTCTACGTAAGACCATTGGTGTCGATATCATCCCTTACTTCACATCTCTTGTGTGACCTACACTTGATTGTTAGTGCATTCATGTTAAAAAGGTCTCACATGTTATCATTTTTCTTTTACAAGTCTTTGTTTATTTTCCTTGTTTTTGTTGATCTTACTTTATTTGATTTGTTTTTTAGTGTTTTGCAAAATTCAAAAACCCATAAAAAGCGAAAAATATCAAAAAGTTTGATTGCTTGTGTTGTGTATATCACATGTGAGTTTGGCCTAGTACTTTCGTACTAATGGCGTAGTGCATTTACGAGCTTAGCTTGTTATGTATGCGCATTCTTTAAGTGTATACGATATCTAGAAATCTATGTTTGATTGTTGTAAATAGATCTTCAAGTTTATCATGAATGATTGGTCAATGGTCTTACTTAATCTTGATACATGCATAGACTTGTGCCTATATATCTCCTCACATTTTTTTTTTCTTTTTCAAAAGAGCTTTTTATATGTCTATCTCTGAAAAGTGAAAAAGATGAAAAAGCCTTGCTTCGAAAACTAGTTTGACTAGGAAAAGGTAGAGCAAATTTTTATTAAAATGTATGATGCCAAAACAAAAGGCTTATTCATCAAAGATATATCAAAAAGTTCATGGCATTGTTTCTCAAGAATTTGAGTTGTATTTGATCAAAAGTATGAAAGATGAAAGCCAAATGAAAAACTTTCAATCAAATGTAAACACATTGGTGATGGGTCATATATGTTCATTTCTACAAGTGAGATAGGTCACTTGACTTTGTACTAGTTGTGTATGACTTGATTGAATTGATCATGGAAGCTTCATACTAGACAATGGACTAGTTCATACTTGATCCACACACACTACACACAAGTCTAATGTTCAATGAATGCCTATTTCATTTGTGTGACTGTACATGTTCAAATGTAATGTGTATACTCAATTGCTTGATGATCAAACCCAAAAAGATTTTTGAGTATTTTATATGTTTTTGAAAGTTTTATGTTTTTTATGTGTTTAGAGTTTTTCTGAACGGTCCATTTATTTATTTATTTATTTTTGTTAAAAAACTCTTTTAGAGGCATTTTCGCTAGTAAGTCGCGAGTAAGAACCTACTCGCGAAAATGTGGAAGCCAATTTCAGTATTTCCAGTAATTTACACAGAGAGTTTTGCGATTGTTTCGCGAGAAAAAGCTTCCCGCGAAAACTATCAACGTGCTTCAAAGGCCATTTCGCGAGTAACTTTACGAGTAGCTTACCCGCAAAATGAGAGGTTTTTCAGTTTTTAAAAGCCAAACAATGACAGTTTTTCAAATCACTCTCTTTTGCCTCATCCACGCCTCTCTCAACCCAAAACACTCTTTCACTCAAATCTCACCCAAAACTCAAGAACAACCATTCCTAAAACTCATCTAAGGTATGTTTTAACACTTTTTCACTCTTGATTCCTGAGATAAAGTCTTAGATTCTAGGATTTCTAGGGTTGGGTTACTTTTAAAAGGGGTTGGGAAAAACTTATTTTCTTGCAAAATTTTTTAATTTTCTTGATTGTGCTGTGTCTCAATGTGTTTGTGTTGGCCCCAAATGGAATTTTTAACATGTATTTAGGCAAGATTTCAACAAGTTCATGCATTTTTTTACATGTTAGTTGTTTGTATGTGAGTGTTCAAATAGTGTGTAAAACACCTTGAACATTTAGACCCCCAAATTACCAATTACCAATTCAAGCTTATTTTCAAACAAAGTATGTGCAGAATATGAAAATAAGCTAAAACAGAATTGATAAAACAATCTAAACCAAATAAAATCACAACCATAACAGAAATTAAATGGTAAAGATTAAGAGAAGAGAGATGCAAACACAAAGATAATACAGCGATGTGTTATCAAAGAGGAAACCGAAGTCTTCGGCGTAAAACCTCTCCACCACCCTCCAAGTAGTCAATAATCCATTAGAGAATGAAGTTGGGATACATGAACAGCAGAAGACCCTCCAAGCCTAATCTATCTAGTGTACCTAAGCCTTCCAAACTTCTTGCTCCAACGAGGTTACGCTGAACCTTTGTCTTCTCTAGCTTACCGGATTTCGCTATAACCCATAACATCAACCAATATCAATTGGTCCCTTCCTAACTGCTTCCCAAGCACCAAATATCTTATCATAGATATGAGTATGGTGAGAAAAGGGTTTGACAAAATGTACCTCTCAAGGATGTAACAATGGAAAGGGTGAGAGTAGAGAAATTTGGAGAATCAAAGGATGAAGATTGCGGATGAGTCAATCTTGTTTTTCTCTAGGGTTTCTCTCTCAAAATTCTCTCTAGAAGCTCTCTACAATGCGTGGGTATATGGGGTATTTATATTGGTTTGTGTTTGGAATGCGAAAGGTTAGTTTTTCCCAAACAGAGTGGTCTGGCGACTTGACTGAGTAGCGAGTCTGAGTTGCGAGCTAATTGCCTGACCAGACTGGAAGTTTTGTCCTGTAGTTCTCCAGCTAGCGTGACTCTTCAGCTCCTTTGCATGCTTCACACGTGTGCCTCCTTTGGCGACTTGCCAACCGCAAGCCATTTACGAGATCCAGTCGCGAGGCCCTGTTGAGTGCACACTCTTGAGCTTTTCTTCATACTCTCTCACACACTACCCTTACATGATTCCCACCTAAATACAGAGTTTCTAAATGCTGAATTGCAAGCAAATTGGCACGGAATAAAGCAAACAAAATGGTTGATTAAATTCAACCTTACAATCCCTCCCTTTGGCTATTTCGTGATGAAACCCTGCAATAAACTCTAGACTTAACATGTGAGTTAGGAATAGTTGAACAAAACTCACTCACACCTAACTCTAGAATCTGTGAAGCTCTTGAACCATAAGAACAAGTATCTTCTAATAAACAACAACACAATATGATCATTGTATGCAGAAAACTTGTAATGCATATGGAGCAAGCATAATGCGATCGAGCAAAAATGAATGAAGCAATAAAGTATGACCTGACCAAAAATGAACAATCACTATAAAGAGTGACCACAATGCTCATTCACACAAGGAATGAACATCCGGACATGCAAGCTAATAAGCTCAATGCAAAGTATCATTTGCATGTCCAATACTCAACCGATACAAAAACTAAAGTAATTGCATCAAGGATATAAAATCCAACAAGGGCACAAAAGTGATGTACTTTAAGAAAATGCATAACATTTAACAACAAATACTAGGCTACAAAGCATGGGTACAAAACATAATACTGAATATCATCTTATATATATATGAACCAAAATACCTCAAAAGCTTTAACCAAAGTATTAAAACCATATTCATGAGTTTAAACCAAGTATTTAACCAAGGTATTTAACATAGTATTTAGTAAACCCATAATAAAAATTACCCAAAACATAACACCCAAAAACCATAGATAACATGAAGTAAAATGCTTAAAAGAAGTTTTTGGCTTGCTCCCCCTCAAGAGCTACCCCTTCTTCTTCTCCAAAATTCTCCCCATTTTTGACCAGAATGGTCAAAGGGCTACTGTTGGGTGGTAAAACTGTCAAACTTTGCTAAAAGCAAGTTCATTTGCTCTTGGATAGCACCCAGCCTATCAGATTGCTCATTCTGGACATCTCGGAGTCCATCAATCCTTTCAAGGATGATCTAGAGTGCATCTGGAGGTACTATAGAGGATGATGAAGCTCTACTCCTTTTGCCACAACCTCTTGAACTTGATGGTTGTCCTTCAGCTTCTATCTCAGTCTCCAATGGTTCTCCTTCTTCTTGATCACCCTCCTCTTCATCACCCGGAAGACGAACTCTTATCTGTGTAATGGTTAGAGTATTAATGGTTGAGGGAGTAGGCATGAGACTGATGTCTTGAGGGATTTCCACACCCTTTGCTCTAAAAAGCCTCATAAGTAGACTAGGGAAAATCAGCTTTGCCCTTGAAGTAGTTCTTGTCTCATCAGCAATAATGGAGAATATATGAGCATTTATATCAATGTAAGTGTTCTCCTTAAGCTCCATGAGGAAAATGCCTCTAACATTGTTAATGCTGGTCATCTTCTTCACCGGGTACAAGTTGAACATCATGATCACTATAAGACATCTCATGTTAGCTGGAAAAGCAATAATGTTGAGGCATCTCCCCTCTCTTACTCCACCAATAAGAGATTGGACAGTTTCTATGGAGAGCATTCTGTCCTTGTAATGTGTGAAGTCATGGTCCAACTCCTCAAAACCCAACACCTTATCAATATCATCCAGATTTATGTTGAATTCATGTCCTTGTATCCAACAGTTGATCTCATCCTCTCTTAAAACAACATTAGTATAGAATTCTCTGATTAGAGGTTCACATACCCCAGACAAATCACTCAGTAGCTTATCCCATCCTCTGTCTTGAAAAAAACAAGGAATGAAAGTGTCCTTCAAATCAACCAAATCCACAAATCTTTCTTGGATAATGGGAGCCTTCAAGTAGAACTGAGTGTATCTCTCAAAATGGTTGGTAGACTTGAACTTTGTATTGTCCATTTGCATCCTCTTGTCATCCTTCTTTGCAGTGGTCATCTTCTTTGTAGGAGACATCTGCAAAACCATAGCAGCAATGACCACAAAAACAGAGCACACATATGATAACACTACAAATTAGTACCAAGTTAGTAGCACTTAAAAGAGCAAAGAGTTAAACCAAAGATTCAGTCTACAACTCATTTCAGAATCAACTAGACAAGAGAAAACACATAACACAATAGGGTGTAAACACAAAATTTTTAAACAGAACACTCTGTGGGTGTGAGTTCAAAACATTAATGGACAACCTATGGCAAAATGTAAACGACATAAGCAGATACGCAATAGGCAATTAGTGTATATCAAAGACAATCCACAATCAATCCATCTCACAAAAATCCTAAAAACTCAAGCAAATGTCTACAGAACATTTTACAATGGGTATGATATGCACAACAAAAGTCAAAACAATAATCATACTCAAGAATGAAAATCAAACATGAGAACAAGCATATCAAGCGTCATTTTATCAAAACCAACAAAACCCATTCAAGCAAACTCAACAAAAATAACCCAACCCATGTTTGAACACACATATCGCAAAACTCAACAACAACTCAAAAATCCAGGAAATCAAGGCTATAATCATGAACTACTTAGACAAAATAAGATAGCCCATACCTTTTCTTGAATATTGAAGTTGAGAAGATGATGAAAAATGTTGGATGTTTGAGTGAAACACAATGAGTATGTGAGGGAGTTGAACGAACAAGACAATGAACAGTAAAAAATGTTCGAGGGAAAACTAAAAAGTTTTAAAAACTGTCTTTAAAGCGCAAAACACGCGTTTTTCGCAACTGAACCGAGTCATGAACAAGTCGCCAGGACAAGTCACCAAACACCTTAGAGACAAAATTTTGAAAAATTTTCTAAGTGTTTTTCATGACTGGAAGTTTCACCCGCGAGTAAGTCGTGACGGGAGTCGCCAAACTTTCTGAGTAACCTTTGTGATTGAAGCTTTCACTCGCGAGCAAGTCGCCAAATCGAGTCACGAGAACTCTAAAAACTCAGATTTTTGGAAAATTTTTGAAGTCTATTTTGCGACTGGGACATTGACCCACTAGTGAGTCGCGAAACCTTCTGTGTAAGCTCGCAACTAAGGGCATGCGACTGGATTGACTCACGATCAAGTCGCCAGAATAGGGCAACACAGTTTTTTGATATTTTTGATATTTTTCCAAAAAAGAAACTTTCAAAAAAAAATTAAAACACTTAAAAATATTTTTGTGTTTGATCAACAAAAATTAAGTATGTGAAACACATTTAATCAAATACAATTACACAAATGAATATGGCATTCATTGAACATAGACATGTGTGATGCGTGTGGGTACCAAAGATGAGATAGTCCTTAGTCTAATGTGAAACTTCAATGATCAATTCAACCAAATCATACATAATTAGCACGAGGAAAAGTGATCAATCTCAATTATAGAAATATGCATATATGACCTCCCACATAAACTTAATTACATAATATTGAAGCTTTTCATTTGGCTCCATTCACATTATAACATATGATTTTTTTTGAATCAATACATCTCATTTTGAGATTGATGCCAGAAATTTTTAATATTTTAATTTGATGAGCAAGTCTTTGGCTTTTTGGGTATCATACATTTCCATAAAAGTTGCTTTCCCTTTTTCCTAGTCAAATACTAGTATGTGTGACGGCTTTTGCCGCTCATTATCTCTTTTCATTTTGAGATTTACATTTGTTGAGCTCTTTAAGCAAAAAAAAAAAAAAAAAAAAAAAAAAAAAAAAAAAAAAATGGGAAGATATATAGGCACAAGTCTATGCAAGTTTCAAGATCAACAAAACCATTGACTAATCATTCATGACAAGTTTGAAGATCGATTTACAACAGTCACATAGATGTCAAGATTTTTCCCACAATGATATGAGTGCATGAAAAACAAGCTACGCTCATAAATGCATAAAGCCATTAGTACAAAGGTACAAGGCAAAATATGATTGTGACAATACACAATAATGTCGATCAAACTTTTTGGATTTTCTACTTTTTATGTGTTTTTGGATTTTTGACACAAAGGTAAGAAAAGATTGATCAAAAGCAACAATGTGAAAACATTTATAACAAATGCAAACAAACAAACTTAAATTTTCAAATCAAGCTAGCATCACAACAAAAAGCACACAACCAAGCAAAGTCAAAAAACATAGGAAGTATTAATGCATGGACATGTTGTAATGCTTATGCATGAGTACCCTTCTTCATCCACACGTCACGTGCGTTTGGGGTGATATCCCTATAGGATTGGGTACGAGTGTTGTGGCTTTCAAACCTTCTGCTGAAGCTTGCCAAATAGATGGTGAATGCATCAATCATCTTCATCACATCCCTCACTTTGGGATCACCTCTTGACCTTTTGATTGTTCAACAGTCCAATTCCCTTTGCCATGTTTTGGTCCTCTCGACCTTTGAGCACTTGAATTCTTCAATGCTTTCAGCTTGTGACAATTTGGTATAGTGTGACCTTGAATTCCACAGTAATGGTAGAAGTGTTGGGTTCTCGGACCTCTTTGTGACTTTGGGAATGATTTCCCTTTACCCTTAGGTTTGACCACTGATTGGTTAGGAGGCTTAGTCATAAACCGTTGGTCAGTCACATTTCTCTTCCTCTTCGGCTTCACTTTCTCAGCATTCATGCAGCTACCATTAGTTCTTTGGCTTTCACTAACTTTATTTCCTTGGATATATTGGCAGCCGGACTACTTTCTTCAATATATCCCAATTTGGTTCTATCGGAGAAAGGTTTTTGATGAGAAAGTACTTCATCAAGCTTCTTGGAGGAAACTCGCTCTACTTTAGCATTGGCTTGAACCACCTCAAGCTCAAGGAATTTTATCTTTTAGTAGGCTTTGGTTAGCTCTCCATTCAACATCTCTATTTCATATTTGGCCTCCTTATATCGCACGAGAAGACTTCTATAATCCTCCTTTGCCCTCTTCATCTTTTTAATGGCTGCCTTAGCCATTTTTGCATATTCACCGGTCTTCCCAAGGAGGGAATTGTAGGTCTCTTGCAATCCTATTGTTCCTTCATCTTCCTCATCATCAGATTCCTCAACTATCCCAATTGACTCCAATTCAGTGTGCTCACCAAGCTCTTTCACTAGCGCACCCAAATCATCTGAAGATTCCATAGGAGCAATGGTCATGAATGCAAAGAAGTTTCCCTCTCCATCATTGCTTTCATCTGAATCTGAATTAGAGGAATCGGTGTCACTAAGAGTGGTGGCATACACTTTGCACTTCACTCTCAAATAATTGGGACACACTTTCTTGTGATGTCCTTGTCCGTTGCACTCAAAGCACGTGACTCCTTGAGAGGATTGAGAGTCCTTCCCATCTTTCCTCTTAAAATCCTTTTTCTCCTTTCTAAAATTTGGGAATTTTCCCTTCTTAGCAAACTTTCCATTTTTCTTGAACTTTAAGAACTTTTGGAAATTCTTCACAAGATTTGCCACATCTTTATTGACAACATCCTCATCCGATGAGTTGTGAGCATTTATCCTCTCATTGATTGTCTTAAGAGCAAGGGATTTGCTCTTCCTTTGTGACGGCAAAGACTGCTCATAAGTTTGAAGTGAGCCAATTAGTTCTTGAACTTTGATATCATCAAGATCCTTGCTCTCTTCAATTGTTGTGACCTTTGCACGGAAGCTCTTCGGCAATGATTGAAGGATTTTCCTCACTAGCTTTGAGTCCTCCGTTTTCTCACCCAAGTTGAACTTGCCAATAACCACTTCATTCAGCCTGCCATAGAATGAGTCGAATGACTTGTCTTCACTCATTTTCAACTCTTCAAACCAAGTGGTTAGTATCTGCAACTTAGTGTCTTTCACCTTCTTTGTTCCTTCATACATGGTCTCCAATATTTGCCATGCCTCTTTGGCAATTGCGACATGAGATATCCAGTGGAACTCATTTGGAGATACACCACAAAAAATAGCATTTAGTGCTTTGCTATTTGCATTAGCCGCCACGAGAGCTGCCTTATCCCATATGGATTTGGCAGCCTCCGGCCTAGTCCATCCAACATCAACCGCATCCCATACACTTTCATCAATTGAACACAAGAATGCCCTTATCTGGACTTTCCAAAAGGCGTAATTGCTTCCATCAAAATATGGTGGAACATTTAAAGATTGAGACCAGTCCATCTTAAATGGGGTCAAGGATCGCACAAAGGTAATTAAACCACAGCAAGTGCACCCACTCTGATACCAATTAAATGTTCAAATAGTGTGTAAAACACCTTGAACGTTTAGGCCCCCAAATTACCAATTACCAATTCAAGCTTATTATCAAACAATGTATGTGTGGAATATGAAAATAAGCTAAAACAGAATTGATAAAACAATCTAAACCAAATAAAATCACTACCATAGTAGAAATTAAATGGCAAAGATTAAGGGAAGAGAGATACAAATGCAAAGACAACACAGCGATGTATTATCGAAAAGGAAACCGAAGTCCTCGGCGTAAAACCTCTCCACCGCCCTCAAAGTGGTCAATAATCTACTAGAGAATGAAGTTGGGATACATGAACAGCAAAAGACCCTCCAAGCCTAATCTACCTAGTGTACCTAAGCCCTCCAAGCTTCTTGCTCCAATCCTTCCTAACTGCTTCCCAAGCACCAAATAACCTTCTCACAGATATGGGTATGGTGAAAAAAGGGTTTGGCTAAATGTACCTCTCAAGGATGTGACAATGGAGAGGGTGAGAGTCGAGGAATTTGGAGAATCAAATGATGAAGATTATGGATGAGTCAATTTTGTTTTTCTCTAGGTTTCTCACTCAAAATTCTCTCTGGAAGCTCTCTACAATACGTGGGTATAAGGGGTATTTATATTGGTGTGTGTTTGGAATGTGAAAGGTCATTTTTTCCCAAACAGAGTGGTTTGGCGACTTGACCTCTTGACTTGACTGAGTCGCGAGTCTGAGTCGCAAGCTAATTGCCTGGCCAGACTGGAAGTTTTGTCCTATAGTGCTCTAGCTGATGTGACTCTTCAGCTCCTCTGCATGCTTCACACGTGTGCCTCCTTTGGCGACTTGCCAGTCACGAGCCAACCATGAGGCCCTGCTGAGTGCACACCTTTGAGTTTTTCTTCACACTCTCTCACACACTGCCCTTACATGATTCCCACCTAAATACAGGGTTTTTAAATACTGAATTACAAGCAAATTGGCACGGTATAAAGCCAACAAAATGGTTGATTAAATTCAATCCTATAGTATGCATTCTAAGTGTTTGATCAAATGCCCAAATGACATTTTCTCATTGTTTTGGACTCTAATGAGTACCAAATTTAGGGATTTCCATGTTTTTACATTATTAACATGCTTTAAACATTAGTTGTGTGTTTCACACATTTTTCCCCATGAGTGCCTTGTCATGCATTGCTCATGTATCTCACATGCACACCACATGCACACTTGATGCACACACTTGATCACTTGACATGTTTTGCAATTTACTCATGCTAGGTAAGCCCTATTAGACTTTTAGCACTTAAAACATGATCTTTTGACTTTGTTTGCTTGCTTTTATGTTCTTTTTAGGACTTTTGTTTGTTTTTTGTGGACTAAATTTTATCTAATCAAGTTTGTTTTCTTGTTTGTATGTCTTTGTTTCTTTGTGTTTGTGTTTGTTTTGCAAATGTCTCCTATTAAGAAAAAGGCCACAAAGAAGACTTCAAAGTGTCCCCGCACCTCCTCGGATACGTTCCGAAATGATGATGCTCATATGACCTTTAATGATTACTACAAACAGGCCCCAATCATTCTAGAAAGGACTGTGGACTTAGATTCCCTAAAGGGTACCTTCATTCCTGATGTGTTCAAAGAAAGGACATGGACGAAGTTGCTTAATCCGATGGGCGATGTTTTTGAAGATATCATTCAAGAATTCTTTGCAAATGCCATTGTGGAAGGTGATCACATCAACTATTGGCTAAAGGGGAGAGAGTTCTCAGTCACAAGGGAATCAATGTAAGATGTTTTGGAGATTCAACCGACGACTCTAGACACATCTCTACATTATGATGAGAGAAGGGAGAAACTAGAACCCCTCATGGAAATCCTTGGTGAAAAACTTAAGAAGAAGGCCTTGGACACCATTATGTTCAACCCAAAAATGTGAGCTTTGGCCTACATCATGATCTTCAACCTCTACCCGATGAAGAACTTGTCAGGACCGAGGACCATATTCCTATTTGATCTCTTCACTCGCAAGGAGATCGACATCTGTGGTCACATTTATCATCTCTTCATCAAAAGTATCACAAAAAGGAAATCAAGCTAACTCTACCATTACCAAAACTTGTCATGTCACTTATTTTAAGGGCAAGGGTGAAGATTCCAAGTGTACTTCAAGTAATGCAAAGGGAAGATCCTATTAGTGAGCAAACCATCATCTGAAGCAAAGCTCATATCCCCGAACTAACTATTGGTGTCCCTCAAATTCCAAGAGATGATGCTGATGAAGAAGGAGGAGACACTGAAGAGGAAATCAAGCATTTTACTTCAGTTCCAAAGGACACTGTGCAACCTTCTTCCCAAGCGTGCACAAGAGCACCCAAATTCCTTGATCATCTAATTGGAAGGGTCGAAGAGATGCATGTAATGCTAGCTTCACACATCTGCTACTCCACATCTCAATTCGCATACCTTGAAGGCCAGATCACTGTCCTCTTGTCTCAAATTGATGACATGATGAGGAAATTGGAGCAGGAGTCAGATTTAGAGTCCGGTGCATTTTAATCTCTTTGACCATTTCGGTCAAACAGGGAGAGTAGATTGGGGGGAGTGCAGCTTGAGGGGGAGTAGCAAAGTAGCAAATTCTAGTATACATTGGTTTATATTGGTGGTTTCTAGTTTACTTTAAGTTTTTATAGCGTTTGGATTTTTACAATGCTTTTGTTTAAAGCTTTCAAGTACTTTAGTTTAAAACTTAGTTTTCTTTAGTATTATTTTGTATCTTGGTTTATATAACCATTTTGATGCTTATTGCTTTCTAATGCTCTTAGCTTTAGTTTCTTTAATGCATCATGTGTTTGTTGGACATGCAATTGATTTTAGCATTTCTCTTAATTACATTGCGTGTCTGGATGATCATTTACTTGATAAATGGTCATTGTAGTCATTTCCTAATGATTGTTCATGTTTGATCAAGATATGTTTCATGCTATACTTTTCAATTAATACCTTGATCGCATTTTTACCTGTTCATCATACGTGCTTTGTGTTCTACTTGTCTTGAGCTTAATGAAGTTTTGTTATTATGTGCAAGTGTTTCAAGATACAGGTGTATATGGTGCAAGTGCTTCACAGCTTCTAGAATTAGGTATGAGTGAGTTTTGCCTATGTTCTCAAACTCACGTTTAAATCTAGAGTCTATTTAAGGGTTTTTTCACAGCATAGCCAAAGAGGGAGATTGTAAAGTTGTGATTTCCAACTATATTGTGTTGGTCTTAATTTGGTGCCAAATTTGATTGTAATTTCTTCAATCATTTTCCTTGTATGTATGTGGGATTAATTGTAAGGGATGAGTGTGAGAGATCGGTGAAGAATCAAGCTTCAAAAGTTGAACAAATGGATTTCGCAACTGCCTCACAAGAAGCAACCTGCGAAAAAAGCCACGTGTAGAGCACATGACTGGAAGATGAAGAGTCGTGGTAGGCTGGATTTTTCGTGATTGTCTTGCAAGTAAGGCCAACTCGTGAAGGACCCGCGAAACTTTTTGTTCGGCAAAAAGTTGTATTTTTCTTTACGAAGTCTTCACTCACACTATATATACCCTCATTACTCACAAATTATAATGAGTGCTTTTTAAAGAGAAAACCCTAGAAAACACTTTTGAGAGTTACAAATTGTTATACCCACATGTTAGGATTAGTGCCCTTAAATTCTATTGTATGATGCTAGGTTTGACATTATATATGATATTATGTTGTGATTAATAAAGTTGTTTTATTGTTATCTAAAATAATATAACATGAATATTTGAACATTATCATATAGTCAATGAGATGCATAGTATATGATTTATGTGATTTAATCATAGAAGATAAATCACAAGTTCTTTATAAACTCAAAATTTTAGTTCATAATCGATGATGAAATTGGGCATTTCATCTGCAAAGATTATAACATATCAACGAAGATGATTTATCTTGATCATGGAAGTGGAGACTTCTAGTTGATATGTTGATATGTTTTAAGTGTTAAGACATATTGAACTGGACCGTTGTGAGATTTATTATTCTACTAACAACTATCAAATGAATAATAAATCTATGACTTCTATTTACATCAATTCTTACTCCTGAGAGAATAATGAACCTGATCATGAAGTGTAGGTTGCTTTGATATATCAGGAGTGAGATCTAAAGTCACGATCAAAACCTCAGTATGTTGGGCAGCCACATTTAATGTTGAAGGAACATATATTCTCAAGATAGAATTCATAATCTCTTAACGGACATAAAATATTCCCTTGAGATAAGTTTAATAAGTTTGGTTATTCAGAATGTTAGATCTAACTACTTTAGTAAGAAGTTACTAAAGTATATATTTATGAAATTGGATTTCATAAATATATGATAAATAACTTAAAGGATTAAACCAGGTACTCAAGAATAAGATGTAGTAATCTTCAAAGTGGCAATCAACATTCATGACTTTGTATTACTACAAATATTTTAATGAAGGAGTTGGATGTATAATAAAGTCTTGGGATATAATTTATTAATAAGGCCTAGAGTGCAATTATATTTATATAGTGGCATTAAATATAACTAATGGTAATTTTGGGCTTGTTAATAGTTGACAAAAAGGCTCAAAACCCATTGGAGCTAGTGTCTTATTTGTCCATTTTGGTCCCACTCCAAGACACATACTAAAACCCAATTGGATTGATCCAAAAGGCTAACCCAATTAGATAATCAGTTATATATAAGAAGAGAAACATACAGAATTTTGGTAATATATATGATGCATGAAATGGTGTGTATGTGAGTGTGAGCCACTCTCTTATTCTCCCTTGAACACATACGTGTAAACTGATTGAGAGACCACACTTCTTGGGCAAAAGTGGAATTGGAGTGAAGATTAAAAGTGTTCCTAAGTACTTCTAATCTTTGGTTTTGAATTTTACCGCTCCAAGGTATGTTTTCTTGTTCTTAAATTCTGAAATTTACACAATACATGTTATCAATTGCGAATAAAGTAGATCAATTAATTTTCCGCTGCATATGTTTTGTATGCGATACAAACTGTGTTTTTCCAACACCACAATGATCTACACATTTCCTTGTGGTTTTCCTCAACTCCTACCTCTCCATCTCTACATCATTGATAGGTTGGTAGCCCAAACACTTACCACATCCATTCTGAGTGTAAAATGAGATTTTGGTGCTACTGGGAAGTATTGGAAGGAGCCATTCATTGGCAGATGCAATCGGGTTGAATTGCAGGATCCTGAAAGCTAGAGAAAACAAGACTCCGAGAAGTCAGTTGGTAGCTGGAGCTTGGAGGGCTCAAGTACATGAGGTAGACTAGGCTTGGATGGTCTTTTGTTATTCATATACCCTAACTTTATTCTCTAGTGGATCAATTTTGACTTGGAGGGTCGTAGAAAGGTTTTTCACCAAGTTCTTCGGTTTTTTCTTCGATAACACGTTTTAGTCTTATCTTGTGTTTGCATCTCTCTTCCCTACTCTTTAAGCCTTCATTTTATTGTTGATAATGGATGAATATGGCTTAGGATAGGGTTAATGGTTCTTTGCACTTATTTACTCTTGTTCTGCACTTAGTATAAGTTAGGGTAAAAGCTATCTAGCTGTAATTTTTAATTGGGGATCTGAACAATCTCTTGTGTTTTAGCACCAATCCGAGCATTCAAAGTGGATTTAAACAAGTAACTTGACTAAAAAAAAAAGGTATCTTGGCCGAAAAAAAGAGGTTGCGAAACCCACTAGAATCAACTTTGATCAAACATCGTACTATCATAGTTTCTTTATGCATCGTTGTTCAAAAACAATTGTTTCTTTATGCATCCTAAACGAAAACCCAATCCTCCAATTCTTCTCCTCTCTCCAATCAAATTAAGCATAGATCCTTCTTTTTTCTTGCATCTCGACCCTTCTCTATTCTTTCCTTCCAACCAATCACACGTACTGTTCCGTGTGTAAAGTGGTATGGTATTGTTGTGGAGCACACACTACAAAAAAAAGGTTCTATGGCCGCGTTTTTAAAACGCAGCTATATATCAAAAAAACGTGGCTATAGCCTATAGCCGCGTTTTTTAGGCCACACTTTCTAGTGTGGCCTAAAACCTGTGACTATAGGACTGACGGTCCTATGGCCACACTTTTTAACCGCAGCCCAAGACCAGATTCTATAGCCGCGCTTAAAACGTGGCCTAAGACCAGGACCTATGGCCGCGTTTAAAACGTGGCTATAGGATCGGACTAATGGCTGCGTTTAAAACGTGGCTATAGGTGACAACTATAGCCGCATTTTTTAAATGTGGCTATAGGACATATTTTTAGCCGCGTTTAAAAACGCGGCTATAGCCCTTTTTTTTTTTTTTTTTTTCGCTGTAGCCCTTTTTTCTTCAGCACAATGCTGAAGAAAGACATTCACTGTCAAATAAATCATCAAATTCTTATCAATGTAACTCTCCTCAAACGAAATCCTTGTTTTTAATTTCAATTTACTGTATTCCTTACAAGATCTCCACCCACACAGTAAACACTTAAGTTGGGACTCCTAACCAATCCAACTAAATCACCAGTAACCAATCTGATCAAACTCTAAATTCAAGTAAATTCCACTGAAACCTTCAATGTAACTAAAACAATTTTGAAAAATAAAATAAAACCATGAATAGATGATCCAACCAAACCTGAACTCCAAATCAAAATCCATTGAAGCCATAGCAGATGAACTAAAACCGATACAACTGGACCATATTTAAAGAAAATTCCATAGAAACCTCTACAAAGACGGAAAAAAATTTCCAGCTAAAAAACCGATATACCTAACCAAATCCTTCAAAATCATAGAAGCTGAGATAAAACACTAAAAAACCAATCTAATTAAACTAAATTCCATCAAAACCTCTACAATGCCCCAAACAACATCCTGCTAGAACAACAATAGACAATCCACCCAAAACCTATCAAAACAAAAGTAAATGAACTAAAACAATAGAAAAGTATTGATGTTACAAAAACAATATACAGCTATAACACTGTTGGAGGTTCCAAACAAACCATAGTTCCTTGAGCAAAGTCATTCATCAAAAATTACATATATTAAACAAAATCTCATCAGATTTTACATAACCAGAACATTATCCAGCTTGTTCACCAATATAAGATCCAACCAATCCCTATTCTCCCACCCAAATATAAGCTCAAGCACTTCAAAACCAATTGAAATTCCAATTGAACCCCAAATTAAAAGCAAATCCCATCAAAACCTTTAATCAAAGGAAAAATTAACAGTGATAAAACAAATATAAAAATACCAACAGACAACCCAACGATTTATTCCCTAACAAAAAACTCATGAAAACCAAATTAAATTATTTTAAAACTCCTCATTCCCCCATCCAAAACCATAAGATTTGAACTAAAACCCATCCAATCAAACTCCCTTTAGCTTCAATCAAACCCTGATTCCCCAACAAAATTCATTGATACCAAAAACAACGGCAAGAGATACTAACCAGAGAAATAGAGGAGATGAAAAGGTTCTAGAAACTCAGTAGGCCAACGGCGGCCCTGAAGCGTCGCGATCGACAACGGCGGCCCTGAAGCGTCGCGATCGACGTCGACCGCCAACGGCGGCCCTGAAGCGTCGCGATCGACGTCGATCGCCAACGGCGACGCTCAAGCGTCGCGATCGACGCTGATCGCGACGCTTGGGCGTCGCCGTTGGCGATCGACGCCGAGCGTTGGCGATCGGCGTCGATCGCGACTCTTCAGCGCTGGCGACCAGCGTCGATCGCGACGCTTCAGCGCTAGCGATCGACGCCGATCGCGACGCTTCAGCGCTGGCGATCGGCTGTGGGTTGGAGTCTCGGCGTCGCCGTTGAGCTTCATCGGCGACGGCTGAGCTCAACGGTGACGGTGTTTGTGGTTTGTGTTTTTTTTTTTTTTTTTTTTTTTTTTTTTGGACCGAAATGGCTCTGGGTTGAAATGTTTTGTGGCTTTGGGTTTCTTTTTGGTTTGCTATTACTATTGAATAAAGTACGAGGTCCTTAGGCCGCGTTTTTAGCTCAAAAAAACGTGGCCTAAAAACTCGTCTATGGCCCCATTTTTAAAATGCGGCCACAGTTAAGGAAAATAAAAAAAAATTGCCAAAAAATAAAATACGAAGTTCCTTAGGCAGCGTTTTTAACTCAAAAAAACGCGGCCTAAGATCCCGTCTATAGCCACGCTTAAAAAACGCGGCCTAAGAACCCGTCTATGGCCCCGTTTTTAAAATGCGGCCACAGTTAAGGAAAAGAAAAAAAAAATTGCCAAAAAATAAAATACGGAGGTCCTTAGGCCGCGTTTTTAACTCAAAAAAACGCGGCCTAAGAACCTGTCTATGGCCACGCTTAAAAAATGCGGCCTAAGAACCCGTCTATGGCCCCTGTCTATGGCCACGCTTAAAAAACGCGGCCTAAGAACCCGTGTATGGCCCCGTTTTTAAAATGCGGCTACAGTTAAGGAAAAGAAAAAAAAAATTGCCAAAAAATAAAATACGGAGGTCCTTAGGCCGCGTTTTAACTCAAAAAAACGCGGCCTAAGAACCTGTCTATGGCCACGCTTAAAAAACGCGGCCTAAGAACCCATCTATGGCCCCGTTTTTAAAATGCGGCCACAGTTAAGGAAAAGAAAAAAAAAGTTTGAACTAATATAAAGTACGGAGGTCCTTAGGCCGCGTTTTTAGCTCAAATAAACGCGGCCTAAGAACCCATCTATGGCCCCGCTTAAAAAACGCGGCCTAAGAGCCTGTCTATGGCCCCGTTTTTATGAAACGCGGCTTCAGTCTATCTTGGGCCGCGTTTTTTATAGCCACGGCTTAAAAAACGCGGCCCAAGGCCCCCGCGTTTTGTAGTGACACTATCCTATTGACATCCCTCTATAAATAGTGCATATTATCAATAGCTTTAAATAAAGAGGATTTTGACAAACCAAAAGCCAAATTCATGGAAAACAAGTCCGGCGAATTCGGTATGTTCTTTTTCGTTCTTGAATGTTTATTTGACACAATTATTTTTTGTATTTTATTTATTTTATTTCAATATAAAGGTTCATATTTTCTTGCCTACTTTACGTTGGAACTCTTTGATGGCATAGGGTCTTAATGGAAGAAAAGAACCCTTCCAAAACCCCACCCCAAATCCATGAAACGATTGTATAGTTCATGATCTTTTTATTTTTTTAATTATTATTTTTAAATCCTAACTTCTCCTCTTAAAGAATAAGCAATTAGAAGAACTATAATTTTTCTTCAATCTTTTGCTGCGCGGGGGCATCACTAATGAAAGGATATAATCATATAGTGTCATAGCGCAGTTATACATTAAAAGTAGTCGGTAACCAGCCATGCAATACATGGAAGAGTTTAACTTAATATAATTTTTTTCTCTTTTTTATTTATTTTGTCTAGATATGAAATTTAGATAATTATGGTAAATATTTGTAACCATTTATTATGATCTAGTTTGTATATGAAACTATATAATCTACCATTTAAAAAAAGTATGACGTGCCAAAATTCCACCAATCGAGGATTTAAATTATATATATATATATATATATAGATAGATAGATAGATAGATAGATAGATATATTAAACCCTAAGTTTAATTAATTTCAAAGTGAATTATATACTTTTAAAATTGTATGAATTTATACCCTAGATCAAATCGTATGATCAAACCGAAAGAGTTTAGATTTTAAATTGATATAATTTTAAAGTTTGATATTTAATTTGAGACTAGAGTCCATCAAAAAATAATTGAAACCAGAGAAACTATAAGATTTCATTTGCAACAATCTTAAATCCTATAAGTTATTTTTATTATTACTCTTCTGTTATCATTTTTGCTGCTGCGGCTACTACTACTACTACTATTTTATTATTATTATTATTATTATTATTATTATTATTATTATTGTTATTATTATCATTATCAATCATCATCATCTCTAAAAGTATAAGTTTTTTTTTTTTTTGGGAGAATCCTAAGAGTAAAGTTAAGATCCGTTTATTAATTGAAAATGGTTCAACTTTGGATTTAACAAATGATTTTAGAATTTTGTAGCTCACAAATATGGTACTTTGAAATTTTTTGTTTTATCACAGTATTGGATGGATTCATTGTGATTTCAAGTTGGAAGATTAAATCCTCTCCAAAAAAAAGTTCGAAGATTAAAGTAAGAGATCCAAAATCATGGATAGAACCCCAGTTAGACCAAGAAGGGCCATGGCTCCGAACCTATAATTTTTTTATTTTTTATTTTCATATTGTATGCATAGTTTTTTCAGTAGTATAGGTAATTAAAATTAAAGTTTAGTTTCCAAAGTTACTCCTAAGTCCCTCTCAAGAATTAAGATTAATTCGAAGATATAAAAAAATGGAAATAAATAACTAACCCACAACATTGGCTCCCCTCCAAAAAAAAAAAAAAAAAAAAAACAAAAAAAAACAAAACAAAAAAATATTTTTAATTAATAATTACGTAAAATCAAGTCTTGCTATTATAACAAAAATGTTAATCACCACCTTAAGAAGAGTTGTGAACTCATCCACGAACCACCAGTACCCTTGAAATGCAAACACGTTCTCTCTTGTGAATTCATTTCGGGAAAAATAAAATTTTTTGAACAATCTTTTTAATAATTTTATTTTCTTGATTAGAAAGATACTTAAACTTTCAGAAGAGTTAATTTTATTTTTATTTTCCTGATTTTACAAGTTATTTTACTAATTTCACTTATAAGATGTCTGTATGTTTGGGTGCTAATATGGCTTAGAAAAATGAGAAACAAAACATTAATTCTTTTAAAATCTTCTTCTTCTTCTTCTTCTTTTATTTATTTATTTATTTATTTTTAATTCTGTAAATATGGTGCGTAAAACAAAATCTTAAAAAGTTTCGGTAAAGTTGAATTAAAAGAGCAATTTTCGTCTCAAATTGTTTGGTTTTGTATTTTCTTAAAATTATATCTTTCTCTCAATGTCATTTAACAATTCTTTTCTTTTTTTTCTTAAGGTATTCTCTCTCTTTGATTTTGGGGGTTTGGAATTAGGTGCTAAATAGGATAGAACATCATAATTTTATTCAAATTGGATAATTTAGGGTAGTAATTGAATTTAGAGTTGAGAGACATTGCTGCAAAATTTAATACAGATTCAATCATAAATGAATGTTAGGACCTAATGGAATATCAAGTTACGTTTTGATTGATGATTGAGTTGAAATGTGTTAAGAAACAAAAAATGTATCAATTATTTTATATAATTTATGTTTAACACTGAATAAACCACCAGTTTTATTTTTCATGTATTAATTTATTCTTGAATTTTTGTATAATTCTCATTCTTAAATTATTAGAATAAATCATACTTTGGCTGCCCAATATTTACTAGAATTGTGTCTAAATAATCCTAATGTATTGCAGCAATCACAAGAATAGCAAGACATTTTCGGCCAGCTCATTACTTACTAAAAATACAGTCATACTCTTTACTGTGTGAGACTGGGGTTGAAAAGTATGACTCTGGTGTATTTGAAGTTGGCGGCCACAAATGGTGGATCCTAATGCCTCAATATTCTTTGTTCCTTAAAATATGAATTTGAGCCTTATTATCTACCATGTCTTCTTTTGTAGGAGGTTGTCTCTCTATCCAAAAGGAAATGAGAAAATGAATGGGACTGGTCACATCTCCATTTATTTGTCAATTGTTGATACAGAAAAATCTCCTCTGGGATGGGAGGTTAATGCCAGCTTCAAATTGTTTGTGTATGATCAGATACGGGACAAGTTCTTGACCATTCAAGGTTTGCTCTCTAATAATTTATACATATTCATAAACATGCATGTGTATTTGCTATGCAAAAAATTCTACCAAATCAACAATTTTCGTAAATTTTTTCATAACTCGTTGAGGGTGATAGATTAGTTTAGTATAATATCACTTTCACATGAACTACCACGATTGTAAAATAATATTAAGAAATGTGTTTCGGTACTAGACTAATTGTTTGCCATATATTTAATTTGTAGATGTTGAAGGGGCAATTAGAAGATTTCATGACATAAAGACTAAATGGGGTTTCGACAAATTTCTCCCTCTTGATTCTTTCAATGTTATTTCAAATGGATACCTTGTCAATGATTGTTGTGTATTTGGTGTGGAGATTTTTGTTCATGAACGTAGTGCAAAACGAGAGTGTCTTACCATGATAAAAGAACCTCCCAATCGAATTATGACTTGGAAGATTGAAAACTTTTCGCAAAAGGATAGAGTATTATATGCTTCTCAAGTATATGTTGTTGGAGAATTAAAATGGTATTTTTATTATTAGAAGTTAAAACTTTTATTGTTATAAAAGGGAAAGCTACCACTGCCAAATGCAAAACTTATTAACTATTATTTTTTTAACTCTTTCTATTGAATCCAGGAAAATACTGATTTATCCCAATGGATTTTATAATGAAGCACCCAAAGCAATTTCCGTCTTCCTCGACTCAGTAGATTGTGTTGCACCTGATTACAAATTTTTTGTGGATTTTAAGCTGCGGATAAGGGACCAAATTAACAATGAACATGCAGAAGAAAGAGGTTAATGAATTATATTTGTCATTTTCTTCTTTTTTTCTTGCGAGAAGTATGTGCTTTTTGTTCTCTTTTATTTATTTTCCTCAATTATAAGCTTTCTTTTTTTTATTCCCCCTCACAGCTAAACACTGGTTCTCTGCCTCATGTAACGACTGGGGTTTTTCGCAACTTTTGTCACGAAAGGATCTTGAGGATGCATCCAAGGGGTTTCTTGTTGAAGATACCTTGATTGTAGAAGCAGAAATTATGGTTATGTCTACTATAAAGTAGTTCTACATATTTATTTATATTTTGATGAAAAGTTCTACATATTTATAGTTTGTTTGGCTCGGGACAAAGATCATGGTTGTCTACTGTAAAGTAAAGATCTCTTAATAACCGTACATATTTATCGTTTGTTTGGCTCAGAACCTAAAGTTATGTTTCCTCGTCTTAGGTTTCTTTTTTAGGTTTGAGTTCTATTTTTTAAACTTTCTACTGAGGATGGGGGTCAATGCGACATGACTATTTGAAATTGGCATAATTGTACAATCATCGTTAGTTTGCACGACCATTGTTAGATACTAACTCAAGTGAAAACACATTGCACGACCGGGGCGCGCATGCTTAATGTAAGTTTATGTTCATTAACATCATAGTCCCACATTTGCAAATGCAGTTTGGGATCACATTGCAATGAACTAATACAAATTTTATCAGTGGTGATTTTTCAAAATTTTGTTTGAGAATTTTCAGAGGTTGAATACATCAAAAATCATAGACTAACTATCATAGGTATGCATGCATAAGAATATCTTAAATCAAATTTAGTTGGTCCCATAAAAGATTAAGTAAAATTTTATTGAAAGATTAAATCCGACTGGTTTTTTAATTCTAATTATGGGAGACATGCAGACACATAATAATTCTACGCAGATAATGTTGTCTTTTTTAATTTAATTTAAATCGTATAGTTTATCTAGTTGTATAATGCATTTATCTATGAACGTTTTTAGACCCCTTAAAACCATAATCAGATTAACCTAGATAATTAGCCAAGTGATTACTTAGTCAAATTAACAAAACTAGGTTAACACAAATATATCATATCAATGTATAGCAGCGGAAAATAAAAAACACAATGATATGGTAATCCAGGAAAACCAAATCGGTAAAAAAACCTGGGGAGGATTTAACCTAGCTATCCTCAAGGTAAAAAACAAATCCACTATGAAAGAATCAAAGTTTTACAATAGGACTTAGACCACTAACATCCTATTGCTACCCACCAGTAGAAACTTACTGACACGACCACGTTTAAGCTCCGAGACCATGGACTTCTTCTTTCTTTGGCCTTTGCAAAACACAAACACCCATGTTTATGACTTTGAGATCTCACTCAAAGGTTTAGCAACACAAACTCTCCTGTTTGTGACTCCAAGACCACCCTTGAAGGTTTAGATCATCAGCACCTTTGATGACTAGAGAAGGCAGCAACTTCTATAACACCGGATCTTGAGATTCTTCAAGAAATAACATCGGTAGAAGATATGAAAGAGTTTTTTAGGAACAAAACCCTAAAATACAAAAGAGGCACACTCTTTTCTCTCTTAAAACCCTCATAAAAAACATGCTTAGAGTTTCCTTTATATACTGGGAGAAGTAAATTAGAAACCCTAATCCTTAATGGGCTTGAATTGCTGTTTAGGTTTAATTAAAATTTTGCAGATACGACTTTCAATCGATCGAGCCTGTCTTTCGATCGATCGAACCAGACAGATTATGAAATCTTCTTCCTGCAGCTTGTATGTTCTTGAATCTTAACTTGAATCACCTTGAGCATTGTCTAATAATACCTATAGAATCTAAGATCTATATCTAGACAAGTTTGTGTTCAGGATTTGTCAATTATTCTAAACTTTTAGAACCTAACAATCTCCCCCTTTGGCAATTAGTGACAAAACTTTCATACAAAATGAAATGCTAAAATACAAGAACAACTCAATAAAATAAAATGCCCAATTACATCACAAATTCCAATCTAAGACTTCCTAACCAAGAAGTTGCCAATAAGAGGTAGAAGGTCTTGATCAGAATGTACCTGTCTTTCCTGAAACACTCAACAAACACATCACTGCATGTGTGGAAAGAAAGACATATAAACAATAATATGAAACACAAAATAAAAACAAAAGTAAACTAACTCTCCCCCTAAGTTAGATACATCAAAAAGTTTTTATATTCTCCCCCTTTCAAAAACAATTTCAACTCCTCCTAAACAAAACAAATAGGATTCCCTCATTTCATTTATTTCTCCCCCTTTTTGTCACGTATTGACAAATACAACTCAAACAAAGAGTAGAGTGACAGGAAACATGAGAGAAAAAAGAGAACCAAGGGAAAAAAAACAGTTTAGCTCTATAAAAAATAGAGGCAACTCCCCCTATGAAGAGCAACAACTCCCCCTAAGAACAACAAAGGTTAAAAATAACTTTTCTCCACCTATAAAAATAGGAAAAACAAAACATGTTTTGGGAAAAACAGTCTTGGGGAAAATATAGAAGGTGGGGAAAATAAAGACACACAAACCAAACTTAAAAACTAAGTTGAGGATACACATGAAGAAAAATATTCTCTCTTTTAATAAATGCAAACTTGACACTATGTGACCCATAAACAGTTGCATGAGTAGATAAAATATTTGCACATTGATTATCCATCATATCTCTTAAGAAAAAAATTTCTTGTAGTTCACACATAAAAAATAGCATATACTAAAATGTACAAAGGATTCAAAAATTAATCAATCAATTTTTAAATCAAGTAAAGTACCCAATTTAGCAAAGTGTATGCATGTTATGTGTGAAAACAATGAGAGATATGACTGCAAAACTGCAAGATGGATACAGAAAACAATATAATGCATGTGAATCCTAAACATGAATGATGCATGAAAAAAAATTTGGTCAAATACTTAAAAACTGAAAATTTTTCAATTTCGATCGATCAAGCATCGATCGAATGCCAATCAAGTTAGGTAGATTCAAACCAAAATTTTTAATCGTAATTTCGATCGGTCGAGCAATAGGTTCGATCTATCGAAAATCTGGAAAAATCAGTTTTTTTAAAAAACAGAGCATTTTAATGCAGAAATTCCTTAAAGCACATTGTATTATGAATAAAATGTATGAGTATGAGATGAAAAGTTTTTCAAAAACACTTGAATTTAACCCAGATCTTCTAAAAACAAGATTTTTAATCAATTTGTCCTCAAAGCTCAAACATTAAACACATTTTGCATTAAAATCAAGAAACTTTTAATCTTGGATGGCCACAACAAGATCACACACAATATAATGTACCAAGTTTAACAAAGAGTAACTTGTGTAGTGTGTGCAACTAGCAAAAACTTGAGATACATGTGAGGTGATATGTAAATAGAAATCAAGCACAATTTCTACAAAATTCATCACATAAATTTGAAAGAGACTATCACCTCAAGAGTTACATCATATAACTCCCACATCTCCTAGAAAACAAGCCTGCATTCATGTAAGTTTCTTGATTTGCCTCATAATGTACACACCAATTTCATTTGATTAGAAACTTATTAAAATAGCCAGAATAATGTACACACCAATTTTATTTGATTGATTTAACATTAAGTCCAATAATGTACACACCAATTTTAACATTTAAATCGAGGCTACACCTTATGTTCTTTTTATGCATGTGCGGCACAAAATCTTACGATACGCACTAAGGTGTTCATGATTGGCTAGAAAACAGTGGTGAGATGGTTATTTATGCCTTTCTCAAAAGGTTCAAGTTCGACAGTCAAAAACATGTGACTTCAAGATCAAGACAAAGTGATCAAAAACTATAAACATCTCCCACACAACATGCACTACAAAGCTCAAACAAATAAAGTGTAATAAAAGAAGCTCATCCAAGCTAAACAAGGTATATAAACATGTTATGTAAAGATAATATGGTCAACCCTTGATTATACATCCAAGATGTGAAATACAAAACACAAAAATCTTTTTGGTTTTAAAAAATTTATGACCAAAAACAAAAAGCACACATTATGCTAAATGAACAATGCAAATGCAATGCATGACAGTGCTTAACTAAGCTATAGAGGGTACACAAACAAGAAATATCAATTTCTTAATTAACCCTTGAGTACATGTACAAACCAATACATACTCACACAAAATCAAAAATAGTTTAGTACTTATATAACACATACTATTCAAGTTTCTCCACAATATCAAGCATGTTCTAAATCGAGAGAGAGATATCATAATTCGTGTAATCCTCAAGAAAAATAAAACTAGACACAAAATAAAATATTTTTGTCTTTTTGAAATTTTCAATGTTTTTGGATTTAAAAAAAAAAAAAAATGTCCACAAACAATTGAAAGAATTAAATCAGGGACAAGTCAGCAATACTCACCTTGGAGAATCTTTTCTCACCCATATAGCACGAGTCGTTGGCTTTGTAGGTGAAAATCCATGTGAAGCAGAGTGTATTTGAGGGATTACACCAATCTTCTAAGAAAGACTGAAATCCTGTAAATTCCTTTCACAAGCCAACAAGCTTAAATTTTTCAAAAGAATATGAAACAATTTATATGGACTAATGGCAGGAGAAATATCATCACAAATCCTAAACTGAAACATAAAATACTTAAATTTCAGTGTATGACAATTAGGACGAATGTGACCGGAGACACCACAAAAGTGACAAACAGAAACAAATTTAGGAACATCAGTATTCCTAACAACAAATCTAGTCTCAGATTTTTGTTTTTGCTTCAACAAAGAACAATTTGGTCTAATATGACCAACAACACCACAAAGGTGACAGGTAGGCACAAAAATAGATTTATTATGCTCTCTAACAGTAGGTTTAGAATTACGTTTACAAACTTCAACATCTACATTAGAACTTTTACCTTTGTCTAACCTAGCAAAATAAGCCTTTTCTTTATTATTCCTCTTGAAAGGAGGGATATAAACTTTCTCAGTTTTAGGCTTAAGAGAAACAGAAACACTTCTGTTATCAATAGTAGGCTTGGTACTAGTCAAATTTTCAATTTTAGCTTTAGATCCAACTAACTCTTGTTCCAAACTTTTCAACTTCTCATCTTGAGAGGAAATTTGATTTCTCAAAAATTCATTCTTTTTATTAGATTCATCTAATCTAACAACCAATTCCTCTTTTTCAAGATTAGCCAATTTTAACTCTTCCTTGAATCTCTTAGCAATTTTCATAGATTTCAATAATTCCTTACGAAGAGTTTCACAGGCATCAATAAAGTCAACAGAAGCATGAGCAGAAACATGATCAGAAAGACACTTTAAATTATCCAAAACAATAGGGGTCAAGGATTAGCTCTTAGATCAAAAGATCTGAGACAAAAGAGCTACCCGCTTTGATACCACTTGAACGTTTTTAGACCCCTTAAAACCACAATCAGATTAACCTAGGTAATTAGCCAAGTGATTACTTAGTCAAATTAACAAAACTAGGTTAACACAAATATATCATATCAATGTATAGCAGTGGAAAATAAAAAACACAACGATATGATAACCCAGGAAAACCAAACCAGTAAAAAAACTTGGGGAGGATTTAACCTAACTATCCTCAAGGTAAAAAGCATATCCACTATGAAAGAATCGAAATTTTACAATAGGACTTAGACCAATAACATCCTATTGCTACCCACCAGTAGAAACTTACTGACATGACCATGTGTAAGCTCCGAGACCACAGACTCCTTCTTTCTTTGGCCTTTGCAAAACACAAAGACCCACGTTTGTGACTTTGAATTGCATTAATTGCATGTTTAAATAAGAATTAATTAATATCATATATATTCTATGTCTATATTTGCTACCACACTTTGAAAACTTCACAACATCATTATTTTATTTATTTGATCTTTAAACTAAAATTTACCACTACAAATGAGTTTTTCTTATATTTCTCGTGTACCTCGATCCTCTTCAGACCTAGCTATTTAGTCCATTCTGTCAACTTTGGTCCTTTTAGTTCATTCTGTCCACTTGAGTCTTGTTTGGTCCATTCGGTTTTTACGGTCCACTTTGGTTTTATTCGGTCCATTTGGTCTTATTCAGTCCACTTTGGTCATATTTGGTCCACATTGGTCCTATTTGGTCTACTTTGGTCCTATTCGGTCCATTCAGTCCACTTTAGTCCTATTCAGTCCATTTTATTCACTTTGGCCCTATTCAGTCTACTTTGGTTCTATTCAGTCCATTCTGTCCAATTTTGTTCTAGTCGGTCGAATTTGGTCCTTTTCGGTCCACATTGATCTTATTCAGTCCACTTTGGTCTCATACGGTCTAATTCGGTCCATTTTGTCAACTTCAGTCTATTTGGTCTTATTCGGTCTATTCTGCTCACTTTGTTCCTATTTGGGCTTATTTGGTTCACTTTGATTCTATTTGGTCCATTCGGTCCATTGAAACTAAAATTATTGATTTTCATTTATTTTTTAAGTCATGGTAATATTGAACAAAGTGAAGATATTTAACATTTACTAACTATCCAGTATATTGTACGAGACTAGTTTTAATTAATTGGTTGGATTTTGAATTATTGAAGAACACTATCAAACGAAAGAAGAATCCAAATATTCTTAAAATACTAAATTATTTCTTTAAAAACGTGAAAGTCAAGAAAACAAAAGACGTAAGCATTTTAAATAAGAAGATATAATCTACATTAAATGGGTAGAGGAACAAATGTCTATCTTAGACTAGTATGGCAACTTTAGTTAAATTAGTAGCTCAAGAACTATATGCTTGTATGTCCACCTTTAAGCCGCCAATACAATACTTAGAAATTAGTTGCAATTTTAAGGAGACTGTCATACGAAAGGTGAGAATATATAAAAACAAGGTTTTTATTTTCTTACTTCCACTTGTATACATATCTTTTTTCGCATCTATCTTTATGTATTAAAATGTGATTAATACCATGCCAATTATGAATATGTATGTAAAATAAAGGATGTAAACAAGTGGAAATAATATATTTTTTTTTCATAAAAAACTTGAGGGGGCTAGGGTTTAGGAAATTTAATTTAGGCTATTAACAATGCTTTTATGGTGCCTCCAACCAAGAGAAGCTTAAGACCAAATATGGGAACGTAAAAGATTGGCTAGATGGGCAAAAAAACAGAAAGAGGTTAAAAATGCTTTCTAGGTTTGGAAATGGGTAGAAAGCGAAGAGATATAAAGATTAATGGAGGGCTTCAAGCCTAAACCAAGAATAGAGGACATGACACAATATTTTCTTGTAGGGGCGAACTTAATAAAAACTAGGGCAAATTACAACTTACTCACCTATGGTTTAAACAAAATTTAAGTGACCTACCTGTAGTTTGAAATTTGACACTTTACCCACTTGAAGTTAGCTTAGTTAGAGTTCCATAACTCACTTATGTTGGGAAATTTAGACCCTGGTTGACAGATGTTAGGACATATGTGAATCATGTTAGGAACATATGTGAATATAGAATTGACTAATCTTTCGACAAAACGCACTTTACTTGTAATTGGGTAGATTTAGGATGTGTTTAATACTTCAAGGAACAAGGTTTCAAGTTCAAGTGTTAAAGCCTTGCAAGTCTGTCCAAAAATCAAGTGAAGAAGTGTTGGAGTTTAAAGCTCGATAGCTAGTATCTATCGAGGTTTAAAAGGTTGTTTTGCCCGATGCTCGACAGCTTCTCAACAAATAGGGTATTTATTAAGGTTTATAAAAATCAATTTTTTAGATTTGATTTCACTCCAATCCATGAATAGATGTTTGGGCTTTTTTTTCTCACAACCCTAAACATATATAAGGATTTTATTAAAGGCCGTCACAATTGATGCAACTTGATGCAACTCAATGCAAAAAATTTTCACAAGCATATTGTGAACTAGAGGCATATGACCTAGTTCATCTTTCTATTCGAGAAGCTGCTGTGTTTATACACTGTAGGGTTTTGTAACTAAGGAGTTTCGTGATCTTCATCGTGTTGATGAACTGAAGAACTTTGCAGCTAAAATCTTTCTCAAGTTGGTGAGTAAGCCGCGTACTGGGATCCGCGCATCGAATTGATTAGTCATGTACTGGGAGCTGTGTATTGAAAGAAGAGATTGCCACTACAGAACAAGTCCAATTGAGTATTGGGGTAAAGGTTCAACTGTAGGTTGGTATAAGGTATTGAGATTCTTTTACTTGTAACCGCTTGTTGTGATAATAGTGAATTCTCAAGAGTGGTGACCTTAAAATCACCCGGTGGGGTTTTTGCCGTGTAGGTTTTCCCCATTAGTAAACAAATCACTGTGTCAATTTATTTTCTGCTGCATTTTAACTTAGTTGGTGATTTGTTTGTGCTACCATGCTTATTGTATGCTAATTGAATTAATTAATTTACTTGGCTAATAAATTGGTTAATTCATCATAAGGGGTCAATACATTCTTGGTCTATCAATAGAATTAATAAGTTTTCAACCCAAGTTGTTAATTAGATTTATTATGAATAAACCTTGTTAAAAAAAACAAACATCAATATCATGTCAATATCATGCACATCAGAATAGTAAATAAGACAAGATATGATGACCTAAGAAAACTAATGAAACAAACTAGTTTCATAGTGAAAAAACCTGGTGGGAAACCTTCCTAAAAAGCAATTCATTATAGTAAAGAGAAGTTTTAGATCTAGTACAAAACATTTGTCCCTAGACTTTACAATCCCCATAGATAAACTTACAGTAGAAACCTTCTACCTCTTCAGAACCTCTAAACTCTTCAATATATGAATGCCACCCTTTTGCACGAATCCCAGTACGTGACTAACCAATGATGCATGGATCCTAGTACATGACTAACTCCTAGCAACTTGAAGAAGATGTTGTTGGTTGCAAAGTTCTTCACTTCATCAACAATGAAGATCAAGAAGCACTTGGTTACAAAACCCTAAGGCACAAAAGACGCTGTAACTTCTTGCAGAGAAATAAGGCACTAGGTCACTTTCTGTATGTGTTCTCTATATATAATGACCTTTAAAATAAGACTTATATATGTCTGGGGTTGTGAGAAAAGAAACCCTACACATACATGTCAGCATGAGCCAAAAATCAATTCTAGAAATTCTGATTTCGTAGATCTCTACAGATTTAGCTTCTGTCGAGCTTCATTCTTAAGTCTCGATAGATACTGTTTCTGTCGAGGAATCTGTCAAGTTTTAATGAACAACTTTTCTTCACTTGTTTCTTGGTCCAATCTTCATAACTTTAATACTTGGCTTGAACAACATGTTTCTTGAAGTACTAAACCCATCCTAGATCTACCTAATTACAATTAAAGTGAATTTTATCAAAAAATTAGCTAATTACATAAAATATGTCCCTAACAATCTCCCCATTTGACAATCCTGGACAAAACCACAACAAAACAAATAATCATGAGAGAAGTCTTAAATCACTCAACTCAGTCATAACCACTTGTTGTATTACACAATAAATCTATCCCTACTACAAACTTTTGAAAACTTTGCAAGAAGAGAGTTCATGGCAAGATAGACTTTCACAACCTATCTTTCTGAAACACTTACACAAAAACTCATCAAGGCATCATGTGTGAAACAGAAATAAAGATTGCGTACATAAGGAAACATGTGTATAAAGATAGAGAAGAAACAACACATGTACAGATAGGTGAAGAAAACATACATCATCATCATATATATAAAAATAAAGTACAATGTATGTAATAAGATGGTCACAAGACCGGTGTACAAGAAGCTAAAAGAAGCTCCTATAACAACAAATGAGGTAAACACTTCCCCTAACAAGATGAAACACAACTCCCCCTTACAAAGGCAAGTATTTATACCCTTAACATGTAGAATCTAAAAAAGAAACCACATTTTCCCCCTTTTTGTCATAATTGACAAAGGGTACAAGAAGTTATAAAACTTCACCCAAGAAACATAAAGATGATCAAGGGGGCACAAGGAATCTATATAAATGTAAGAATGTAATGAAACAAGATGCTATGGATAACAAGATAATAGAAAGATGCAAAACATGTGAAAAACAAAGAAAAATGAAATGCATGCAAGGGTATCTCAATTGATCGAGGAGGTGTCGAGCATCTATCGAGAAGAAGCCAACCTCAATGTATCGAGAATCTGTCAAAGATGTGTCAATAAGAGTAGCTTTGAGCAATAAGAGTAGCTTTAAACAATAACCATAATTGTGTAGCAACGTACTGGGTATGATTATTCAATCATACCATAAACTTAATAGAGAAATTCTTATAGTCTCTTCTCCTTCCCTTGTCCCATTGTTGTACCTTGAGAGGAGATTTGTACCCAAACACAACCCACGCCGATTTAGAGTGTAGAGAGTGTTTTGGAGCTTGGGAAGCATTTGTGATTTGCCAAAAAGAGCTGGTGAGGCTTGGCAAATGCAATCGGGTGGTATTGCAGGATTCGGATAACTAGTGAAGACAAGACTCTGAGAAATCTGTTGGTAGCTGGAGTTTGGAGGACTCAAGTACATTGGGTAGATTAGGCTTGGAGGGTCTTTTTGATATCCTTGTACTCCAACTTATTCACTGGTGGATTGACTTTGACTTGGAGGGTTGCGGAGAGGTTTTTTGCTGAGTTCCTTGGTTTCCTCTTCGATAACACATCTTGGTGTTATCTTGTACTTGCATCTCTCTTCCCTTACTCTTTAAGCTTTATATTTGTTGTTGCTTGTTTGTGGTTATGGCTTAGAGAGTAGTTTCAGTTATTGCGTATAATTTACTCTTGTTCCGCACTTAGATAAGTTAGAGTAAAAGCAATCAAGCTGTGTTTTTAAAATTAGGGGTCTAACCAAGCTATAGTGTTTTACACTATTTGAGCTTTCAATTGGTATCAGAGCAGATACACTTGTTTTGGTTTAAATACCTAAGTGTGATCCTCAACCCTTTGTGTTTATGGCCATGGATAGTGTTTTGTGTGCCTCTTTGCATGTTTTGTATGATGTTGATTGTAACATGCCACATATTTGTAAAAATGCCTCGATGAGTGTTTATCCACTTGCTTGTGATGACATGTTACATGACTCTTTGGGTGCTGTTAAAATTCCTGATGTCAAACTCTTGAAGAAAAAGTAAAAGAAATTTCATGAGGTTTTGATCAAGTTCATTGGTGAAAAGATGATTTGATTGCTAAACTTAATGAATCCAATAAATTGGTTGAGAAATATAAGAAACTTGTTGAAAATTCTTTTGAAAAGATGAAAGAGTTTGAATGTTTGAATGTGGACTTGGATGCTAATCTTGTTTTGTCTAACAAACTTGTTGATGATCTTAAATGTGAAAATGAATCTTTTAAGATGCATGCCAAGTGTTTGATATTTGAATCTATTGCTAAAAAGGAAGAAAATCTTTGTTGCAATCATGTTGTGTTGCCTAATTTTGTGCTTTTTATGAGTTCTACCTCTATAGACAACTCAGTGTACATTCCTCCACACAAAAGAAATCAAAAACTGGATAGAAAGACTCTTAAGCCAAAGCCTTTGTTTAGGTCTCATCCTAGGGATTTGAATGTATCTAAGTTTGTTCCTACTTGCCACCATTGTGGTGTGATCAGTCACATAAGACCTTAATGTTCCATGTTGAAAAGAGAACAAAATCATGTTGCTAGATCCCTCCCTAAAAAGCCTTGTGGACCTAAACACATTGTTTGTCACCATTGTGGTGCCTTTGGTCATCTAAGACCTCATTGCTATAAGTTTCAAGCTCTTAAAAAAAAAAAAAAAAAAAAAAAAAAAAAAAGAAGAAGAAGAAGAGAAACTTAATCTTCTTGGAAGTTGTTCTTTGCAAGCTAAACCGGATTGGATTGAAAGTGGTAAGTTGTTAAAGCATGTGGTTAATGCTCTTACCTTCTTGCCTATGTGCATCTCTGGTTCTCAATCTTCTAACCCCTGTCTGACTTTTCATGAGACACTCATTCCAAACAATCGTTCTGTTTGGATGAGGAAGGGTTCCTATGGTTGATCTTATACTCTTTTAGTCCCTGATCTAATTCATTTGATCTTTGTAGGAATCTTCATGTATTAGATGCTTCATTATCATGCATTTGTGCATCTTGCATCTCTTGATATGCATTTTTTTCATTATTGATCTTACTTTGTTGCTTTTGTTTTGTGTGAGTTAAAAATCCAAAAACTCATAAAAAGTAAAAAATCTCAAAAAGTTTGATCGCTTGTATTGTGTCATATCGCATGTGAGTTTGGCCTAGTACCTTCATACTAATGGCATAGTGTATTTATGAGCTTAGCTTGTTATGTATGCACATATTAAATATGAGTGAAATTTAGAAATCTATGTTCGATTGTTGTAAATAGATCTTCAAGCTTGTTATGAATATCTAATCAATAGTCTTGATTGATCTTGATACATGCATAGACTTGATTCTATATATCTCCTCACATTTATTTATTTATTTATTTATGACAAAAAGCCCTTTAAACATCAATCTCTAAAAGGAGAAAGAGCTGAAATAGTCTTGCTTCGAAAACTATGAAAGTTCAAAAACGTGTACACAAACACCTTTGAACGTTTAGACCCCCAAATAACAACTTAATCAATTCAAGCAATATGTCAAACAACTAGTGTGCGGAAACTTAACATATGCTATCAAAACGAAATTGATTAAATACTATCTAAGCCATAACAGATTAATATCCACAGCAGATAAGTAAAAAGGCAAAGATAGAGAGGAAGGAAGATGCAAACACAAAGACAACACGCGATGTGTTATCGAAGAGGAAACCGAAGCCCTCGGCGAAAAACCTCTCCGCCGCCCTCCAAGCGGTAATCAATCCACTAGAAAATATAGTTGGGATACAAGGACAGCAATAGACCCTCCAAGCCTAATCTACCCAGTGCACCTAAGCCCTCCAAGCTTCTTGCTCCAACGAGGTTGCGCCGAACCTTTTTCTTTTCTAGCTTCCCGGATTCCCTACTAGACCGTAGCATCAACCAATGAAGATTGGTTCCTTCCTAACTGCTTCCCAGAAATCCAAACAGCAGTCTCACAATGATGATAATGGTGAGAACCTGGTTTGGTATAAAGCCTCTCAAGGATTTGACAATGGAGAGGAAGAGAGTTGAGGAATTTGAAGAGATTCTAAGGTAGAGATTGTGGGTGAAACAATCTGGTTTTTCTTTAGGGTTTTTCTCTCAAAATTCTCTCTGGAAGCTCTCTTTCAATCGTGGGTAAAAGGGGTATTTATACTGGAGTGGAGAGGAATGTGAAACGTCAGAATTCTACAAAACAGGGGTGGCTCGCGGCTTGATCTCGCGGCTTGACTAAGTCGCGAGATCCAGTCGCGAGATAACCGTATGGCCAGTTGTCCTGTTTTGTCCTGTAGTGCTCCAGCTAGCAGACTGTTCACCTTCCAGCATGCTTGACACGTGAGGTTGCTTCTGGCGGCTTGAAGCCGCGAGTCACCCGCGAGACCCAGCCGCGACACTCTGTTTTCTTGCACACTCTTGAACAAACTTCACTCTATCTCACTCACTACCCTTACATCAAACCCACCTAAATACAGGGTTACTAAATGCTGAATTACAAGCAAATTTGGCACGGAATAAAGCCAATAAGATGGTTGAATAAATTCAACCTTACAATCTCCCCCTTTGGCTATTCCGTGACAAAACCCTAAAACAGACTCTAGACTTAACATGTGAGTTGGGAACAGTTGAACAAAAACTCACTCACACCTAACTCTAGAAGCTGTGAAGCACTTGAATCATATGAACATAATACTCCTGAAACACAACAATACACCATGATCATTGTAAGCAGAAAATTATACAATGCATATGAAACAGGCAATAAGTGATCAAGCAAAGATGGAGTTATGAAACAAACCATGGCTTGATCAACCAAGTGAACACCACAAGGTAGTGATCACAGTGCTCATTCACACTTGGAATGAACACAAGAACATACAAGTTAACAAGCACAAGGCAAGACACTTGTATGCACAACACTCAACCAATGCATATCACACAAGGCATATGCATCTAGGAACAATCCTACAAGGGCACAAGAGTGACAGTACATAAACCAAAATGCATAACATTTAGATTAAAGTACTGATTTCAACATAGTATAAAGGCTGCACTAGGCAAGGTACAAACCATAAAGCCTACAAACATGCAAAAGACATAAACCCTAAAAGCTTACATAAGCACATGGGTACAAAACCAAACATCCTGAATAACATCATCAAAATATATTAAACTTTAAACCAAGAGTATAAGTTAAGAGTTAGAAACAATACACCAAAAAAGTGTATCAAACCAATAAAAACATTAAATAAATAGTACCCAACAAGCATAAACCTAAAAACCATAAGTTTAGAGGATAAGACTAAAAACAAAAGTATGACAAAAGTATGTGTGTGTGTGTGTGTGTACTCCCCCTATCACTATGCACACTTCCCTTTGGACTTTTCTCCCCCTTACTGAAAGCTCTCCCCCTTTTTGTCACGAATAGCTAAAGGCTCTCGTCCAACTTTCGTTGAATATCATCTAGCTGATTCTCCATAGTCTCGAGACGCATTTGAACATGGTTGTTTGTGGAGTAGAGAAGTGCCACAAGCTCATCAACGCGTTTCTGAATATGCTCGAGTACACTGCCAGCTCTATCAGTATGAGGAGCAGTCGGAGCTTGCGGAATAGGAGCTGGTGAAGCTTCAGGAACAGCACGTGATGTAGATGTGGTATGTGCTGGTGTCTCTGAGTCAGGGGCAGATGGAGTGACCGGAGAGATGTGAGCACTCCTTGGTGATTTAGAGGAGTGACTTCTGCTAGCTTGAAGAGTGAGCAAGGAAATGGGACGTTGACGAGTCAACATTTTTCCATCTGCAGGAGGAGTAATGCCTTCACGAAGAATGAGCTTCATGATGAGACTGCAAAATGGAATAACTCCTCGTGCTGCAGATCGACATGCGGTCTTCCTCAAGATGTAGTAGATGTGAGCACATATGTCAATGGGAGCTCCTGTAATAAGGTCACAAAGAAATAGAGCTCTCCCAAGATTGATGAATGTAGTGTTGGACAATGGGTAGAGATTGGTGAACATGATCAACTTCAGTGTGGTCAGCTCGGGTGCAAACTTTGCGGTGCTGATGGAGGTTCCTACACTGGATACTTCATGATCGTATCCTAGGATTTGCAAAATTTCTCCAACTTCCGGATTTCGTTCATCGTAAGGAGTAATATTAACATTCTGAGGTCTGGTGATGCTGAGAAGGTCTGCGATGGAGTTTGGGGTAACACTGAACTCTGTTCCTCTGACCCAGAAAACGAGTTCAGGTCCAAGATCAGTTGCATTGGAGAAGCATTCTTTGACCAGCTCATCCATTGGGTCATCAAAGTTCCCGAACAAGTTTGCCCAATCTCGGTTCTCAAAGATTCGAGGGATGAAAGTGGTCCCTAAGGTATTAAACTCTACCACTCGTTCCACTATAGTGGTCGACTTGTCAAACACATTTGAGTAGACGTGTGAGTTAAGAGGAAGTCTGAATCTATCCTCATTGGGGTCTTGAGAAGCCTGAGATGATAATTGAGTCCTTTTGGCAACTGGTGTTGCTGGTTCGTCAGCAATAATGTCTTTACCCCTGGAAGATCGACGAGACATCTGCAAGATAACATTCCCACAGCAAAGAACCAAACACCAATACCACACAAGACCAATGTCAACATGATTCAGTGTAAACAGAATATCAATATACAAACACAAATTGAAGATAGTGCAGACCCAATCAAACTACCAACAACACACAGAAGCACAAAATGATAGGTGCAGCAATATGGTGATAGTGCACCAAGACATAGAAGGACAGAACAACTAACACTTGTCGCTGAGACAGGTTATCAAGACCATGATATGCAAACAAATACAGCATTCAAACATTTAGAGCAGATAACATAAAATACTCCACCAGAGATATGAACAAGGAAAAATATTTCAACATGAAGAACCCAATAATCCATACTAGAGAACAAGGTTGAGATACAAACACCCAAAAAGGATTCAGTAACCAATATCATTATCAGAAACAATGCTTAAGCAAGTGAAATGAGTAAGTCAAATAGACAACAAACCCATTTAACAAAAGATTTTCAGACTCAATAAAAGGCAAATATCAGAACAATGAACATCACATTTTGACTGTTCAACATGAGAATAGATGAGAACAAAATCAAACAAGACCCGCCATACCCATTTCATAAGAGAGAAGTATTTCGTACACAATATCAACCCAAACAGCAGCAAGAAAAACCAGGAAAAGAGAAAATGAGATTGAGAAAGCATAAACCCTTACCTTTTCTTGATGATTTGGATAAGAAATGAAGCACCAATGAGGGTTGAATATGGATTCACAGAGTTTTTGGAAAGGAAGAAGTTTAGAGAGAAGATGAACAGTCATAAAAGTTCGAGGGAAAACTGAAAAAGGTTTAAAAACTGCTCCTGTTTCTGCAAAACACCCGATTTTCGCGACTGGATTAAGTCGCCACATAGTCTCTAGCTTAAGCCGCCAAAACACACAAGACCAAAAATTTGAAAATTTTTCTAAGTGTTTTTCGCGACTGGAAGGTCTACCCGCGAGTGAGTCGCGAGCTGAGCCGCGAAAATCTCTGAGTAACCTCGCGACTGGACCTTCCACTCGCGAACAAGTTGCCAAAAATTACCCGCGGAGACGCGACTGAGGCTCGCGACTTGACATACCCGCGACTGAGCCGCCAAAACAGGGCAAAACAGGTTTTTGAAATTTTCAGATTTTTCAAACAAAATACTTTCCAAAAACACCTAAAACACTCAAAAATCTTTTTGTGCTTGAAATAACAAAGATTGAGCATGTGAAAACACATTTCATCAAGTACAATCACACAAATGAATATGGCATTTATTGAACATAAACTTGTGTGTTGTGTGTGGATATCAACAATGAGATAGTCCTTAGACTAATGTGAAGCTTCAATGATCAATTCAACCAAGCCATACACAATTAGCACTAGATCATGTGACCCATCTCAATTATAGAAATATGTATATATGACTTCCCACAAAACTTGATAACATGATTTGGAGCTTTACATTTGACTCCACTTTTAATCATAAACATTTGATCTTTTTGATCTTTTGAGTCAATCACCTCTCATTGTGAGAGTGATATAGGATATTTCACTTTAATGAATAAGCCTTTGGCTTTTTGAATGAACAATCACTTCAATATAAGGTCGCTTACGCTTTTTCCTAGTCAAATACTAGAGTGTGCGACAGGCTTTTGCAGCTCAATATCTCTTTTCATTTGGAGATTTACATTTGGAGAGCTCTTTTTAGCAAAACAAAAATAAAGAGTGGGAAGATATATAGACACAAGTCTATGCAAGTCTCAAGATCAACAAAACCATTCACTAATCATTCATGACAAGTTTGAAGATCTATTTATAACAATCACAAAGATTTCAAGATTTTTCCCACAGTGATATAAGTGCATAAATACAAGCAATGCTCGAAAATGCACAAAGCCATTAGCACAAAGGTACAAGGAAAAACAAGTTTTGAGACAAAAACTCAACAAAGTCAATCAAGCTTTTTGATTTTCTATTTTTTATGTGATTTTTGGATTTTTGACACAAGAAACAAAAAGATCGATAAGACAAAATTAAAGAAATGTACAAAAAGACAAACAAACAACCAATCAGCAAAAATAGCAAGCAAAATAATCAAACATAGTCACAAAGCATAGGAAGTATTGATGCATGGACATGTTGTAATGCTTATGCATGAGTACCCTTATTCACCCTCACGTCACTTGCGTTTGGGGTGATTTCCTTATAGGATTGGGTACGGGAGTTAGGGCTTTCAAACCTTCATGAGAAGCTTTCCAAGCAGTTGGTGAATGCACCAATCATCTTCATCACGTTCATCATTCCGGGATCACCATTTTGATCTCTAGATTGATCTCCAGCCCAACTTCTTCTCTCATTTCTAGGTCCTCCTGACCTTTGAGGGGTTGCACTATTCTTTGCTCTCAGTTTTTGGCAATTTGGTCGAGTATGCCCTTGAAGTCCGCAGTAGTGGCACACATAAGTTCCTCTAGGACCTCTTTGTGGTCGAGGACGTGACTTGGCACGAGATTCAGATCTGTCTGCAAACTGATTGCGAGGATTTAACATCCGTTGGTTCACCAAATTCTTCTTCTCCTCCACCTCGAGCTTCTCACCAGTAAGGTTAGCTACAACTGGAGCTTCAGCCTTTACAAACTTCACTCCTTTACTAACATTTCCAGACGAACTACCTCTTCCGGTATATCCCAATCCGGATTTGTCTGAGAAGCTCTTTTGAGATGATATAACATCATCTAGCTTCTTGGTGGTAACCCTCTCTACTTTAGCATTAGCTTGCACAACCTCACTCTCAAGAAACCTTACTTTTGTGTAAGCTTCGGACAACTCTCCATTCAGAGTTTCTATCTCACACTTGGCCTCCCTATATCGGATTAGGAGACTTTTGTAGTCCTCCTCAGCCTTCATTTTTCTCACAGCAGCCTTGGCCACCCTTGTGTATTCCCCGGACTTCTCCAAAAGTAAGTTATAATTCTCCTGAAGATTCGCGTTGCTTCCATCTACTTCAGCATCCGATTCTTCAACAATTCCTAGTGATTCATCATCACTATGTTCTCCAAGGTCTTGCACAAGCAGATTCAGTTCATCTGACGACTCAACATGAGCAATAGTCATAAAAGCCGAATAGTTCCCCTCTCCATCACAGCTCTCTTTAGACTCTGAGTCAGACGAATCCGAGTCACTCAAGGTCGTGGCATACACTTTACCTTTCGATTTCAAATAATTCGGACATTCCTTCTTGAAGTGTCCATGCCCATTACATTCGAAACAAGTGACACCTTGTGTAGGTTGGGATTCTTTTCCATCTTTCCTTTTGAATTCCCTTTTCTCCCTTCCAGAACTTTGGAATTTTCTTTTATCATCAAATTTGCCATTATTTTTGAATTTCAAAAACTTTTTGAAATTTTTGACAAGGTATGCAACATCTTTGTCAACCACATCTTCTCCCGATGAGTCTTGATCTTCCATCTTCTCATTAATGGTCTTTAGAGCAAGAGATTTACTCTTCCGTTGATTGGGCAGCGACATCTCATAAGTCTGCAGAGAACCCACCAGCTCTTGCACTTTGATGTCATCGAGGTCCTTGCTCTCTTCAATTGTTGTCACTTTAGCTCGGAAGCTTTCCGGCAATGATCGAAGGATCTTCCTTACAATCTTCGAGTCCTCCGTTTTCTCCCCCAAGTTGAACTTGCTGACAACCACTTCATTTAACTTGCCATAGAAAGAGTCAAAAGACTCATCCTCACTCATTTTGAGCTCCTCAAACCGAGTGGTCAGCATTTGTAACTTGGTGTCTTTCACTTTCTTCGTGCCTTCATAGGTAGTTTCCAAAATCTCCCATGCTTCTTTGGCCACGGTAATATGAGAAATCCTGTGAAATTCATCTGGAGACACACCACAGAAAATAGCATTGAGTGCTTTACTGTTAGCATTAGATGCAGCAAGTGCTGCCTTATCCCATGTGGATTTTGCTGCCTCTGGTTTGGTCCAACCAATCTCAACAGCATCCCAAACGGATTCATCAATAGAACACAGAAAAGCTTTCATTCGAACCTTCCAAAAAGCATAATTACTACCATCAAAATATGGAGGTGCATTTAGGGATTGAGACCTATCCATCTCAAAAGGGAGTCAAGGATCACACAATGGTAATGAAACCAATATCAGTGTACCCGCTCTGATACCAATTGAAAGTTCAAAAACGTGTAAAAACACCTTTGAACGTTTAGACCCTCAAATTACAACTTAATCAATTCAAGCAATATGTTAAACAACTAGTGTGCGGAAACTTAACATATGCTATCATACGAAATTGATTAAATACTATCTAAGCCATAACAGATTAAAATCCACAGCAGATAAATAAAAAGGCAAAGATAGAGAGGAAGGAAGATGCAAACACAAAGACAACACGCGATGTGTTATCGAAGAGGAAACCGAAGCCCTCGGCGAAAAACCTCTCCGCCGCCCTCCAAGCGGTAATCAATCCATTAGAAAATATAGTTGGGATACAAGGACAGCAATAGACCCTCCAAGCCTAATCTACCCAGTGCACCTAAGCCCTCCAAGCTTCTTGCTCCAACGAGGTTACGCCGAACCTTTTTCTTTTCTAGCTTCCCGGATTCCGCTACTAGACCGTAGCATCAACCAATGAAGATTGGTTCCTTCCTAACTGCTTCCAAGAAATCCAAACAGCAGTCTCACAATGATGATGACGGTGAGAACCTGGTTTGGTATAATGCCTCTCAAGAATTTGACAATGGAGAGGAAGAGAGTTGAGGAATTTGAAGAGATTCTAAGGTAGAGATTGTGGGTGAAACAATCTGGTTTTTCTTTAGGGTTTCTCTCTCAAAATTCTCTCTGGAAGCTCTCTTTCAATCGTGGGTAATAGGGGTATTTATACTTGAAGTGGAGAGGAATGTGAAACGTCAGAATTCTACAAAACAGGGGTGGCTCGCGGCTTGACCTCGCGGCTTGACTAAGTCGCGAGATCCAGTCGCGAGATAACCGTATGGCCAGTTGTCCTGTTTTGTCCTGTAGTGCTCCAGCTAGCAGACTGTTCACCTTCCAGCATGCTTGGCACGTGAGGTTGCTTCTGGCGGCTTGAAGCCGCGAGTCACCCACGAGACCCAGCCGCGACACTCTGTTTTCTTGCACACTCTTGAGCAAACTTCACTCTATCTCACTCACTACCCTTACATCAAACCCACCTAAATACAGGGTTACTAAATGCTGAATTACAAGCAAATTTGGCACGGAATAAAGCCAATAAGATGGTTGAATAAATTCAACCTTACAAACTAGTTATACTAGGAAAAGGTGGAGCAAAAATGTATTCAAAATGTATGATGTCAAAGCTAAAGGCTTATTCTTCAAAGAAATATAAAAAATTTCATAGCATCTTTGCTCAAAAATTGAGTTGTATTGATCAAAGAGTATGAAAAATGGAAGCCAAATGAAAAGTTTTCAATCATTGTAAAACTTTGGTGAGGAGTCATATATGTTTATTATACTAGTGAGATAGGTCACTTGACTTCGTGCTATTTGTATATGACTTGATTGAATTGGTCATTTAAGTTTCTTATTAGACTACCTACTAATTCATACTTGATACCCACACACAACACACAAGTCTAATATTCAATGAATATCTATTTCATTTGTGTGATTGTACGTGTTTAAATGTGATGTGTGTGTGCTCAAACCCAAAAAGATTTTTGAGAATTTTATTTGTTTCTGGAAGTGATTTTTGTCACTTTGTTTTTGAAAGTTTTTCTCAAAATGTCAAATTTTTTGTGTTGAAAAACTTTGTGTTTGGCCATTTTGCACTGCTTCTGCGAGTGGTTCCAAGTCACAAGATTTTTAATGAATTTCAATTTCTAAAAAATTTCAGGCAAAAATTTTCGCGACTCCCTCGCGAGTGGTTCTCAACTCAGACTTGACCCACGAAATTCTACCCTGTGCATTTGAACATTTCGTGAGTAGGTTTGTAACTAGTTTGCAAGTCACTGACTCGTGAAATGCAGAAAAAGACAGCTTTTAAAGGGCTCGAAAATTCAGTTTTCAAAATACTTGTCTTTTTGCACTCCGTGACTCCCACCCTCCAAAACTCATTGAAAGCTCAAATTTGTGTGTAAACAAAAGAGCTTGTTTAGACCACCAAATTAAAATTACGGCGAGATTGCTTTTACTCTAACTTAGACAAAGTGCAAAATAAGAGTAAATGACCACAAACAACCGATAACAATACCCTAAGCCATATTCATCCATTATCAACGATATTAAATAAAGCTTAAGAGTAGGGAAAGGAGATACAAACACAAGATAACACTGAAACATATTATCAAAGAGGAAACCAAAGAACTCGGCGAAAAACATCTCCGTCGCCCTCCAAGCGGTAATTGATCCACTAGAGAATAAAGTTAGAGTACACGAATAACAAAAGACCCTCCAAGCCTAGTCTACCGAATGTACTTGAGCCCTCTAAGCTCCTGCTACCAATTGGATTCTCAAAACCTTGTCTTCTCTAGCTTTCCTGGATCCCACAATACACTCGATTTCATTTGCCAATGATTGGCTCCTTCCAATACTTTCCAGTAGCACCAAAATCTCACTTGACACTCAAATTGTGTGTGATAAGTGTTTGGGTTTTCATCCTCTCAAGGATTTAGAGATGGAGAGGTAGGAGTAGAGGAAAACCACAAGGAAATGTGTAAATGATTATGGGTATAACAATCTCTAATTCTCAAGTGTGTATTCTAGGGTTTTCTCTCTGAAAAGCACTCCTTACAATATATGGGTAATGAAGGTATATATAGTGTGGGTAAATACTTGGTAAAACAAACATGACAAATTAGCCAAATAAATTATTTCACGAGTATTTCGCGGGAAGGCCTTGCTCGCAAGACACTCGCAAAAACTCCAGGCTATCATGACTCTTCGCATTCCAGTCATGTGCTCTATGCATGGCTACTTCGCGGATTAGTTTCTCGCAAAATCCACTTGTTCTTTAATTTAAACTTGAGTCTTCACACTCTCTCACACTCATCCCTTACAATTAAAAAACCCACATAAATATAAGGAAATATGATTGAATAAAATTACAATCAAATTTGGCACAGAATTAAAGCCAACACAAAATATTTGTAAATCACAACTTTACAGTCTCCAACTTTGGCTATTCCGCGACAAAACTCCTAAATAGACTCTAAACTTAAACGTGAGTTTGGGAACATAGGCAAAACTCACTTACACCTAATTCTAGAAGCTGTGAAGCATTTGCACTATATACATCTGTATCCTAAAACACTCACACATAAACAAAACATTCATTAAGCTCATTACAAGTTAAACACAAGGTACGTATAGGAGCAAGTAAAATGTGATCAAGATATTAAACATGATATAAGCTATGAAGCATAACTTGATCAAACATGAACAGTCATTAAGGAATGACTACAATGAACATTTATCTAGTAAATGATAATCTGGACACGCAATGCAATTAAGAGCAATGGAGGGCCAAATACATGGGGTAGACTAGGCTTGGAGGGTATTTTGTTATTCATGTACTCCAATCTTATTCTCTAGTGGATCAATTTCGACTTGGAGGATCACGGAGTGGTTTTTTGCCGAGTTCTTCAGTTTCCTCTTCGATAACAAGTCTTGGTGTTATCTTGTGTTTGCATATTTCTTCCCTACTCTTTAAGCTTTCATTTTATTGTTGATAATGGATGAATATGGCTTAGGATAATGTTAACGGTTCTTTACACTTATTTACTCTTGTTCCGCACTAAGTATAAGTTAGGGTAAAAGCTATTTAGCCGTAATTTTTAATTAGGGGTTTGAACAAGCTCTAGTGTTTTAGCACAAATTCGAGCTTTAAATTGGTATTAGAGTGGGTACACTTATCGGATTTCATTATCCTAGTATGATCCTGGAGCCCTTGTTTTGCTATGGATATGGTAGTGGCAAAGGCCAACATAAATTGTGGTTCATGTGTTTGTGATAATGACTCTATGAGCATCTTTGGAGATTGTCCTAACAATGAGCTCTTAGAGTTATTCAAGTGTAAAAAACATGCAAGAATGTTCATACACATGTTGAAATGTCTAGAGCATAGAAATCATGAGCTTCATAATAGCTTGTGTGAGTCTAATTCCTTAATTGCTAAATATAAGAAAAGGAATAGATATTTATGTAATAAGCTTGATGGTCTAAAAAGAAAGCTTCACTCATTCATGAATAATGTAAAGGGGGATGAGTCGTGCTTTGAAAATAAAAAAATGTTTATCTCATGCTTGTCTCTTTGTTCATACCGCTTTGAAAGTGTTTAATTCATGTTTGTGGTATCTTGACAGTGGGTGCTCAAGGCACATGACCGGGGACAAATCACTCTTTAAAAGCCTTAAGGAGAAGGAGGATGGTTATGTCATGTTTGGAGATGGCAGCCACTCATAAGTCCTTGGAAAGGGAACTATTGATATTCTAAGACTTCCTTTGTTGACTGATGTTCTTTACATCAAAGGGCTGAAAGCAAACTTGATGAGTATCACCCAAATATATGATGAAGACTTTCTGGTTCAATTTTCCAAGAAAGGGTGTCTAATTTTCAACGAAGAAGGTGTACCAGTCTTGAAGGGACTTAGGACCACCGATAATTGCTATGGTGTGGCTCCCAAGAAAAATGTATCATGCCGGATTGCCCGAGTTAATCTGCTAGAGTTATGGCACCAATGTTTTGGCTTAAAGCTTGAAGCCGTGATTGGTTTGCTAAAATTAGGAAAGATCGAGAAAAATGTTTGTGGCCCATGTCAATTGGGAAAACAGACTAAATCAACCCATTCCATAGTGAATGTTGTTGCTACATCTCGTCCATTGGTGTTGCTTCATGTTGATCTAATGGGTCCAATGAGAACATAAAGCATGGGTGGAAAAAGATACATCATGGTTGTGGTTGATGATTTCTAAAGGTACTCTTGGGTGGAATTCCTTAGAGAAAAGTCAGAGGCATGCCAAAAGATGGAAAAACTATGCAAGAAGCTTTAAAACGAAAGAGAGTTCCCATCGTCAAAATCAGAAGTGACCATGGGAAGGAGTTTGAGATTCTAAATTTGAAACATTTTGCAATGAGCATGGTATCAAGAAGGAATTCTTAGCCCCAAAGACTCCACAACAAAATGGGGTTGTTGAAAGGAAGAATCGGGTGATCTAAGAGATGGCAAGAGTTATGCTTCTCAACAAAGACATTCAACATAAATTTTGGGCTGAAGTGGTGAACATGTCATGCCACATTGGGAATAGAATTTTCTTCTGAACGGGAACAAAGAAAACATCATATGAGATTTGGAAGGAAAAGAAGCCTAAGGTGAGATACTTTCGAGTATATTGGAAGTAAATGCTTCATTCTCAATGATAGAGAAAATCTTAGGAAGTTTGATGCCAAGAGCGATGAAGGGATTTTCCAAGGATACTCCGTAAAGAGCTGGGCTTATAGAGTGTACAACAAGCGCACAAAGATAGTGATGTAATCAATAAATGTGGTTATAAATGACACCATTCTGGAAAAGAGTGTTAGTGAGGATGGAGATGCTCCAAGCCTTAAGAAGAATGATGGCAATGGTAACATGTCACAAAGTGATGATGGAGGGAGACAATCACCAGAAAAGGAAACTACTCCTACCGCATCAAGAAGGGAGACTAGATCAACTCAAGGGTCATTAAGTCCACTCTCTTCTCCAGAAGTTCAGCCTCCGATCTCCTGTGATGAAGAACCCTCCACTTCCAAGAAACCCTCGTCAAGAGTGATTCTCAATCATCCCAAAAGTAACATAATCAGTGATTTAGATGAAGGACTTTGCTTGAGAAGAGGACCGAGCTATAGTACAAATAATGTGATGTATCATTGATACCTTGCTCAATTTGAACTAAAGAAAGTGGAAGAAGCTTTGAAAGATGAAAATTGGGTAGAATCCATGCACCAAGAGTTACATCAATTTGTTAGAAATGATGTATGGGAGTTGGTTCCAAGGCCCAAAGACACGCACGTGATTGGCACAAGTGGATCTTCAAAAACAGAACTGATGAGGATGGTGAAGTTGTTCGAAACAAAACTGATAAGCATGTATTATGAATTTCAAGCTATATCAAATGGATGTGAAGAGTGCATTTTTTAATGGACTTCTACATGAAGAAGTGTTTGTTAAGCAACCAAAGGGGTTCCAAGATCCACATTTTCTAGACCATGTTCTAGGATTGAAGAAGGCTTTATATGGGCTGAAGCAAGCACCAAGAGCATGGTATGATTGTCTCACATCATACCTTTTAGATCGTGGCTTTAAGAGAGGTCAAGCTAATTGGACACTTTTTGTCAAATGAGATGAGAAATCTCTCCTTGTAGCTTAAGTATATGTGGATGACATTGTGTTTGGTTAAACAATTGATGACCTTGAATTTTTAGAAGAAATGAAGAAGAAATTCGAAATGAGCATGGTGGGGGAGCTAAACTACTTCCTGGGTCTTTAAGTAAAACAATGAAAAGATGGGATATTCATACCTCAAGAGAAGTATGCCAAAATTTCTCATAAAGAGATTCAATTTAGACTCCAAGAAACATGCATCCACTCCAATGAGTTCCTTGGTAAAACTGAGCTTCAATCTAGCCAGTGTGGAAGTAGATCCAACCCTTTACAGGAGCATGATCGACAGTCTTCTATGTCTTACTGCAAGTAGGATGGACATAGCCTTTAGTGTCGGGGTATGTGCTCGTTTTAAAGCAGCACCAAAGAGTCCCATATGATAGCGGTAAAAGAATCATTCACTATGTCAATGGAACATTCGACTATGGGATTTGGTACTCAAAAGACTCAAATGACTGCCTAGCCAAATACTTGGATGCTACTTGAACCAGGTGTGTTGATCTTAGAAAAAGCACCTCGGATGGTTGCTTCTACCTTAGAAAAAATTTGGAATCATGGATGAGCAAGAAGCAAAATTCAATGTCTTTATCAACTGCTAAAGCAGAGTACATTGTAGCGGGCAATTGTTGTTCTCAACTCTTATGGATGAAAAACTTCTTCATGATTATGGGATCTCTCAAGACACCATGTGCGTCTTTTATGACAACACTAGTGCCATTAATCTATCCAAGAACCCTATTCAACACTCAAAGTCAAAACATATCGAAATTCAATATCATTTCATTCGAGACTTGGTGGAGGAGAAAAATGTATGGCTGGAGTTTATCAACACTGACAATCAAAAGGCTGATATTTTCACTAAACCACTTGATGGTCCACGGTTTGAATCTCTTCGTAAGACCATTGGTGTCGATATCATCCCTTAATTCATATCTCTTGTGTGACCTACACTTGATTATTAGTGCATTCATGTTAAAAAAGTTTCACATGTTATCATTTTTCTTTTACAAGTCTTTGTTTGTTTTCCTTGTTTTTGTTGATCTTACTTTATTTGATTTGTTTTTGTGTGTTGAAAAATTCAAAAACCCATAAAAAGTGAAAAATCTCAAAAAGTTTGATTGCTTGTATTGTGTATATCACATATGAGTTTGGCCTAATACTTTCGTACTAATGGCATAGTGCATTTACAAGCTTAGCTTGTTATGTATGCACATTTTTTAAGTGTAAGCGATATCTAGAAATCTACGTTTGATTGTTGTAAATTGATCTTTAAGCTCATCATGAATGATTGGTCAATGGTCTTTCTTGATCTTGATACATGCGTAAACTTGTGCTTGTATATCTCCTCACATTTTTTTTTTTCAAAAGAGCTTTTCAAATTTCTAATTCTAAAAAGTGAAAAAGATGAAAAAGTCTTGCTTCGAAAACTAGTTTGACTAGGAAAAGGTAGAGCAAATTTTTATTAAAATGTATGATGCCAAAGCCAAAGGCTTATTCATCAAAGATATATCAAAAAGTTCATGGGATTGTTTCTCAAGAATTTGAGTTTTATCTGATCAAAAGTATGAAAGAAGACAGCCAAATGAAAAACTTTCAATAAAATGTAAACACATTGGTGAGGGGTCATATATGTTCATTTCTACAAGTGAGATAGGTCACTTGACTTCGTACTAGTTGTGTATGACTTGATTAAATTGATCATTGAAGTTTCATACTAGACAGTGGACTAGTTCATACTTGATCCACACACACAACACACAAGTCTAATGTTCAATGAATGCCTATTCCATTTGTGTGACTGTACATGTTCAAATGTGATGTGTATACTCAATTGCTTGATGATCAAACCTAAAAAAGATTTTTGAGTATTTTATATGTTTTTGAAAGTTTTTATGTTTTTTGTGTGTTTAGAGTTTTTCCGAACAGTCCATTTTTTTTTTTTTTTTTGGTTGAAAAACTCTTTTAGAGGCATTTTTGCTAGTAAGTCGTGAGTAAGAGCCTACCCGCAAAAATGAGGAAGCCAATTTCAGTATTTCTAGAAATTTACACAGAGAGTTTTGCGATTGTTTCATGAGAAAAAGCTTCCCATGAAAACTATCAAAGTGCTTCAGAGGCCATTTCACGAGAAACTTTGCGAGAAGCTTACTCGCGAAACGAGTGGTTTTTTAGTTTTTAAAAGCCAAACAGTGATAGTTTTTCAAATCACTATCTTTTGCCTCATTTGTGCCTCTCTCAACCCAAAACACTCTTTCACTCAAATCTCACCCAAAACTCAAGAACAATCATTCCTAAAACTCATCTAAGGTATGTTTTAACACTTTTTCACTCCTGATTCCTGATATTAAGTCTTAGATTCTAGGATTTCTAGGGTTGGGTTATTTTTAAAAGGGGTTGGGAAAAACTTATTTTCTGCAAAAATTTTTAATTTTCTTGATTGGGCTGTGTCCCATTGTGTTTGTGTTGGCTCCAAGTGGCATTTTTAACATGTATTTAGGCAAGATTTAAACATGTTCATGCATTGTTTTACATGTTAGTTCTTTGTACGTGAATGTTCAAATAGTGTATAAAACACCTTGAATGTTTAGACCCCCAAATTACCAATTACCAATTCAAGCTTATTATCAAACAATGTATGTGCGGAATATGAAAATAAGCTAAAACATAATTGATAAAACAATCTAAAACAAATAAAATCACAACCACAGCAGAAATTAAATGGCAAAGATTAAGGGAAGAGAAATGCAAACACAAAGACAACACAGCGATGTGTTATCGAAGAGGAAACCGAAGTCCTCAGCATAAAACCTCTCCACCACCCTACCTCTGTACCTAAGCCCTCCAAGCTTCTTGCTCTAATGAGGTTATGCCGAACCTTTGTCTTCTCTAGCTTACTGGATTCCGCTATAGCCCATAGCATCAACCAATATCAATTGGTCCCTTCCTAACTGCTTCCCAAGCAGCAAATAACCTTCTCACCAAATAACCCTATCGACTAAAGCTTTCACTCGCGAGCAAGTCGCCAAACCAAGTCGCAAGAACTCTAAAAACCCAGATTTTTGGAAAATTTTCTAAGTCTTTTTCGCGACTGGGACATTGACCCGCAAGTGAGTTGCGAAAACCTTCTGTGTAAGCTTGTGACTAGGGGCATGCAACTAGATTGACCCGCGACCAAGTTGCCAAAACAAGGCAACACAGTTTTTTGAAATTTTTGATATTTTTGCATAAAAAGAAATGACTTTCCAAAAAAGAAAATTTAAAAACACTCAAAAATCTTTTTGTGTTTGATCAACAAAAATTATATGAAACACATTTAATCAAGTACAATCACACAAATGAATATGGCATTCATTGAACATAGACATGTGTGATGTGTGTGGGTACCAAAGATGAGATTATCCTTAGTCTAATGTAAAGCTTCAATGATCAATTCAACCAAGTCATACATAATTAGCACGAGGAAAAGTGATCAATCTTACTTATAGAAATATGCATATATGACCTCCCACATAAACGTAATTAGATAATATTGAAGCTTTTCATTTAGCTCCATTCACATCATAAGATTTGATTTTTTTGAATCAATACATCTCATGCTGAGATCGATGCCTGAAATTTTTAATATTTCAATTTGATGAGCAAGCCTTTGGCTTTTTGGGCATCATACATTTTTATAAAAGTCGCTTTCCCTTTTTCCTGGTCAAATACTAGTATCTGCGACGGTTTTTGCAGCTCATTATCTCTTTTCATTTTAAGATTTACATTTGTTAAGATTTTTAAGTAAAAAAAAAAAAAAAGTGTGGGAAGATATATAGGCACAAGTCTATGCAAGTTTCAAGATCAACAAAACCATTGACTAATCATTCATGATAAGTTTGAAGATCTATTTACAACAGACACATAGATGTCAAGATTTTTCCCACAATGATATGAGTGCATGAAGAACAAGCTATGCTCGTAAATGCACAAAGCCATTAGTACAAAGGTACAAGCCAAAACATGATTGTGACAATACATAATAATGTCGATCAAACTTTTTGGATTTTCTACTTTTTATATGTTTTTGGATTTTTGACACAAAAGCAAGAAAAAGATCGGTCAAAAGCATCAATGTGAAAACATTTATAACAAATACAAACAAACAAACACAAATTTTCAAATCAAGCTAGCATCACAACAAAAAGCACACAACCAAGCAAAGTTAGAAAACATAGGAAGTATTAATGCATGGATATGTTGTAATTCTTATGCATGAGTAACCTTCTTCAGCCAGACGTCACGTGCGTTTAGGGTGATATCCCTATAGGATTAGGTACGAGTGTTGTGGCTTTCAAACTTTCTGCTAAAGCTTGCCAAACGGGTGGTAAATGCATCAATCATCTTCATCACATCCCTCACTCCGCGATCACTTTCTTGACCTTTTGATTGTTTAGCAGTCCAATTCCCTTTGCCATGTTTTGGTCCTCTCGACCTTTGAGCACTTGAATTCTTCAATGCTTTTAGCTTGTGACAATTTGGTCTGGTGTGACCTTGAATTCCACAGTGATGGTAGAAGTGTTGGGTTCTCAGACCTCTTTGTGACTTTGGGAGTGATTTCCCTTTACCCTTAGGTTTGACCATTGATTGGTTAGGAGGCTTAGTCATAAACCGTTGGTCAGTCACATTTCTCTTCCTATCCGACTTCACTTTCTCAGCATTCATGGTAGCTACCATCGGTTCTTTGGCTTTCACAAACTTCATTTCCTTGGATATATTGGCAGCCAAACTACTCTCTCCAGTATATCCCAATCTGGTTCTATCGGAGAAAGGTTTTTGATGAGAAAGTACTGCATCAAGCTTCTTGGAGGAAATTCGCTCTACTTTAGCATTGGCTTGAACTACCTCAAGCTCAAGGAATTTTATCTTTGATTAAGATTCGGTCAACTCTCCATTCAACGTCTCTATTTCACATTTGGCTTCCTTATATCGCACAAGAAGACTTATATAATCCTCTTCTGCCCTCTTCATCTTTTTAATGGCTTCCTTAGCCACTTTTGCATATTCACTGGTCTTTTGAGGGAGGGAATTGTAGGTCTCTTGTAGTCCCACTGTTCCTTCATCTTCCTCATCATCAGATTCCTCAACTATCCTAGTTGACTCTAATTCAGTGTGCTCACCAAGCTCTTCCACTAGCACACCCACATCATCTGAAGATTCCACAGGAGCAATGGTCATGAATGCAGAAAAGTGTCCCTCTCCATCATAGCTTTCATCTGAATCTGAATTAGAGGAGTCGGTGTCACTTAGAGTGGTGGCATACACTTTGCCCTTCGCTCTCAAATAATTGGGACACTCTTTCTTGAGATGTCCTTGTCCGTTGCACTCAAAGCACGTGACTCCTTGAGAGGATTGAGAGTCCTTCCCATCTTTCCTCTTAAAATCCTTTTTCTCCTTTCCGAAATTTGGGAATTTTCCCTTCTCAGCAAGTTTTCCATTTTTTTTGAACTTCAAGAACTTTCGGAAATTCTTCACAAGATATGCCACATCTTTATCGACAACATCCTCATCCGATGAGTTGTGAGCATCTATCCTCTCATTAATTGTCTTAAGAGCAAGGGATTTGCTCTTCCTTTGTGACGACAAAGATTGCTCATAAGTTTGAAGTGAGCCAATTAGTTCTTGAATTTTGATATCATCAAGGTCATTGCTCTCTTCAATTACTGTGACCTTTGCACGATAGCTCTCCAGCAATGATCGAAGGATTTTCCTCACTATCTTTGAGTCCTCCGTTTTCTCACCCGAGTTGAACTTGCTAATAACCACTTCATTCAGCTTGCCATAGAATGAGTCGAATAACTTTTCTTCACTTATTTTCAGCTCTTCAAACCGAGTGGTCAGCATCTGCAACTTAGTGTCTTTCACCTTCTTTGTTCCTTCATACATGGTCTCCAATATTTGTCATGCCTCTTTGGCAATTGTGATGTGAGATATCCTGTGGAACTCATTTGGAGATACACCACAAAAAATAGCATTTAGTGCTTTGCTATTTGCATTAGCTGCCGCGAGAGCTGCCTTATCCTATGTGGATTTGGCAACCTCCGGCCTAGTCCATCCAACATCAATTGCATCCCATACACTTTCATCAATTGAACACAAGAATGGTGGAACATTTAAAGATTAAGACCGGTCTATCTCAAATGGGGTCAAGGATCGCACTAAGGTAATTAAACCACAGCAAGTGCACCCACTCTGATACCAATTGAATGTTCAAATAGTGTGTAAAACACCTTGAACCTTTAGACCCCTAAATTACCAATTACTAATTCAAGCTTATTGTCAAACAATGTATGTGCGGAATATGAAAATAAGCTAAAACAGAATTGATAAAACAATCTAAACTAAATAAAATCACAACCACAGTAGAAATTAAATGGCAAAGAGTAAGGGAAGAGAGATGCAAACACAAAGAAAGCACAGCGATGTGTTATCAAAGAGGAAATCGAAGTCCTCAGCGTAAAACCTCTCCGCCACCCTTCAAGCGGTCAATAATGCACTAGAGAATGAAGTTGGGATACATGAACAACAAAAGACCCTCCAAGCCTAATTTACCCAGTGTATCTAAGCCCTCCAAGCTTTTTACTCCAACGAGGTTACACCGAACTTTTGTCTCCTCTAGCTTACCGAATTCTACTATAGCCTATAGCATTAACCAATATCAATTGGTCCCTTTGTAACTGCTTCCCAGGCACCAAATAACCTTCTCACAGATATGGGTATGGTGAGAAAAGGGTTTGGCTAAATGTACCTCTCAAGGATGTAACAATGGAGAATCAAATGATGAAGATTGTGGATGAGTCAATCTTGTTTTTCTCTAGGGTTTCTCTCTCAAAATTCTCTCTAGAAGTTCTCTACAATACGTGGGTATAAGGGGTATTTATACTGGTATGTGTTTGGAATGCGAAAAGTTAGTTTTTCCTAAATAGAGTGCTTTGGCGACTTGACCTCTTGACTTGACTAAGTCGCAAGTCTGAGTCGCGAGCTAACTGCCTAGCTAGACTGGAAGTTTTGTCCTGTAGTGCTCTAACTAGCATGACTCTTCAACTCCTCTGCATGCTTCACACGTGTGCCTCCTTTGGTGACTTGCCAGTCACGAGGCCTTGCTGAGTGCACACTCTTGAGCCTTTCTTCACACTCTTTCACATATTACCCTTACATGATTCCCACCTAAATATAGGATATCTAAATGCTGAATTACAAGCAAATTGGCATGGAATAAAGCCAACAAAATGGTTGATTAAATTCAACCTTATAGTATGCACTCTAAGTGTTTGATCAAATGCCCAAACGACATTTTCTCGTTGTTTTGGACTCCGATGAGTATCAAATTTTGGGGATTTCCATGTTTTTACATTCTTAACATGCTTTAAACATTGGTTGTGTGTTTCACACACTTTCCCCCATGAGTGCCTTGTCATGCATTGCTCATGTATCTCACATGCACACCACATGCACACTTGATGCACACACTTGATCACTTGACGTGTTTTGCAATTCACTCATGCTAGGTAAGCCCTATTAGACTTTTAGCACTTAAAACATGATCTTGTGACTTGTTTGCTTGCTCTTATGTTCTTTTTAGGACTTTTGTTTGCTTTTTGTGGACTAACTTTTATCTAATCAAGTTTGTTTTCTTGTTTGTATGTTTTTGTTTCTTTGTGTTTGTGTTTGTTTTGCAAATGTCTCCTATTAAGAAAAGACCACAAAGAAGCCTTCAAAGTAACCCCGCACCTCATTGGATACGTTCCAAAATGATGATGCTCATATGGCCTTTAATGATTACTACAAACAGGCCCCAATCATTCTAGAAAGGATTGTGGACTTAGATTCCCTAAAGGGTTCCTTCATTCTAGATGTGTTCAAAGAAAGGACATGGACAAAGTTGCTTAATCCGATGGGCGATGTTTTCGAAGATATCATTCGAGAATTCTTTACAAATGCCATTGTGGAAAGTGATCACATCAACTATTGGCTAAAGGGGAGAGAGTTCTCAATCACAAGGGAATCAATGTAAGATGTTTTGGAGATTTAACCGACAACTCCAAACACATCTCTACAATATGATGAGAGAGGGGAGAAACTAGAACCCCTCATGGAAATCCTTGGTGGACAACTTAAGAAGAAGGCCTTTCACACCATTACGTTCACCCTAGAAATGTGAGCCTACATCATGATCTTCAACCTTTACCTAGTGAAGAACTTGTCAGGACTGAGGACCATATTCCTATTTGATCTCTTCACTCACAAGGAGATCGACATCTGCGGTCACATTTATCATCTCTTCATCAAAAGTATCACAAAGAGGAAATCAAGGCTAACTCTACCATTTCCAAGCCTTGTCATGTCTCTTATATTAAGGGCAAGGGTGAAGATTCCAAGTGGACTTCAAGTAATGCAAAGGGAAGATCCTATTAGTGAGCAAACCATCATCTGAAGCAAGGCTCATATCCTCGAACTAACTGTTGGTGTCTCTCAAATTCCAAGAGATGATGCTGAAGAAGAAGGAGGAGACACTGAAAAGGAAATCGAACATTTCACTTTAATTTTGGAGGACACTGCACAACATTCGTCCCAAGCGTGCACAAGAGCACCCAATCGCCTTGATCATCTAATTGGAAGGGTCGAAGAGATGCATGTAATGCTAGCTTCACACATCAGCTACTCCATATCTCAATTCGCATACCTTGAAGGCCAGGTCACTATCCTCTCGTCTTAAATTGATGACATGATGAGGAAATCAGAGCAGGAGTTAGATTCGGAGTCCGATGCATTTTAATCTCTTTGGCCATTCCGGTCAAATAGGGAGAGTAGATTGAGGGGAGTACAGCTTGAGGGGGAGTAGCAAAGTAGCAAATTTTAGTATACATTAGTTTATTTTAGTGGTTTCTAGTTTACTTTAAGTTTTTATAGCTTTTGGATTTTTACAATGCTTTCGTTTAAAGCTTTCAAGTACTTTAGTTTAAAACTTATTTTTCTTTAGTATTATTTTGTATCTTGGTTTTTATAGCCGTTTTGATGCTTATTGCTTTCTAATGCTCTTAGCTTTAGTTTCTTTAATGCATCATATGTTTGTTGGACATGCAATTGATTTCAGCGTTTCTCTTAATTAAATTGCGTGTCCAGATGATCATTTACTTGATAAATGGTCATTGTAGTCATTTCTTAATCACTGTTCATGTTTGATCAAGATATGTTTCATGCTATACTTTTCAATTAATACCTTGATCGCATTTTTACTTGTTCGTCATACGTGCCTTGTGTTCTACTTGTCTTGAGCTTAATGAAGTTTTGTTGTTATGTGCAAGTGTTTCAGGATATAGGTGTATATGGTGCAAGTGCTTCACAACTTCTAGAATTAGGTGTGAGTGAGTTTTGCCTATGTTTTCAAACTCACGTTTAAGTTTAGAGTTTGTTTAAGGGTTTTGTCACAGAATAGCCAAGGGGGGAGATTGTAAAGTTGCGATTTCCAACTATATTGTGTTGGCTTTAATTTCGTGCCAAATTTGATTGTAATTTCTTCAATCATTTTCCCTGTATGTATGTGGGATTAATTGTAAGGGATGAGTGTGAGAGATCGGTGAAGAATCAAGCTTCAAAAGTTGAACAAATGGATTTCGCAACTGCCTTGCGAGAAACAACCCGCGAAAAAAGCCACGTGTAGAGCAGATGACTAGAAGATGAAAAGTTGTGCTAGGCTGGATTTTTCGCTACTGTCTCGCGGGTAAGGCCAACCTATGAAGGACCGCGAAACTTTCTGTTTGGAAAAAAGTTGTATTTTGCTTTACCAAGTCTTCACCCACACTATATACCCTTATTACCCACAAATTGTAATGAGTGCTTTTCAGAGAGAAAACCCTAGAAAACACACTTGAGAGTTAGAGATTGTTATACCCACTTTTTAGGATTAGTGCCCTTAAATCTTATTGTATGATGCTATGTATGACATTATATATGATATTATGTTGTGATTAATAAAATTGTTTTTTTATTATTTAAAATAATGGTAACAGGAATATTTGGACATTATCATATAGTCCATGAGATGCATAGTATGTGATTTATGTGATTTAATCATAGAAGATATAACTCACGTTTTTTGTAAACTCAAAATTTTAGTTTGTAGTCGATGATGAAATTGGGCATTTCATCTGTGAAGATTATAACATATCAACGAAGATGATTTGTCTTGATCATGGAAGTAGAGACTTCTAGTTGATATATTGATATGTTTTAAGTGTTAAGACATATTGAACTGGACCGTTATGAGATTTATTATTCTACTAATGACTATCAAATGAATAATAAATCTCACGACTTCTATTTACATCAATTCTTAATCATGAGAGAATAATGAACCTGATCATAAAGTGTAGGTTGCTTTGATATATCAAGTGTGAGATCTAAAGTCATGATCAAAACCTCAGTATGTTGGGTAGCCACATTTAATGTTGAAGGAACATATATTCTCAATATGGAATTCATAATCTCTTAACGGATATAAAATATTCCCTTGAGATAAGTTTAATGAGTTTGGTTATTCAGAATGTTAGGTCTAACTACTTTAGTAAGAAGTTATTAAAGTATATATTTATGAAATTGGATTTCATAAATATATGAAAAATAACTTACAGGATTAAACCGAGTACTCAAGAATAAGACGTAGTAATATTCAAAGTGGCAATCAACATTCATGACTTTGTATTACTACAAATATTTTAATAAAGGAGATGGATGTATAATAAAGTCTTGGAATATAATTTATTAATAAGGCCTAAAGTGCAATTATATTTATATAGTAGTATTAAATATAATTAATGATAATTTTGGGTTTGTCAAGAGTTGACAAAAAGGCCCAAAACCCATTGGAACTAGTGTCTTATTTGTCCCTTTTGGTCCCACTCCAAGCTACATACTAAAATCCAATTGGATTGGCCCAAAAGGCTAACCCAATTAGATAATCAGTTATATATAAGGAGAGAAACATATAGAATTTTGGTAATGTATATGATGCATGAAATGGTGTGTATGTGAGTGTGAGCCACTCTCTTATTCTCCCTTGAACACATACGTGTAAGCTAATTGAGAGACCACAACTTCTTGGGCAAAAGTGGAATTGGAGTGAAGATTAAAAGTGTTTCTAAGTATTTCTAATCTTTAGTTTTGAATTTCGCCACAACAAGTTATGCTCTCTTGTTCTTAAATTCTAAAATTTACATAATACATGTTATCAATTGCGAATGAAGTAGATCGGTTAATTTTCTGTTGCATATGTTTTGTATGTGATACAAACTGTGTTTTTCCAACACCACAATCATCTACACATTTCCTTGTAATTTTCCTCAACTCCTACCTCTCCATGTCTACATCCTTGAAAGGTTGGTAGCCCAAATAATTACCACATCCATTCTAAGTGTAAAGTGAGATTTTGGTGCTACTGGGAAGTATTGGAAGTAGCCATTCATTGGTGGATGCAGTTGGGCTGAATTGCAAGATCCGGAAAGTTAGAGAAGACAAGACTTCGAGAAGTCACTTGGTAGCAGGAGCTTGGAGGGCTCAAGTACATGAGGTAGACTAGGCTTGGTGGGTCTTTTGTTATTCATATACTCCAACTTTATTCTCTAGTGGATCAATTTCAACTTGGAGGGTCGCGGAGAGGTTTTTCACCGAGTTCTTCGGTTTTCTCTTCGATAACACGTCTCAGTCTTATCTTGTGTTTGCATCTCTCTTCCCTGCTCTTTAAGCTTTAATTTTATTGTTGATAATGGATGAATATGACTTAGGGTAGTGTTAACGGTTCTTTGCACTTATTTACTCTTGTTCTGCACTTAGTATAAGTTAGGGTAAAAGCTGTCTAGCTGTAATTTTTAATTGGGGGTCTGAACAACCTCTTGTATTTTAGCACCAATCTGAGCATTCAAAGTGGATTTAAACAAGTAACTTGACTAAAAAAAAAAGGTATCTCGACAAAAAAAAGAGGTTGCGAAACCCACTAGAATCAACTTTGATCAAACATCGTACTATCATAGTTTCTTTATGCATCGTTGTTCATAAACAATAGTTTCTTTATGCTTCCTAAAAGGAAACCCAATCCTCCAATTCTTCTCCTCTCTCCAATCAAATTAAGCATAGATCCTTCTTTTTTCTTGCATCTCGGCCCTTCTCTATTCTTTCCTTCGAACCAATCACACGTACTGTTCCGTGTGTAAAGTGGTATGGTATTGTTGTGGACCACACAATCCTATTGACATCCCTCTATAAATAGTGCATATTATCAATAGCTTTAAATAAAGAGGATTTTGACAAACCAAAACCCAAATTCATGGAAAACAAGTCCGGCGAATTCGGTATGTTCTTTTTCGTTCTTCAATGTTTATTTGAGACAATTATTTTTTGTATTTTATTTATTTTATTTCAATATAAAGGTTCATATTTTCTTGCCTACTTTACGTTGGAACTCTTTGATGGCATAGGGTCTTAATGGAAGAAAAGAACCCTTCCAAAACCCCACCCCAAATCCATGAAACGATTGTATAGTTCATGATTTTTTATTTTTTTTATTATTATTTTTAAATCCTAACTTCTCCTCTTAAAGAGTAAGCAATTAGAAGAACTATTATTTTTCTTCAATCTTTTGCTGCGCGGGGGCATCACTAATGAAAGGATATAATCATATAGTGTCATAGCGCAGTTATACATTAAAAGTAGTCGGTAACCAGCCATGCAATACGTGGAAGAGTTTAACTTAATATAATTTTTTTTTTCTCTTTTTTATTTATTTTGTCTAGATATGAAATTTAGATAATTATGGTAAATATTTGTAACCATTTATTATGATCTAGTTTGTATATGAAACTATATAATCTACCATTTAAAGAAATTATGACGTGCCAAAATTCCAATCGAGGATTTAAATTATATATATAGACATATATAGATAGATTGATATATTAAACCCTAAGTTTAATTAATTTCAAAGTGAAATATATACTTTTAAAATTGTATGAATTTATACCCTAGATCAAATCGTATGATCAAACCTAAAAGGTTTAGATTTTAAATTGATATAATTTTAAAGTTCGATATTTAATTTGAGACTAGAGTCCATCAAAAAGTAATTGAAACCATAGAAACTATAAGATTTCATTTGCAACAATCTTAAATCCTATAAGTTATTTTTATAATTACTCTTATGTTATCATTATTGCTGCTGTTGGTACTACTACTACTACTCTTATGTTATCATTATTGCTGCTGTTGCTGCTGCTGCTACTACTTCTACTACTAGTAAAGAAAGAGATCAAAAATCATGGATAGAACCCCAGTTAGACCAAGAAGGGCCATGGTACCCAACCTCTAATTTTTTTTTCATATTGTATGCATAGTTTTTTCAATAGTATAGGTAATTAAAATTAAAGTTTAGTTTCCAAAAGTTACTCCTAAGTCCCTCTCAAGAATTAAGATTAATTCGAAGATATAATAAAATGGAAATAAATAACTAACCCACAACATTGGCTCACCTCCAAAAAAAAAGAAAAAGAAAAAAGAAAAACAAACAAACAAACAAATTTTTTTTTTTTAATTAATAATTACGTAAAATCAAGTCTTGCTATTATAACGAAAATGTTAACCACCTTAAGAAGAGTTGTCAACTCATCCACGAACCACCAGTGCCTTGAAATGCTCGCTCCCATCCATACATGTTCTCTCTTTTGAATTCATTTCGTAAAAAATAAAATTTTTTGAACAATCTTTTTAATAATTTTATTTTCTTGATTAGAAAGATACTTAAACTTTCAGAAGTGTTAATTTTTTTTTCCTGATTTTACAACTTATTTTACTAATTTCACTTATAAGATGTCTGTACGTTTGGGTGCTAATATGGCTTAGAGAAATGAGAAACAAAACATTCTCTTAAAATCATTTTTTTTTTTTTTTTCATTCTGTAAATATGGTGAGTAAAACAAAATCTTAAAAAGTTTCTGTAAAGTTGAATTAAAAGAGCAATTTTCGTGTCAAATTGTTTGGTTTTGTATTTTCTTAAAATTATATATTCCTCTCAATGTCATTTAACAATTCAAAATTTTTTTTTCTTTTTTTTCTTAAGGTATTCTATCTCTTTGATTTTGGGGGTTTGGAATTAGGTGTTAAATACGATATAACATCATAATTTTATTCAAATTGGATAATTTAGGGTAGTAATTGAATTTAGAGTTGAGAGACATTGCTGCAAAATTTAATACAGATTCAATCATAAATGAATGTTAGGACCTAATGGGATATCAAGTTTTGTTTTTATTGATGATTGAGTTGAAATGTGTTAAGAAACAAAAAAATGTATCAACTATTTTATTATAATTTATTGTTAACACTGAATAAACCACCAATTTTATTTTTCATGTATTAATTAATTTATTTTTGAATTTTTGTATAATTCTCATTCTTAAATTATTAGAAAAAAATCATACTTTGGCTGCCCAATATTTACTAGAATTGTGTCTAAATATTCCTAATGTATTGTAGCAATCACAAGAATGGCAAGACATTTTCGGCCAGCTCATTACTTACTAAAAATATAGTCATACTCTTTACTGTGTGAGACTGGGGTTGAAAAGTATGACTCTGGTGTTTTTGAAGTTGGCGGCCACAAATGGTGGATTCTAATGCCTCAATATTCTTTGTTCCTTAAAATATAAATTTGAGCCTTATTATCTACCATGTCTTCTTTTGTAGGAGGTTGTCTCTCTATCCAAAAGGAAATGAGAAAATGAATGGGACTGGTCACATCTCCATTTATTTGTCAATTGTTGATACAGAAAAATCTCCTCTGGGATGGGAGGTTAATGCCAGCTTCAAATTGTTTGTGTATGATCAGATACGGGACAAGTTCTTGACCATTCAAGGTTTGCTCTCTAATAATTTATACATATGCATAAACATGCATGTGTATTTGCTATGCAAAAAATTCTACCAAATCAACAATTTTCGTAATTTTTTTCATAACTCGTTGAGGGTGATAGATTAGTTTAGTATAATATCACTTTCACATGAACTACCACGGTTGTAAAATAATATTAAGAAATGTGTTTTGGTACTAGACTAATTGTTTGCCATACATTTAATTTGTAGATGTTGAAGGGGCAATTAGAAGATTTCATGACATAAAGACTGAATGGGGTTTCGACAAATTTCTCCCTCTTGATTCTTTTAATATTATTTCAAATGGATACCTTGTCAATGATTGTTGTGTATTTGGTGTGGAGATTTTTGTTCATGAACGTAGTGCAAAACGAGAGTGTTTTACCATGATAAGAGAACCTCCCAATCGAATTATGACTTGGAAGATTGAAAACTTTTCACGAAAGGATAGAGTATTATATGCTTCTCAAGTATATGTTGTTGGAGAATTAAAATGGTATTTTTATTATTAGAAGTTAAAACTTTTATTGTTATAAAAGGGAAAGCTACCACTGCCAAATGCAAAACTTATTAACTATTATTTTTTTTAACTCTGTTTATTGAATCCAGGAAAATACAGATTTATCCCAATGGATTTTATAATGAAGCACCCAAAGCAATTTCCGTCTTCCTCGACTCAGTAGATTGTGTTGCACCTGATTACAAAATTTTTGTGGATTTTAAGCTGCGGATAAGGGACCAAATTAACAATGAACATGCAGAAGAAAGAGGTTAATGAATTATATTTGTCATTTTCTTCTTTTTTTCTTGAGAGAAGTATGTCCTTTTTGTTCTCTTTTATTTACTTTCCTCAATTATAAGCTTTCTTTATTTTATTCCCCCTCACAGCTAAACACTGGTTCTCTGCCTCATGTAACGACTGGGGTTTTTCGCAACTTTTGTCACGAAAGGATCTTGAGGATGCATCCAAGGGGTTTCTTGTTGAAGATACCTTGATTGTAGAAGCAGAAATTATGGTTATGTCTACTATAAAGTAGTTCTACATATTTATTTATATTTTGATGAAAAGTTCTACATATTTATAGTTTGTTTGGCTCGGGACAAAGATTATGGTTGTCTACTGTAAAGTAAAGATCTCTTAATAACCGTACATATTTATCGTTTGTTTGGCTCAGAACCTAAAGTTATGTTTCCTCGTCTTAGGTTTCTTTTTTAGGTTTGAGTTCTATTTTTTAAACTTTCTACTGAGGGTGGGGGTCAATGCGACATGACTATTTGAAATTGGCATAATTGTACTATCATCGTTAGTTTGCACGACCATTGTTAGATACTAACTCGAGTGAAAACACATTGCACGACCGGGGCGCGCATGCTTAATGTAAGTTTATGTTTATTAACATCATAGTCCCACATTT